>NC_089815.1:22812345-23126511 GCF_029633855.1 Hoplias malabaricus | reverse complement strand
AACCTTTGCAGAAAATATAAACAGTTTTTATTTGATATTATTTGAACTTACACCAAATGCAGTGGTTCTCAAACTTTCCCCATGCCCCACCTGTCCTATATCTCCCCTAAAAATGAAAATAAAATACACATGCAAATTTACAATTCTTTAATTTATTCAAGTGACATCAACTTCTTTTTCTAAATCAGTAGCCTTTCACGAAACCTTAAACACAATGCAACCTGTCACAGATCTACACATAGTAACATTAGTATTACTCAGAACAAAAAGAGAAAAAGTATTGTTCATACTTAGGAACTACAGTGTCCATTTCTTTTTAAGTCACTTGTACTGTCCACTGACTTTTTTAGGTCTTTAATATACATAATGAAAGGGTTCCAGATAAACTCAAACAAATCTTGTTTACCCTTTAGCACATATGTAATCTTCTGTAATGGGAAGGCAGTTAGCATCTGTCAGATCCATTGGTTCACAGTTGGTCTATGAGTTTTTTCCCAAAACAACGCTACACATCTTTTTGCATTGAGCAGGCCTAAATCTATAAATGTCTGTTCATTTTTAGTATATTTGTGTTTTTCTGGGTACAATCCCAGTAAAAAAAGCTTTGGATCTAGTTTTATTTGTTTGGAAACGATTGTCTCAATTATATCTTTTACCTCTTTCCAAAATAGTATTGTTTTCCTGCAATACCACATACAGTGGACCAGTGTCCCTCTGTACTCTGTACATTTTGGACATACATCAGGTATCTCACTCTTGTACCTGTTGAGATTTACTAGTGTTACATAAACCCGCATTAACTTTTTATACTGCATCATTTTGAAACCTGTGTTGATAGATCTAGTGTGAGCCAATGCACATGCCTCTTGCCAATCCTCCTTAGATAGTTCTAATGACAAATCTTCCTTCCAAGCATTAAGTCTATCATAGGATCCTTCAGAAACATATGACATCATTAAATGATAAAACTCAGATATGATACCCTTCTTCTCACTATTGTTTGTCAACATTTTTGATTGACTAGGTTTGTCAGTACATTTTTTGATGTGTTCTTATAACGTTCCTAAGTTGGAGATATTCAAAGAAATGTGTATTATCTAAGTGAAATTGTCTTTGTACATCCTGGAAGCTCTTTAATATGTCAGACTCAGGCTGATAAAGATCTTGAATTCTTTGAAGCCCTTTGCCTTTCCATAATTTAAACATTGCATCCGCTCTACCAGGTAAAAATAATTGATTACCCCATACTGGACTGAACTGAGATAGACAAAATGGCTCATTTAAAAGTTTCTTTACATCCCTCCATACTCTTATCATATTTTTAAGAAATGGATTTTCAGTTTTTTTTCACCAATTTAGTTATTGTATTCGAATAAATATATGAGGGGAGAGTCAGATTTAGTCCTTGATTCTCCATGTCAGTCCAATGTGGGGAATGGTTAGTATAGTAAAACATTGTAGACCTCAACTATGTTGCCCAGTAGTACAACAAAAAATTGGGGAGTTTTAAGCCTCCACGGTCGTAAGGAAGGTATAATAAGGACAAACAGAGTCTTGACTTCCTATTGTTCCATATAAAACGTATTAGCATCTTCTTAATTTGTGGAAAAAATTCAGAAGGAGGTGGAAGGGCAATGTTTTGGAATACATAGATTAACTTTGGCAATATGTTCATTTTTATTATATTTATTCTCCTAATCATAGATACTGGCAATGGCATCCATCTCTCAATTGAGTTATGAACTTCAGTCATTACGAGTTTATAATTAGTTCCAACTATTTGTCCTAAATCTGGGAGAATATGCATTCCCAGATATTTAAACTCTGTCACTACATTAAACTGTACTGCATCTGGGATTGGGTTAATTCTCTCCTTTGCATTTAGTAATAGAATAGAAGACTTTGTTTTGTTTATTTTATAGCCAGAAGCCTCACTAAATAACTTAATTATTTCCAGAATAATTTGTCTTGTTTATCTAATTTGGATAAAAATAAGATCACATCATCCGCGAACAGGGAGATCCTATGTATCCAATGGTGATTCCACTAAGTTGATGGTGTGAGCGTATTGCAATCGCAAATGGCTCTATTGCTGGTGTGAACAACGGTGAAAGTGGACAGGCCTTGTCTGCAACCCCTATTTATCTTTATTGGTTAGATATGTTCCTATTAGTTATTACTTCAGCTGAGGGGTTTTCGTACAGTATTCTAATCCATTTCACAAAATTATATCCACATTCAAATTTTTCAACCCCCAATCAAAAGCCTTTTCAGCATCCAAAGATAAAAGGGCTGAATTTGCTACATTTTTCTTATAATGAATTATATTCAATACTTTCCTCACATTATGGAAGCCTTGTCTCCCCTTAATGAATCCATTTTGATCTCGATCAATTATATTTGGTAAAATCTTTTGTAAACACTGTGCTAACACCTTAGAAATTATTTTCAGATCTGAATTTAACAAACTGATTTGCCTAAAATTCTCACATTCGTTTGGGGATCTCCCAGGCTTTGGCAGAAGTGTAACCATGGCCACATTCATTGAAGGAGGAAGATGATTTAAGTGAAAAACTTCTTTCAACATATCGAATAGTGGGGTCAGTAGTTTTTCTTTAAATGTCTTATACAAATCTATTGGAAGGCCGTCTGGTCCTGCTCATTTCCCAGATTTCATACTGTCTATGGCTAGTCCTAATTCTTGTTTAGTAATTTCTAAATTCAAGTCTTCATTATTTTCATTTGAGATTTTGGGTATGTTTAAGTTGTTTAGGAAGGTATTAATATCTTCTAATTTTAAGGTTGTCTGTGCCTTATACAGTTCTTCACAGTACTTCTTAAAAGCAACATTAATTTCTTCTGGGTTCAGCAAGGTTTGTCCATTTGATATAATAGATGTGATTGGTAATTTAGATTCTTATTGTTTTATCTGCCATGCAAGCAATCTGCCAGCCTTATCACCCTGTTCGTAGAATGTTTGATTCAGTCGCAGGAGACTCGATGCAGTTCTAGAAGCAGAATATTGATCAAATTCTACTCTCAAAATCAACAGTTCCTTTTCCAGTTGTGGATTTTTGTCTCTGTTTACTTTGGCTTGGAGATCTATCCATACCTGGGTCTAATGTACACTTAAAGTCCCCCCTATCACATTAAATCCTTTAAGTGTTGAGAGGGTGAGAAACTAATTGTTGTAAAAATTACTATCTATTTACTAAAATTACTATATTAGGGCCATAAATATTGGTGAGATTTAAGGTTTCTGACAAAAGGGAGCCTTGAAGTATCAAGTATCTTCCTCTTTTGTTCTTAATAATGTTTTTAATTTGTATTGGAACTGACTCATGTATTAGTGTCATAACTCCTCTAGACTGGGATGTAAACTGTGCCATGAATATTTCACCACCCCACCTCCTCTTCACCCTTAAAATGTCAGCATGAAGAAGATGTGTTTCTTGTAGAAACACAACTTTGGAGTCTATTTCCTTTAATCTTGTCATGACCTGTTTGAGTTTTTGGAGGCGTTGCAGACCCCTACAGTTCCAGATTTATACTCTGAGACATATGAGAACATAACAATTAGGTTGCTTGTATTGTAAATACATATAGGCACAACTGAACTGGATGCTGGAACATGTATCCAACCCACAAAACAGAGATACTTCCTTTCTCCCAGGTCCCTTCCCCATATTGGGATCATAAGTAAATCAGCTCAAATGTACTGTGTGAAAAAAGATTAGAGAAAAAGTTGTTACATGAATAATTTAGTCATTTGTGTCTCAACAATACCTGACCACATACCGTATGGATAGGCTTCTTTTCTTAATTATTGCTGTGTGTGTTCTGAGACATCTTGGATTTTCTTGAGAAACACTCTTGCCTCCGCGGGGGTTTTGAATGTATGTGTTTTGCTTTCATAAGTCACCAGGAGGGTAGCAAGGTGGGTCATGCCATGCCGAATGCCCAGTGTGCGCTGCTCCTCACGGATCGAGTCAAATTTTTTTCCTCAGCTGGTGCACCCCCGTGGCCAAATCTGGATAGAAGCGAACTTGCTGGTCCTTGTAGTAGATGTTTTTTTGTCCTGCGCAACTCGAATGACAGTCTGTTTGTCTCGGTAGTTTAGGAACTTCACTATCAAGGCTCGCGGACGCGAAGTGTTGTCCTTCTTTGTACCAATTCTGTGCGCTCTCTCCAAATCCATGAGGACCTCAGCGTCGCATTCATCAGTGCGTCAGGTATCCATTTCTCCAAAAAGGTGCACACGTCTGGTCCCTCAGCACTCTCTGGCAAATTCACAAGCCTTAAATTGTTTAAGAGGGACCTTGTTTCCAAGTCCCTAAGTTTGTCTTCCATCGTTTTGTTTTTAGATTGCAAAGTGCTCACCGTAGCTTGTAAACTAGTCACCTCGACTTCCATTGTAACAATGCGCACCTCTGCCCGAGCCATGCGTTCGCTGCAGTCTCTCACCTCCTTTTTCATGTCACACTGTCCAGTTTCGAGGAGAACTCATTTTTCAATGACTCCAGCGCGGCCAGTATCTGGTCAGCTTTGTTACTCTCTAACTCGCTTTCCTCCTCAAGTGTAGACATGTTATTGCTAGCTTTGTGCGCTTCCCCACGGAGGTTGTAGTCGAGCAGCTTAGTTTGTTTGGATGTCTCACTTTTTCCTTTATGTGCTTTTGTCGGGTTGGGCATTATACCTTAAGTCGTCCTTTTTGCAGAGATTTAATATGAGCAGAAGTTTTCTTGTCCACAATTTCAGCAGCAACAGCGGAGCGAAGTGTTCCTACTGTTGTAGGAAACAATTTTATTACTTTGTATTAGTGGACAAATATCCTTAAATGATGATTAGTTAAAATTAGAAAGTATAATTACATATTCATTGTATGAAACCTTGTATTTTATATGTACTCATATGAATGATTAACCAGTATTTACCCATGTAGTAAACAGTTAAGATCCTGCACTGGCATGATGACTCACCTTTTTAAATTCTTAATTATTTAACATTGAACAGAGGTGCACTTAGGCTTTTACCAAGCTTACATAAATTACAAGTGTTAGCCAGGGGGGGGCTGAACTTTAGGGCCATTTTGACCCTGGAGTCCATTAGTGCCCCCCCCCTAAATTTTGGTGACATGAAAAAAGGCGTGGGAAAGGAAAGGTACTTGTCACCCTTGCTAATAATGAATGTTTTTGGGGTCAGGGTGCATGTGAAACTGGCACGAGAGAGCTGAGTACTAACATGTCTTATTATGCATATTAATATATGTTAATCAGCCAGAAATGCCTCACCAGCAGGGATATACGTCATAGGGGTTATAAACTGTGGAGTCAGATGGGGGAGAAGTTAGAACTTTACTTGGGAAGGGTATCACACTGTTTTCATGTATTGTTCTCTTGGATCCAATATTGTTAAATAAATACTTTGATTTGCTTTGATCTTCACTCGGCTGGTTTCTGCAACGCTTCCGGAACGAGCACGTCTCCCCGAAGAGGGAGGGTGTATTTTGGACCTTTTGGATATTTTTAAATTTTAATTACTTTGAGAACGGTCCAAAAGAACATTTTAATCTTCAATTGGTGACCCCGACGTGCGGGAAGCTCGAGACCTAGGACGACTTCAGACTCCTTTCCACTCGCGGCCACAATGAATTAAGGTGGGTGCGCAGACCCTGTTTATTCAAAATTCTGCATATTGGACTTTTTAAAATTGGAGTGGTGCGGAGGCCCGACGGTGGTCCGGAGTGGGGTATTGAGCAAATCAATTTATTTTAAATATGTTTTTATAATTTTTTATCAGTTTATACATTTGGGGTTGCTTGTTTGAAAAAATTAATTATTGAATTTAAAATATAATAGATGGATGCTGGTTCCCATCTTTGAGACAGAGAGGTGGCGTCCTCCACTCGGAACCTGACGAGGTTTCGAGTTTATTGCCTGGTCGAAAGGTTCGTCCATGAGAGTTCGTCTCCTCTAAAGTATAATCACGCGGACGCTGTTCCCGCAGATTTTATATTTAGTCGCGGACGCTGTACCCGCGAGCGGAAGCTGTTCCCGCAAAAAAGGTGGAAGCTGTTCCCACCTGGTTTTGGTGTATTTTAATGAAATTTGATTGTGTATTCCTGTTTTATATCTGTTGTAAGAGGCTGTGCCATTCTTAGAGGCTGTTTACATGCATGTTGTGTATGTTTCTGCTCGCTAGAGGGCGATAGAGGATTGCATAAACTGGTTGATTTATTTTGAACTTGACCACCTGCTGTAATTCTGAATTCTGTTTCTTTCTTTTTGGGGTTTATTTGCATTTATATTGGTCATTTAGACTTCTTGTGGATAAAATATATTTTGTACTTCGCTTATTACTTATTGTACTAAGAATCTTATTTTTCCGGTTCAGTTTGCATTTTTTGACTGTGGTAGTTTGTGTTAAAAATTTATTTTCTGCCTCGGTTTGAACTTTTCGTTCATCATAACATATTTTGTAACCTGCTTGCTATTTCAGTAGTTCTCAAAAATTTTGCTTTCACTTGTTATAATATAATGTAATTTGATTGCCTTTTTAACGGTGTGCTGATGATGTTCGTTCTGTTTGGCTGGAACTGTTTCTCATCATATTAGGCACGTTTGTGGCTTGTTGTCTGTTAAGTGTGTCCGGTAACTTGTTTTCGTTCCTAAAATATAGTCGTTGGTTTAATTCTGTATTGTGAGATAATTGTCCTGCTTTTTTAGCTTTTTCCATCTACTATAAACTCTATTTCGTATATTGGCGTGTTATTTGTTTCTGACTAATAAGCTTTTTCGGTCCGTGGGCCGGTTTCATAATTAATGTAAATAAGGCTTCGCTTGCTTTTGATTGAATACTGTTTGAAGACACGCTTATGTTTTCTATCCACCTGTGAAATTATTCACAGGGCTGAGGTGGTCCTGCTTTTATTGGCTGTGTTTAAACCTGACTTTAAAACTTGGACTTTTTTTTTTCTTTTCTATATACCGTCCGGAGAGCGCTAAGTGTTGCGTGGGCGTTGTGTGGGGGAGACCCTGGGAAAGTGTTTTAATTCACTCTGAATTGTGATGAAACCTTGCGGTGTTAATTGATTTGCAATTAAAGAGTGAACTAGAACGAAGACCCATTCAGGTAAGATCCAATTTTTTTTAATCAGCTCCTTACAGACAACATGGCCACTACTAGGGACTTACATAATGAATTAAACGCCATTTACGGCGTGGGGAATTGGGAACGGAAACCGTTAGTTCAGCAAATTGAAATGATCGCTGAGGGAGTGAAAAATGGAGTAATAAATTTGAAAAAGCGGGATATTGTGCACAAAAGTGTGCTCAAGAGATTTGATGACTGGGTTAAAACACACACAGGGGACACTGTATCTTTGATAACCTGCATTAATCAGTTGAAGAGAGAAAAGGAGCAAATATTACGTCAGGCTGAAGCAGAGGTTAGTAGGGCTAGCCTTTTCAACAGAGCTAAGGCAAAGAAAAGTTTGAAAATAGCTAAAACGGACATTGCGGAGTTAACAGCTGTTAAAATGGCATTTCTCAATATCACCCCGCAGCTCGTTACATTGAAAACACCAGGTCTGTCACATTCGACGGCTGTATCACTTACTGCCGAGAACACGGAAGTGGAAATTGAGTATACAAAACACAAGGGGGAGGAGCCTACAGCTCCGCCTCCGCCATACAACATAGGCCACGTCACACCACCTGATACTATCCTACCTATTTTCAGTGTTGACTCAGGCACAGTGAGTGTGCAGACAGACACAAGAGGGAGGGGCTCTGCTTGTCAGCAGGCAGCCCACAGAGTCACACACACAAACGCACACACAGAAGATCCATTTCAATTGCGAAGGCCACATGAGTCAATTTCAATTGCACACACAAATATTATCACCGACTGTTCTGACGTTATAGATGACACGGGAAATCATGTAGAACAGGATAAACCGCGCCTTGCCAATAAACAAACACTGACAACACCATTTAAGATCCCGATGCCACGTAAAAATAAACAAAACATTGGGATTAAAGCAGATTTAGAAGGACATGTCACAACTGACGACTCTGACCATGATGAGGAACATATTGCAGATGATGAGGACAGTGCGAATGGACGACGTGTTGGTAGACGGATGATTGATTTGAACAATACATTGCGTGCCATGGAAAACCTCATACTAGAAGAAAAGAGACAATTGGAATTAAAACAACAGACTTTAGAATGCGACATGCACACCTCAGACAGAACGGACATTTTGAGACGAAGCACCAGACCCCGACATCCGCCTGACAGGTATAGGACTGACACTAATGTTGACACTATGCTTCCACTAGTGGCCACTAGTACAGGAACATATAAATGTAGTGGATGTTGGTCATACACCCCGATACATATATATATAATTTTATAATTTGTTTTATAGCCTTGACCTTATTCAAACTCCTCCAACCTCTGATATTTGACTTAATGATATTAATTAAGATTTATAATTGGTTTAAGCAATTAAAACATTAATAATTAGTTTGAGAATGAATAATAATCATGCTAAATGAGTTCTTCAGGATTTTCAGAAATTCTAATGAATAAATTGCAAACACTGTGACTTCAAATAATGAGAGTTTTATTAATAAAAAGAAGATATTTAGTTAACATAGCACAACCTTGTAATCTCACGGTGTCCGGCAGGGGGAACTGATTTTGACCTTAAGGTGAGCTAGGCACTTCTAACTTGTGACTAAGGTTACTAACTAAGGTTTAATTAATACAGAATTTATCAAGAACTTAATTCGGTGTTCAGCTCTGGAAGTGCATAAGTTTAGCTTACTTTTCGTCTGGTTTTTACCACTCGTTTGGATGCAGAGGCTCTTTGGAATCCTGGGAATGGAGGCGTCTCACTTAGTCTCGCGGTTCTTACCGCAGAAGCGTCCAGGCTGGTTTAGCGTGGAGGTCTTTCTTGTTGATTGAGTTGTCTCGGGCGTACCCGGAGGGTGATGACGCAGGCGGCAGGATCCTCTCTTCGGCCTTCGGTCCGGAGTGGGAGAGTCCAAAATATGGACGTTTAGACGAAAGTTCGCTGGTTGCTGCAGCTCCAGAACTGAAAAACCGCTTCAATAAACTCACTTATTCTAAGACTCTATGGTACCTCGGCAGTGTTTCCTTATTCTGGCCACGAATAAGTTCCCCTGCTTTGATTAGTCGTGAGATTAATCTTAGGTAGGTAATAAACATAAACAAGATTAAAAGAAAAGAAAGATATTCAAATTATTCGACTTATTAGTTAAACTTCATACTCTTAGCTAATTTCGAGACGTCTCTCGTAAGCTTTTCTGAAGTCTCTGAGAGGGTTCCTTTGTTTCGTTGTCGGCGTGGAAGAGACAGCGTTTTTTTGTTGTTTAAGGTTTCTCGGATCTCCTCGTGGTCCTCTCTTTTTTCAGTGGTCCGTTACTTTGTAGAGTCCTCGCGACTCTTCAAACTTCGAACTCATTGTCTGTCTTGCTGTTTGGCCTTTTCAAGGCTGGCGCGGTCACGCCCTAATGGGAGGCGTCCTCTTTCTGATTGGACGCGAGTCCAGACTCACGTGACTCTCGTGAGGGAGAGAGAGAGAGAGAGAGTAGGAGGAGGGGGTTTGACTCTGTGATTCATACATAAGGAATATGAGTTTCTCGTATCAAAATTCTTATACCTGTTATCAACCTATAACAATGAGTACATTGGACTATTAATATCAGACATTTACATAAGGTCCCATCTTGAGTACATTGTTCACGTCCAATTTGTGATGATACGCTGAAAAATAAAACATTAATCCATTTTCTCTCATTCAGAGACAAAACTGATCTTTGTAATAGAAACAATCGGCATTATACATCATTTCATTAGAAGGTAGGCATTCATCTGAGGGTACAGAAAGTGACATTCATACGTTCGTTTATACACAAATAACTCAGAGATCGACTATTTTCGCTATTGTCTTGCGGCGACTCCGAGCGAGGTGTAGTTCCGCCAGTGTCCATTTGGTGTCGTTGTTAATCCGTGTTTCAGCTGTTGGTTCACGGGAGTTCACTCGAGGTCACTTTGGTTTGAACATCTGTTGATCTCCGTGAAAGATAAGGATTAGACATTTAGGTGCCATTGTCATAAAAACGGGCCGTAAAAGCTCTCTTCTTTGTTTGAGGTTCCTGTCTCTTTAAGTTAGTTATCTCGACAGTTCCTGTTAGTTAAAAGAGAGAAGGGGGGTGTTGGGGCCATGTGTTACTTAAAAGGGTTCTTTTGATGTCTTTAGATTGGTTGTGTGTGTGTGGGGGCTGCTATGTTGCAGACGAAAAGTCTTCTGCAGACTGGAAAAGTTTTAATTCAAAACTTTTCATTTCTTGATTGTCCGATATTCATATTTGGCTCATACTCCACTACATTCCCCCCTTTCTTTTCAGTTTTATGGTTCGTCAGGGATCATGGAGCTGAAAAGAACTTTTGCTGTGGAGGAAGGTGAGGTCAGCAAGCATATTCAAACACATTTCCAGAGCTGATGTATTCCTATTAGTGTATGGGTGTATATGGAATGTGTATGTTTGCATGCTGAAGGGATCCTAATTATTTAGGGGCAGGTCTTGTTCAAACGCAACCTCGAGAGCTGATTCTTCGACATGGCCTTCGGCTTCATATCTAAAACTTGGGGGTTCACCTCTCTGGGCTCTCTTATGTCTAACGAATTTGACCATTTTATTAGACCAAGTTTCTAACCTGCTCTGGAGGGCTCGAGTGCGTTTGAAATAGAACCAAGCTATACCCAAGGTCAAAAGATATCCTAATCCTACCAGGGTAACTAGTAAGGTGTCCGGGGTGGACCATGCATAGGTGACAGGCTGAACTGGCCATAGGGGTTGAGACGATAGTTCTCTAAGAGTGTTATCTATGGGGGTTAGGTCAATGACTTGGGTTCCCTCATATTCTAGGCGAGTTAGTGTTTTAGTATCTAGCTCGATGGTGTGTTTGGAGAAGAACTCTGAGATTTCTACGTCGCTCTCATATTGGTCAGGGTTTAGGTGATACAGGGCCAGGTCTCCTACATGTAAGATTGCGTTTACCGGGACGTCTACCCAGAAGGTTTGGCTAGGAAGGAGTACCCTTTCTGAGGTGTCATGTTGATCATAGGTTAGTAGGGCCTCTCTAAAGGGGGTGTTAACCAACCAACGATTTCCAACAATTTCAGCTTGAGTACTGGTTACCAAACGTCGGGGCGTGACGACTACCGGGCATTGAGTATTACTCATCATAGGCTTAAGGCCACAGATCCCATTTGCGCTGTCACGAATGAAAGGTTTGCTAGGGCACAAGTAGTGAATGTCTTTAGTGAGTGTGCACATAAGCAAATTGGGTACCAGATATAGGTCAGGGTTATCGTCTTGGTATGCTACAAGAGATGTTGTTTTCACACGAACGTAGGCAGAATCTTGCCAGAAACCAACGTTGACAACATCTTTCAAACGGTATATGTTCTCAGGCGCCATTATGGGAAGGTTAATAATGAATGCTAATTCTCGGTCTTGAGGATTAACATAAATTGGGATGGCGCTACCTAAGGTATAGGCTAGGTGGGCCTGGAGATCAGTAACTACTTCTCGAGTTGCTGTGGATAAAATCTCCTGTACTAAGGATAGGGGCACCAAGTAGGGAGGGATTCTCCCCATGGCTAGGCTATCTACAGAGGAGCTGATTTCTTGTAGCATATCAGACAATAACATATTCACAAGCTGGATGTGGGCAAGGTCAAGTTGTACTACTGAAAGCATGGAGTTAACCGTCTGGAGCGTTTTGTTCAAAGCGACACTGTGAGCGTTGAGCACTACGACGGTGCCACGTAGGGTTTGCCCAATGGTTTGCAGGTGCTGCTGTTGTTTGTCTAATTGGGTTTTAATGTTCGGAATTTCCGCTTGCAATTCCCCTACTTGACGTTTAACAGTGGCTACATTGACGGCATTGACGGCGGACGTTCCGAGACTCAGTAGTGATCCCACAGTTGCAGCTGCCATTAACAATCCGCCTATGAAGCGTTTAGGTCGTTTATTAAAACCATTTAGTTCTGATTGCGTTACGGTAAACTTTTGTAACTGGCGGAGCATGTGAGTTACGTCGGCTTCAGCATGGCTGATAGCTTCCTCAGTCCATCTAACTCCATTCCGGCCAGTCTGCAGCGTGGTTATCGGTAGGTTTTTGCTACACGCTTCGGCGGGATTCAACCGTATAAATACTCTCTGGGTATGGAGGCGGCAATTAGTGATTAGCAGTCCCGGCTGGTCTTTCAGTATTATTCCTGAGTCAGGACCTGGTTCAATCACTTCAGGGAGCACGGCGGTTCCTAGGGAGCCGACGATCAGGAGAATGAGCAGCGGGGCCATCCTACCGGAAGAGATGCTCATGGTTAGATTTAGGGTATTTATGGCGAGTCGTTTAGACAAATTATAAAATTTTTCACGGTACCCCCCTTTTGATAAAATTTTCCTAGGGTAAGCACTCTATAATAATTGACGATGAGGGACTAGGGTCTTGCACCCTGAGTGTCCTCAGTCTGGTTAGAAGCTCGTTGCCTGTTAAAGAGTGAGAGAAAAAGGGAAAAGGGATAGGAGAACTAAGGTGTGAGTAGAAGGTTATAGTTGTTTGTTAACTAACACCCTCCCTGCCTTTGGTTCTGCCGTTTATGATCTAACACAAGCGTTAGTATCCCCTACAAGTCCCATGGGGGTTGTGTGTGGTCGGATTTGTTTGCGGTGGACCCATTTGAATTCAGTACTGCCCCGAGCTTTGTTTATTTTGATCCTGTAAACAACGGGGGACAGTTTGTCTGTTATCTTGTAGGGACCGGACCATCGGGGTAGGAATTTGCGGGCCAAATTCCCCCGTTTTTCGCGACCTTCCAACAGGTTGGACAAAGATGTAGTACCATACCTTGTCCCCTATTTGGAGTTCATCGTGGGATGCTTTGTGATCGTAGTACGCTTTGCGACCTTCTGCACTTCTTTCCAGTTTCTGCTGGGCAAAGGCGAAAGTAGCTTTGAGGTGTTTCTGCAGGTCCTCCATATACTGATGAGTGGTGTAGGCTACGGCTATGCTAGCTTCACCTGGCTGATATAACAGATGTAGAGGCAGAGTCATTTGTCTCCCTGTCATCAACTCAAAGGGTGAGACCCCGACCGCGTCGTGTGGGGTCGCCCGTATGGCCATCAGTACGAGGGGGAGTTTGACATCCCAGTCTCGTTGGTTTGCTGCTACGTACTTTTTCAGTATGCTAACAACAGTTCGATTGGCTCGCTCTACCTGACCTGAGCTTTGAGGATGGTAGCTAATGTGAAGGCTGGCTTTTACTCCTAAGAGTTGCCAGAGCTGCTGCATGACCTCAGCTGTGAAATGTGTCCCTCTGTCAGAGTCGACACGGCTGGGTAGGCCAAACCGTGAGAAGACATGGTTCATCAGTAAGTATGCAGTGGTTAGTGCTGTGTCATTCGGTGCGGGGAGGCATTCTACCCATTTAGTGAATGCACACGTGACTGTGAGGAAGTACTTGTTACCTCTTACTGTTCGAGTGAGTGGTCCAACCCAGTCTATCTGGAGGTTTGACCAAGGGAAGGATACTCCTTTCTTTTGCAAGGGGGCTCTATGAAGAGGATTCGAGGGTTGAAATTGGCAACATACCAGACAGCCTTTAATGTAGTCAGCCACATCTTTTACCATGTGGGGCCAATATGCCACCTGCTTGAGCGCATGGTGTGTTGCTTTGACCCCTTTGTGTCCCGCAGATGGGGAGTCATGGGCGTGCATCAGCATCACCCCCCTGTGGCACTGAGGAACCACGAACGTAGGTGAAGTGTGCGAGTCAGTGGCATGAACTAGCAAGCCTTTGACGACTTGGAGGGACGCTTTGGCGCCGTATAGGTCTTTAAGGCCTGGTATGGTGTCAAGATCTTGTGCTGCGATGGGATTAGTAGAAGGGTCAGAGACATGGCTAAGCATTTTAGAAATGGATGGGTCTCGAGCTTGGAGAGTAACTAAGTCAGCGTCCGAAAAAGCAGGGTTAATAGAGACAATGGTAGTTTTGGCATTGTCAGGCGACGCCTTTGTTATAGTTCGAGACCGTGTGACAGCTAGGACTTCGATGTCGGGTGGGTTTGGAAAAAGGGAGGGATCGAATGTCCACGATGTGCCTTCGCGGGCCCCTTGCTTGGCTAAGCTATCTGCTTGATCATTGAATTCTTTGTCATCTCCCGGGACTCGGGAGTGACCCTTCACTTTCTTCCAGTAGATCTGCAGGTCATGTGTGTCTACCAAGTGTTCGCATGCCGCGAAAAGCTCTTTGTGTTTAACTGGCTTTTTGTTTGACGTGGTGTAGTTGTTGGTTTTCCACAGTCTCAAGTGGCATGTGAAGCTTAGGCGCGCGTAGTTGGAGTCTGTGCAGATCACCAACGTTTTTATGCTTTTCTGGACTGCAGACTGGATTGTGATAAGAATTCCTGCTATTTCAGCATATTGGGAGGACTGAGCACCCAATTTGAAACTTAGGGGTTCGTGAGGCCATCCGTTTATTCCGATAATACCCACCCCTGCCATCAGGGTGTGTTCTCGGCGGAACGAACAACCATCTACATACGCAGTGACAAGGTCTTTGCATGTGTTAGGATCGAAATAGTGGTGGTTAGCCACGGTGGGTAAGAGGGTTTCTGGAGTTTGTGGCACTTGGGAAGGAATGTTTCCTTCGCATCGCCTGCAGGAAGCAAGGCCTGTGCCTAGGGGGCTCTTGTAGTTTTGCGCGTAACGCACCTCTAAGTCAAAGCTTTGGAGAGCCATTAGCCATGACGCTACTCGAGCGTTAGTTACTACACCCTCTCGAATTCGTTGGCTGTTTAGGAAAGTGACTGGTTGATGATGAGTTTCAACAATCACCTTCTGACCACCTAGGTAGTTGGAGAAATGTTTGACTGCCCACACTGTTGCTAGTAGTGCTTTTTCGCAGTCACTGTATTTGTTTTCGGCAGCCAGCATAGTTTTACTAGCATAGGCTATGACACGTTTGTCTCTATCGTGTAATTGATACAGACCGGAGCTGAGACAGTGGTTCGAGAACCCTACTTCTAGGTAGAATTCTTTGCTACTGTCAGGATAGGCAAGGCATGGGGCCGTGCACAGTTTCGATTTTAGTGCCTGCATGGCGTGTTCCTGGGCTTCGCCCCAGGTGAACGGAGTGTCCTTTTTCAGGAGGTCATAAAGTGGACGAGCTAGGTCCGCATAGTTCTCTATGAATTGTCGTGAGTAGTTGCATACTCCTAAGAAACTGCGGAGTTCCTTAAGGTTGGTGGGTGCTGCGAGGTTTGTTACCCCTTGCACTCGACTCACTTGTGGTTCAACACCATCAGTGCTTACGAGCAGACCGACGTAATTCACTTTTGTTCTGCACCACTGACATTTGGAGAGTGATATTTTCGCACCTGCTGTTGTAAGCTGGTCAAGAACATGATCAATCTCGTCAATGTGTGCCTGTAGGGAGTGGTTACGCATGAGTATGTCGTCCACATATATGAGGGTGCCTCGCTCGCGGGCATCAGGGCATGCTTTGTTTAAGAAAATATTAAACTCCGCGGGTGAGTTGGCATATCCAAAAGGGCACCTAGTGAATGTGTACTGTCGGTTTGCGAAAGTGAAAGCGAGCTTGTGTTGGTCTTCTGCTTGCACCGGGATGGTCCAGAAGCCAGAGGCTACATCGATGGTGGAAAAGTATTTAGCGTTTCGGACCGAGGGAAGCTCTTGCTCCAATTGTGTCATCGGCCATCGAGACAAGGGAACCTGTTGATTTAGTTTCCGATAGTCGATGGTTAAGCGCCATTTACCATTTGGTTTTATGACGGGCCATAATGGTGCCGAGTACGTGCTGTTACAGGGTCGAATTATGCCCTTTTCCAGCAAGTCATCAATGATTTCTTGTACCGGTTCATAGGATGCCAACGGAATTTTGTATTGGCGGACAAACGTGGGTGGTGCTCCTGGACGAGTGGGAATGCATACTGAATGAATGTCAGTGAGACCACAGTCCGTTGAATCTTTGGAAAAAGATTTTTGATATTTAAGGAGCACTTCGCAGAGTTTCTCACGTTCTTCTTTGCTTTGGAGGGCGTCGGCCTCCTTTAGAACTTGTTCGACTTGGATACGAAATTCGGAGTCAGATAGTTCTTTCGAAGTACGCGGATTTGAAGTGTTTTCTCCCGCTTCGGGAAGAAGAGATGGTTCCCGGGAGGATTCCGGGGATGAATTTATGGAAAGAACCGTGATCGTCATTTGATTGTCGTCAGCGAGATCTATCCTGCAAATGGCGTCGTTACTCATGTCCAGAGCTGAGAAGAGAGCAACAGCTCGCGTCGGATGAGTGTAGAACACCTTTGATTCTGCCTGGCCAAGAAGCAGGGATTCAGGCATTGGCCCTATGATCGGAATTCGCAACTCGAAGTCATGGAATTTCGTACTGATTAACCAACCCAGAGGGGATGAGTGAGGGATCGTCAAGGGTTGAGTGGTTTCGTTCCGTACGAATAGATAGGTGGATCTTGCTCGCGTCTCCACCAAAGGTGTGGCTTCGAGGGTGAGGCCTAGTTCGAAGAACTGAGGTGACGGTTGGAAAAGTGCATGCGCGTGGCTTAAGTGTTGGCCAGGTCGCATGACTAAGCGGATGGGTACATTTGCTGCGTTCGCAGGTACCACAAGTGAACCTTGGTTAGTGACCTGACATACCTCGGGAATAGTTTGTCCTGATCCTAGGTTGCTGAGATCGGAGGACCAGGTTTCCGTTGAAACATCAGTCAAAGACCACAGTACACTATTGAGGGTGTCTACGTGGACGTCGAGGCGCACCAAGAAGTCACTTCCAATGTAAACGTCGTGCGGCAAGTTAGGGACGACTAAGAAATAATGGGTGATTACCCTTTTGTTCCACTGGACGGTTAAAGCGCAAATTCCATCAGTGGGTGACATTGCTTTTGATGTCAGGTTAAGAGGAAAGCGATAAGGACTGCTCACCAAAGGAATATTTGGTTGAGTGAGGCGCAGAGTGTTAAAGAGGGTTTGGCTTATGGCGGACTGGTCGGTCCATAGAGCCAGAACTGCATTGTCTACATGATAGTCCTGCATTGTGAGACCATTCACGATGGGAAGGCCTGGAGCGTCTGTTGTGGACGGCTGTGTGAAAGTGCACAGGAATGTGTTCCGTTGTTCTAACATGGCACTAGGGGGCCAGGGAGAGACTGCTGTCTCTGGCGTGGCTGCCATGGGCTCAGTTTCCTCTTCCTCGAAGTGAGGGATCTGGCTTGGTGGATCTCCTATTGATTCAGGCCGGATTTCGAGACGGCAACACTGAGCTTCCCGGTGGTGTGGGGTGCAGATGGGTAGAGGCTCACGCACTTGTGCCCAGATCTTTGACCTTTTGAAGTCAATCAGTGGTTCGAAGCGATTAAGGAGATCTTTGCCGATGAGGAAGGGAATTGTTTCGAGAGGAGACACATGGACTGGATGCACTAAGGTCATTGGTCCAATGGCTAAGTGTATTAGTGCCATAGACTGGATAGTGAGGCCTGCATGTGAATACGGCTGAATTTTAAGAGAACAGTTTTGGAGCTGTATCTCGCGATTTTCACGCCGCGCAATGGCTCGAACTTGGTGGAACAAGGCGGAAGACATGAGCGTGACATCTGATGCAGTGTCCAACAGGGCCTCATGTACTAGCCTTCTCTCCACAATGGTGGACAAGTAGAATTTGCGTGCAACCCCTTTCTCCGTTAGGTGTCCCATGAATTGTCGGACGGGTGTGTCGCCTTCAATGACTGAAGGGTCATTTGGCGTTAAACCTTCTTTACCGTCTAACTGAACAACTAAAACAGCACTGGAGGGTGGTTGCGAGTCACCCCCCTGTATCATCGGGTTTTCAGTGTTTGTTTGGGTCACGAGGAGATTGCACGGTGCGCTAGAAGACGGAGCTTCGCTTGTCACTTCTCCTACATAACTTTCTAACATTTCTGGGGTGTTAGAGGATGGCTTTGGGTTAGACCGCGAAGAGGTGATAGAAAGAACGTCAGGTTTTTTCTTTTTCTCTTTGCAAATCATTACAAGCATTCGGCGGATGTCCTCTAACTCCTTAGAGCTGAGTTCCTTGTCTTTAAGCTTGTCTTTAGCGTGATTTTCTTTATTTTGATACCAGTATTTTTCTTTCTTTTCTCTATAGGAATTAGAAAGCTGGTTCGGAGCTGTTCGCTCATATCCCTTATGGGGATGTGATGGTTTTCCACGGCCCGCACCGCGGTTTTCTACAGGGTAATAGTTACGACCATACCCAGCCCTGTCCCGAGGGTTCCAGAAATCTTTGTCGTGATTTCTGTCTGGCCTGCGAGGAGGGTAGCGCTTGTATTGGTGTGAGGGCGGATGAGGTTTCGGGCCCTCACTGGTCCACGGAGTGGAGGAAGGGTCCAGGGCGGATCTTTGTGGATCGGCCTGGGTGGCACCTTCTAACTCTAAATGTGGGGAACTGGAGTCGACATTGAAGACTTGGGGTGTTTCGGACCGCCTGTTGGGAATTTGTTGGGTTTTGAGGAAACCTCTGAGTGCTAAATCACGCAGCTGCCTGCTAGACAGGGTGCGAGGGCAAGCTGAGACTCCCAACTGGTGACTGGTGTGGGGATGGAGGTTTTGGATAAATAGTGATTTGAAATTTAACTCTTCCTCCATTCCGGAGTCATTTCTAGGTCCGAAGTACGCCTGTCTGAGTCGATTATAATATTGCTGAGGGGATTCCTGGCGTTGCTGTTTTATGTTCAAAGCAGCGGCCAGTCCGGTCTGTGACAGGTGATTGGAGAATTCTTCCTCCAATGCTTGGCACAGCACATCATATCGCGCTTTTACATAGTCTGGCTGACGTTCAATGAAGTTACTGACGTCTCGGTTGGAGGTCAGTTTAATCACATATAGTCTGTCATCTATGGTGATCCCGGGGAACCTTTGGAGGTAGAAGTCAATATCTTTTAGGTAGGAAAAGATATCATTAGAACCGTCAGGTTTGGGATCAAAGCGGGTTATATTACGCGCGATTTTATCTAGGTCCTTGTATGAGGGACCATGAGAGGGTAAAGGTTGAGGGGACCAGACACTGGGTTGCAGTGCTCTGGGTCTAGCAGGGCGTTGTAAGGGACGACTGACAGGAGACACAGGGGAGGGGGAAATACCCGTTGATACCAGAGGAGGTGCTGCAGCAGCTCTAAAGGTTACGGTCCCTGAGTCTGGTTCCTGATCCTCACTATCTTCCTGCTGGCCTTGTCTTTCTGTAGCGGCACTAGGTGGCACATTGGGTGTGACCTGGGGCAGCGTGTTCCCTTCAGCTATTTCGCTTTGAAGTCGACTTAGCTCTGCCTCTACCTTTGCCTGCTGTCGCCGTGACACGTCAAGCTCACGTTCGCTGGCTCTGAGCTGTACTACAGCGAGGAGGGCTATTTGACCTAAGGCCTCAGTTAGGGGCTTGCCCTTGAGGATGTCGGTTAAGTGGTTCTCTACCCACTTAGCCACCATGTGGTCACGATGGGCCTGTGAGGTTTTCTGCACAGTTTCTGCGAGTCCAGGCATCACATCACTGGTGATGCTGGTCAGAACAGAGAATGCCTCATCCCACAAACCTTCTACATATACTTCCGAAGAAAAAGTCCCTTCTGCCATGTTAGCTGTGTTTTTAACTGCGAGGTGTAACTTACTTCTATTTAGTTAGGATTAATTCCGTTAATCCCTTTTCTAACTAAATCTGAACTAAATTCACCTGTACCGAGTGCTCTAAGAGTAACTGCTAGTATGTATGGTGTTAGAGTTCACTTGTGAATCTCTAAGGGAAGTCTGTTAGTAGGAGAGGGTGGAGTGAAAGTTGCTATGCGCGAGTGAATAAAAGAAGAGAGAAAGAGAAAAAAAAATATTTTTTTTTTCAATAATTAAAATTATTAAAAATTTTGAATTAAAGAATTGTCGAAAAATTTGGATGAAGGAATTTTAATATTAAGTGAGTTTTATTATTAGATATAATTTCCAATTAAGGAATTATGAAAGTAAAAGAATTTTCCGAATTACAGAATTATTAAGAATAGCGAGATTAAAAGACTCTCTCTTTTAACTGCGTTTGTGATCTGGTATCAAGTTAAAGTGTCAATCTCTAATTACTGCACACTGTCTGCTGTAGTTGTATCAACTTATTATGCTTCCAAGCCTTTACTTGTAATTATTCAGATGTGCAGAGTTTAGAGACAGCCACTAGAGCTGTGATACCAGGTCTTATCAGTGTGAACTGGTCGACAATTTCAATTGCGATAGCAAGTTTTCTCCACCAGAGGGTACTGAAGGTAAGTCTGAATGGCAACAGCGAGCTTCAGTATTTAAGTTGAACTTAAATTGTAATACCAGACTAGGACACCAGAGGGCGACAAGCAAGTTACAATGCAATAGCAGCAATGGACACCAGTCGGCGCTGGTGAGAGTCCCAATAGACACGGTACCAGCAGATACACTAACACAAATGGGAATTTCCACTGTAGCGGGAAGTTTCAACACTAGAGGGTGTTATCAGATTAAAATCTAAAATGGAATAAGGATTTTAAACGCTCAGATACTCTATCAAAAAAAAATAAAAATTAAAATTTTAAAAGGGGAACAGAGATTTTACACTAAGGTATTTTAAAAGATTTTCATCTGTAATGACAACTTTTAAACACCAGAGGGCTGCTAAACACTTATGTTGTCTCGGCGGACAACCTCCCAACCACTAGAGGGTGTACGGGAATCAAACGTCAAGGGTAGCACCACTTGACCACAAGGAGGAGCAAGGGAGGACACGCTTCAATAGACGCTAGTTATGAAGTATTTTTCCCTGCAATTACGCACTTATACCACAAGAGGGAATTTGTCTTCCTCTGTTTTGGGGGCGTTTTGAATTTCCCTCCTTAGTTTCAGCTCCGCCCCTTAAAAGGGGTTCGTTCCTTTCTGAATACGCGTTCAGTTTAACAGGAACAGCTGACAAGAGCAGATAGCTCTTCACACAAGCCGTATTTTCGGCTGTCTAATAACCTCCCAATCGCCTAGCGCGCGATCTCGTTATTAACGCTGGTAGCGACCCAGTTTAAAACGAACGGGGGTATTCGGTTCGGTGGTCTCTCGCCGGGATTCGCGGCCAAGGGGTCGAACCGAAGGCAAAGTCTTAAAAGCGGAGTTTCGCGCTATTTAGACGTGCCCAAGGCCTCAATTTAATGCATGCAAAATGGCGCAGAGCCGCGCTCTTTCAAAAACAACCAAGCTTATTTTCTAACCGGTATATATCACAGAACAGTTTTTCAGCAGTAACAAACACAACACGAAATTACCCACATCAAGCTTTGAATCTCAATCGTTATTCATCAACACACACAGTGGAAAGTATTTCATAAACCCAAGCTGATATTCAGTGTTTTGCAGTTTGCTCATTAAAAAGCCTTTTTCCTGCCTCGCGTGGGCGCCAATAAAATATATATATTTTATATGTAGTGGATGTTGGTCATACACCCCGATACATATATATATAATTTTATAATTTGTTTTATAGCCTTGACCTTATTCAAACTCCTCCAACCTCTGATATTTGACTTAATGATATTAATTAAGATTTATAATTGGTTTAAGCAATTAAAACATTAATAATTAGTTTGAGAATGAATAATAATCATGCTAAATGAGTTCTTCAGGATTTTCAGAAATTCTAATGAATAAATTGCAAACACTGTGACTTCAAATAATGAGAGTTTTATTAATAAAAAGAAGATATTTAGTTAACATAGCACAACCTTGTAATCTCACGGTGTCCGGCAGGGGGAACTGATTTTGACCTTAAGGTGAGCTAGGCACTTCTAACTTGTGACTAAGGTTACTAACTAAGGTTTAATTAATACAGAATTTATCAAGAACTTAATTCGGTGTTCAGCTCTGGAAGTGCATAAGTTTAGCTTACTTTTCGTCGGGTTTTTACCACTCGTTTGGATGCAGAGGCTCTTTGGAGTCCTGGGAATGGAGGCGTCTCACTTAGTCTCGCGGTTCTTACCGCAGAAGCGTCCAGGCTGGTTTAGCGTGGAGGTCTTTCTTGTTGATTGAGTTGTCTCGGGCGTACCCGGAGGGTGATGACGCAGGCGGCAGGATCCTCTCTTCGGCCTTCGGTCCGGAGTGGGAGAGTCCAAAATATGGACGTTTAGACGAAAGTTCGCTGGTTGCTGCAGCTCCAGAACTGAAAAACCGCTTCAATAAACTCACTTATTCTAAGACTCTATGGTACCTCGGCAGTGTTTCCTTATTCTGGCCACGAATAAGTTCCCCTGCTTCGATTAGTCGTGAGATTAATCTTAGGTAGGTAATAAACATAAACAAGATTAAAAGGAAAGAAAGATATTCAAATTATTCGACTTATTAGTTAAACTTCATACTCTTAGCTAATTTCGAGACGTCTCTCGTAAGCTTTTCTGAAGTCTCTGAGAGGGTTCCTTTGTTTCGTTGTCGGCGTGGAAGAGACAGCGTTTTTTTGTTGTTTAAGGTTTCTCGGATCTCCTCGTGGTCCTCTCTTTTTTCAGTGGTCCGTTACTTTGTAGAGTCCTCGCGACTCTTCAAACTTCGAACTCATTGTCTGTCTTGCTGTTTGGCCTTTTCAAGGCTGGCGCGGTCACGCCCTAATGGGAGGCGTCCTCTTTCTGATTGGACGCGAGTCCAGACTCACGTGACTCTCGTGAGGGAGAGAGAGAGAGAGAGAGTAGGAGGAGGGGGTTTGACTCTGTGATTCATACATAAGGAATATGAGTTTCTCGTATCAAAATTCTTATACCTGTTATCAACCTATAACAATGAGTACATTGGACTATTAATATCAGACATTTACATAAGGTCCCATCTTGAGTACATTGTTCACGTCCAATTCGTGATGATACGCTGAAAAATAAAACATTAATCCATTTTCTCTCATTCAGAGACAAAACTGATCTTTGTAATAGAAACAATCGGCATTATACATCATTTCATTAGAAGGTAGGCATTCATCTGAGGGTACAGAAAGTGACATTCATACGTTCGTTTATACACAAATAACTCAGAGATCGACTATTTTCGCTATTGTCTTGCGGCGACTCCGAGCGAGGTGTAGTTCCGCCAGTGTCCATTTGGTGTCGTTGTTAATCCGTGTTTCAGCTGTTGGTTCACGGGAGTTCACTCGAGGTCACTTTGGTTTGAACATCTGTTGATCTCCGTGAAAGATAAGGATTAGACATTTAGGTGCCATTGTCATAAAAACGGGCCGTAAAAGCTCTCTTCTTTGTTTGAGGTTCCTGTCTCTTTAAGTTAGTTATCTCGACAGTTCCTGTTAGTTAAAAGAGAGAAGGGGGGTGTTGGGGCCATGTGTTACTTAAAAGGGTTCTTTTGATGTCTTTAGATTGGTTGTGTGTGTGTGGGGGCTGCTATGTTGCAGACGAAAAGTCTTCTGCAGACTGGAAAAGTTTTAATTCAAAACTTTTCATTTCTTGATTGTCCGATATTCATATTTGGCTCATACTCCACTACATAAATATGTACCATTATCACTGACTGATGCACAGACTTTGGTCGATCAGCTTCCGCCTTTATGTAGTGGAGCGGCTGCCTGGATTAGAAAGCTGGACAGTCTGACAGGTGGCATGACTTTAGCACTTGGGGATTTTAGAAACATTATTAAAAGATCGACTACTTCCATGGAAGCAGCTGAAATAGAGAGACAGGCTCAGACATCTACTCAACCTAATTATGATCTTTTCCACATTCACTCGCAGCGCCTCACTGACGTTATGAGAGAGATGTGGCCTACCAGAGCAGCATCCACAATCCCATCATATGCCTGGGATGAAAAACTTAGCCCAGGGGAATATATGGGTAAAGCAGTTGAGGATTGGACTACCCCAACAGGGGTTCACCCTGCTAGGGGGCAGCAGGTGGTTTGGTTTAGAACTGCAGTTTTGAAAGGCTTGCCAGCCCTCATAAAGGACAAAATTGAGGACGATCATAATATGGACCCTGACGCACCACATGACCTGTGGGTTAGACATGTTTTGTTCCATATGAACAAATATAAGGAAAAATTAGATAATAAAGACAAGGAGATACTTATGTTACAAAGAGACCTACTAACTGTTCAACTAGCAGAAGCCAGGAAATCTATAAATGATAATAAAAAGCAAACAAAGTCTGACATCATGATGCCTATGACTGCACTACCACAACCAAACATGCAATCACCACAAACATTCATGAACACACAGACATACATGCCTACCCAACCAGGGCCACCACAAAACCCACCTAATAATTATGGACCAAGTCCATATTTCACATACCAGCCCTACTCAGGGGGCAGGGGGACGGCGTAATTGTAGGTGGAGGGGCAGGGTCCGCCGCCGGACAGGGGCGTGCCTAAGATGTGGAGCCTTGGACCACTGGGCAGCACAATGTAGGGCACCACTCTTTACTGACACCAGCTATCCACACCAGGCACCACACCCACAGGCGGCACCAAAACCGGAGCCATCACATCTTCCTGCTGGCCAATACAGCATGGAGCCGTGGGATGGACATTGACGGGGCCCAGAGGAGCACCAGGACAGCAGGGCCAGGGCAAAACCCATGCTGTCATTAACTGTGGGGGCCTCCGAAATCCTTTTTCTGGTAGACACGGGAGCCACATGGTCAGCCATCAACACAGTATTACCTGCACATCTGATGAGCGAACACATCTACATCACTGCCAAAAACAAGACATTTGCCAGTCAGTACTGGTACACAGACTGTGTCTCATTCATTTCTAATTGCACCACAAGCACCCTTGAACATTTGTGGTAGAGACTTGTTGATGAAAATGGGAGTCACTATTTTATGTCAACCAGATGGGATTACACTTACGTGGTTGGACGGACACAAAACTGTGGCAGTGGTGGGGTGCACTGATGGTATGTACCTGATGAGACCTCAGCAGGATGAGTTGGTAGACATTTACTGGGGTTTAGTGACTGGACAGACGGACCCGTCACCACGACTCATTGCCTTGTTCCACCAGTGGTCGCCTTGGATTACAGCCATGACACCCTACGTCCCTCCGCCCGACCCATTCCATGTCACCCTGTTCTATGATGTAGGGGGAGATTTAACTTACTATGAAGCTTTTCAAACAGAATTAGAGGGTACACAGTGGTCGGTTGACACCACAGGGATTTATGTGGGTCCTGAAGGGGTGGCATCTCCTGTTTCACTAACACCACAACAACATAATTGGTAAAAACTGTCTGACACGGCGGCACCACACATTTCACTAGCTCTCCATCCGAGACACGAGGCCAAGCAGTTGGGCCCTATGGTAAAAAGAGCAAATGAGGCCACGGATTGGGTCCGGACCCAGCTGCCTGGCGTCATGTTTTCGCAGTCCACACAGACATATCACATTACTGATAACTCACCCATCCTAGTCACATTGCACCGTCAATTGCTGCCTAGACACCATGGTTGTGAGGACACTGATCATCTACAGACGGAGGCATTATTAGCATCACTACCTGACACATTGTGGTCCACAGGCCCAGATGATGTAGGATACACTAATCAAACACCTGTCTCTTTTTGTATGAATATTACACAACCAATTTGGATTCCCCAATATAAACACAAGCCAGATGCTGTTGAATCCTTGGATAAAACGGTCCAGGCTTTGGTGGAGGCCGGAGTGCTGGAACCGTGTCAATCAGCATGGAACACACGGATTCTGCCGGTTCCGAAAAAGGAGCCTGGCCAATATCGGATGGCCCATGATTTAAGAGCCGTGAATGCAGCCTTGGCTACTGCCACTGTTCCGGTTCCTAACCCTAACACCGCTCTGTCGGAACTAGGTCCAGACATGAAATGGTTCACTTGCATTGATTTAGCTAACGCATTTTTCTGTATTCCACTGGCAGAACACTGCAGAGATATATGTGCATTCACACATAAAGGTATACAATACAGATACACTAGATTACCTCAAGGTTTTGCTCTGTCTCCAGGATTGTTTAATCAGGCACTGAGGCGGAGTCTGGACTCATGCCAACTGCCAGAAGGCTCCTTATTGATACAATATGTTGATGATATTGCTTTGGCGGCTAAAACACCGGAAATCTGCCTTGAAGCAACCAAGGCAGTTCTTCAATGCTTAGCAGACGCGGGGTACAAGGTATCTAAACAGAAATTACAGTGCTGCAGATCTAGGGTTACTTTCTTAGGGAGAGTAGTAACACAGGGTTCCACGGGCTTGTCCGCCACACACTGGTCCGCTATACTGTCACACACAAAACCTGAAACTGTGAAAGACCTGTTAGCATTTTTAGGACTGACTGGCTACAGCAGACAATACATTCCTGACTTTGTCGGACGTACACAACCTCTTAGAGACATGGTAAAATCTCTAGGGATGAGAAATTTGTCTGGTAAGCTCACCTGGACAAGCCTTATCCGTTGCAGTTGACTTAGCCAGACCTGACTATTCATTACCTTTTTACATGGATGTTTCTGAAACAGACACTGTGATTAATGGTGTACTGTTTCAGAAAAAGGGGGAAGATAGAGCAGTACTAATGTATCTAAGTGTCCCATTGGACCTTATAGAGAGGAGACAACCACAGTGCACAAGACATGTAGCAGGACTGACCAAATTAGTACAGAAAACAGCACATCTAGTAGCAGGATACCCATTGCGCATTCTAACCACACACGGAGTAGTAGCGTACATAAACTCACAGATGTTCACACTCACTCCATTGAGACAGAGACGCATTCACAAAGCATTGACTGCATCCAACATCACCTACACACACGAAGGAGTTAACATGGCAGATGGGATGTTGGAAGGTCCATCACATCAGGTGGAACAGGTGGAAAGGCAAGGAAAAGTAAGACCTGACTTACAAGCCACACCCATTCAAGGGTCATGGAATTTATGGACGGATGGGTGTGGGTATAGGGCAGATACAGGTGAAGTCAGAGCAGGATACGCAGTAGTTCAGGAAGCAAAGGGGGAAACATATGAGTTTCAGACAGTTATAGCAGAGGAGGTGAAACAAAATGCATCAGCACAGAAGGCAGAACTGCTAGCAGTAATTTCAGCACTAGAAGTGGCAGAAGGAAGGGACGTCACTATTTATTGTGACTCAGCGTACGTAGTGACAGCTGCGCACGTAGACATTCCACATTGGAAGCAGGTTGGATATGTCACAAGCACAGGGAAACCAGTCAAACACAAGACAGAACTGATGCGATTGGAAGCAGCTATACACAAACCAAATAAGGTAGCGATTGTAAAGTGTAAAGGACATCAAAAGGGAGACACAATAATAAACAGAGGGAATGAAGCTGCAGATGAGGCAGCAAAAAGAGCAGCAGGATACACGGAACCCAACAACATGCTTGTGTTGGACTCCAGTGTACCCTGGGAACCGATTCCCACAGGACAAGAGCTTAGACACATACAGGATCAGGCAAGTCCAGAAGAAAAGTCAGTATGGCTAGCAAAGGGAGCTAGCCCAAATAGTCAGGTGTGGACGTCACAAGAAGGACAAGTAGTTTTACCAACGTCACTAGCAGAAGCAGTTTTAGAAGAAGCACACACAGTGGCACACGTGGGAAGACGACAGACACTGGAAAATCTAAAACAATGGTGGCACCCATACATGTCAGCATTAGTGGTTGATTACATCACTAAATGTCAGATTTGTAACACACAGAACGTAGCAAAAGCATTTAAACTAGCTCCAGGGAGGTTTCCATTGCCAGATTCTCATGGACATGAGATTCAAATGGATTACACAGATATGATCGACCCCATTAGGAGATATAGATATCTCCTGGTCGTTGTAGATAGATTCTCGGGGTGGGTAGAGGCACTCCCCACTCTGAGGGAAGATGCAAAATCAGTCTGTAAGTTTCTGATTAATTGTTGGATTCCGAACCATGGGTTTCCTAGGAAAATTTTTTCAGATAACGGGAGTCATTTCACGAGCAAAACACTACAGTGGGTGGAGCAGTCGTTGGGGCTGCGCCATAGCTATGGTTGTGTGTATCATCCTGCCTCACAAGGTCAGGTGGAGGGATGAATCAAAATTAGCTAAGATTACACTGACCACGGGCATGAATTGGCTAGATGCCCTACCAATTGCCCTGATCAGTATTCGGAGTTCAATTAATAGAAGCACAGGCTTCTCCCCATTTGAACTGGTCAGAGGCGTAGCATTTCCAGGCCCAAAAACAAGACTGAGTCCTGATGCGGGCTCACCTGGGACGAACACAGATGAGTATCGTCAACTGTTTTTGAAACTAAAATCAGTGTGTGAGGAACTATCTGTGCAGGTACGGAGAAACAGAGGAGGAGACGAGGAGCATGAGATACCTCCTGAAGTGGCCATCGCTCCATGGGTGTATCTGAGAGCCATCAAGCGAAAGTGGTCAGAACTTCGCTGGACAGGCCCATTCCGGGTGACAGAGCGAACCAGCCATGCGGTACGACTCAAGGGTAAAGGCAGCTCATGGTACCACCTGTCTCAGTGCAAGCCAGCACTGCCACCAGAGGATCACCAGACGGAGAAGCACCTAATTAGTAACAAGTGCCAGCTGGACACTCTGCGAACAACAGGTGTCAACGGAGAGCTGTCTGAAGCTGTTGAAGATCCAGAAAACATTACTATTTTCTTTACAGGTTGTCGTGGACTCTTCTTTTTTACAGGTTGCTTGGACTCTTAATTTTTTCATTTCCTTGCAGGTTGAACTTTCTAAACACATTGTAAAAAAAAAACCGCACCCTGTAACTTTAACACTAAAACATATAAGAGTTTAGATAATATTTTCTTAATTAGAAGGAAACTTAGTGGGGAAACACATTGATTGTTTAATGATGGCTTGGTATGGTAAAAGGGGGTGCGACAGGATAAAATACAGACACAATTACTGTTGTAGAACAAGTAGTTTGGGAGATAACAAACAGGGAAATAATGTTAATTCCTCCTGTTGACATGGTTAAAATTTTGGCCGCCTGGGGGAAGAAGGGGCAAGTGGGAGAATTTTTCCTGTCAAATAATTGGTTGGTTGGCTGCCCGACAGGTTTTCGCTCTCACAGGTTAAACACATGTCAAAACATGTTTGGAGGATTTAGAGTGTGATGACGTGTCTTGGGACATGTCATAAGGGGGAATTGTTGTAGGAAACAATTTTATTACTTTGTATTAGTGGACAAATATCCTTAAATGATGATTAGTTAAAATTAGAAAGTATAATTACATATTCATTGTATGAAACCTTGTATTTTATATGTACTCATATGAATGATTAACCAGTATTTACCCATGTAGTAAACAGTTAAGATCCTGCACTGGCATGATGACTCACCTTTTTAAATTCTTAATTATTTAACATTGAACAGAGGTGCACTTAGGCTTTTACCAAGCTTACATAAATTACAAGTGTTAGCCAGGGGGGGGCTGAACTTTAGGGCCATTTTGACCCTGGAGTCCATTAGGGACTCCCCTAAATTTTGGTGACATGAAAAAAGGCGTGGGAAAGGAAAGGTACTTGTCACCCTTGCTAATAATGAATGTTTTTGGGGTCAGGGTACTAACATGTCTTATTATGCATATTAATATATGTTAATCAGCCAGAAACGCCTTACCAGCAGGGATATACGTCATAGGGGGTATAAACTGTGGAGTCAGATGGGGGAGAAGTTAGAACTTTATCACACTGTTATCATGTATTGTTCTCTTGGATCCAATATTGTTAAATAAATACTTTGATTTGCTTTGAACTTCACTCGGCTGGTTTCTGCAACGCTTCCGGAACGAGCACATCTCCCCGAAGAGGGAGGGTGTATTTTGGACCTTTTGGATATTTTTAAATTTTAATTACTTTGAGAACGGTCCAAAAGAACATTTTAATCTTCACTACGTGACTGCCATAACCGGAACCGAAAAGGATTATTGGATAATTTTGGGTTCATATTAATAACCACAGATATATTGCATTCTTAAATCTGCAGAAGTAAAAAAAAAAATAAGTTAACTTGCTGAGAAGCAAAATCTAACTTAAAACTATAAAAGAAAGTGTCACTGAAAAAAATTATTTGTATCTGTTGAACTAACTTGAAGGTAATTATAAAAAAATTTTCTGCTATAAATAAAAATGAGGTACTTAAAAGCCAAGATATTAGGACAGTTCCTTTTGTCAAAACATGATAGGAGACCAGGTTAACCTGACCTAAAATCGATTGTTTTGTCAGTTAATTGGCCAACTGTATGTGTAATCAGACATAGTCTGACATATTAGTTAATATTTCTGACTGTTGAATCAGCAAAAAAAAAAGGCATCAATAGAAAGCAGATTCTCAGTGAATTTAACACATAACACCAGCCATGAGAGCTGTTGTGCTTGCCCTGACTGTAGCCCTCATAGGTAAAGCCATGATCTGCATATTGTATATTCTTTTTACTCTTTCAAGAAACAAACAAATGAATTTAATTTTAAAAATTTGATGCATATAATGAGAACTTTATAAAGAAATAAAAAAAATCCATTTAGCCAGTCATCAGATTAACCTTGGTAAGAAATGTTTCAGCATGTAACAACAAAATGTAATATTGCTGCAATTTTTTTCAGTTCCAGAGTTTGCTGCTGGTAAGACCACTGTATACAAGTATGAGCGTCTACTTTTGGGTGGTCTGCCTCAGGAGGGTCTGGGCAAAGCTGGCATTAATGTCAACAGCAAGGTTCCCATCAGGGCCAAGGCACAGAATACCTTCCTTCTGAAGGTAAAGAGATTGTATAAAAGATTAAGAAAATATATCGGTAGAACATACAAACATTGATAATTTCTAAATTTTTGTCCTCTATTGAACAGAGTCTGGCAACGCAGCCAAAATGAAGGCTATTCCACTTCTGCCAATGGATTTTCCTTAGTGTGATAAAAGTCCATGCTAATCACATTTATCCAAGAATATTAGATAAAGTATCTAAGAGTTAATTATTCACTTTGAAGTGACTGTTGAGTCAATGAAAAGGGTTCAATGAAAAGGCAGATTCTCAGTGGATTCATCACAAACCACCAGCCATGAGAACTGTTGTGCTTGCCCTGACTGTGGCCCTAGTGGGTAAGATCTGGATTTATTACAATAATTTCATTATTTAGAAAAAGTCAGTGCAATTGTCAAGTAAGCTTTTGATAAAATAAATGTTAAAAACCTAGTGCTGATAATAAAAAATTATTTTTATTTTATTTGATTTTGTTTCTTTTAGTAAGTCATCAGATCAACCTTGGTAAGAAATATTTTATTATATTAGAACACATTGTTATAATTTAGATTTGCTTTTTCAAAAAAACTTACTTTTTTTTCAGTTCCAGAGTTCCCTGCTGGTAAAACTTTTGTATACAAGTATGAGGGTCTACTCTTGGGCGGTCTGCCTCAGGAGGGTCTGGGCAAGGCTGGCGTTAAAGTCAGCAGCAAGGTTCTTCTCAGGGCCGAGGCACAGAATACCTTCCTTCTGAAGGTAAAGAGATTGTATAAAAGATTAAGAAAATATATCGGTAGAAAATACAAACATTGATAATGTGTGGTTTTGACTAAAGGAGTCAAACCTGTGATTATTTTGCCTTTAGCTCTTGGATCCTCAGCTCTATCAGTGCACTGGCATCTGGCCCCAGGATCCTTGTGTTCCTGCTTCTAAACTCACTGCAGCACTAAATGCTCAGCTTGCAATTCCCATCATATGTGAGTATTCTAATGGTGTGGTGGGGAAGGTATTTGCCCCTGCTGGAGTCTCTGCTACTGTTCTGAACCTGCACAGAGGCATCCTCAACATCTTTCAGCTGAACCTGAAGAACACCCAGAATGTCTATTCAGCTGCATGAGGTAAGTGATTAAACAGAGCTGCTATCTGATATCTATACTGATTTATGTCATATTCTGTCAGTTCAGCTAATATATTTAATCTTCTAAGACTGGACCTCATGGAGTCTGCAAGACCCACTACACGATCAGAGAGGATGAAAAGACCCGGCAGATTACTGTGACAAAATCCAAAGACTTGAACAACTGCCATGAGAAAGTGATCAAGGATATTGGTTTGGCTTACACTGAGACGTGTGTGTCAGGAGGTGAGATCAAATCATATGTTCTCAACAAATGAAGAAGCTAAGTGTAAATGTACATGAAGTATATATATATATATATATATATATATATATATATATATATATATATATATATATACATATATATATATGTATGTATTTTTTTTTAATTGATCATCCTGCTCATCACAGAGGCGTCAGAGATTGACAGGAACAGCAACCTACAGCTACATCATGAAGCCAATTGCTGCAGGAGCACTGATCTCTGAGGCTACAGTTGAAGAGCTCCATCAGTTCTCACTGTTCAACACTATCACTGGAGCTGCTCAAATGAAAGCCAAGTGAGTTGTGCCCTATGATATTTTAAATATTGTTCCAACGATCAGGCAATAATGAACAGAACTGTAATGAAAATGGCTTTCTGATTTCAGGCAGACTTTGAACCTACTGGAGGTGCAGAACACCCCCCTCTCTTCCATCAGTGCTCAGTATATGGCCCGCGGATCCCTGAAGTACGAGTTTGCCACTGAGATTCTGCAAACTCCCATTCAGCTTCTGAAGATCAACAATGCTGAAGCCCAGGTACTATTTATTACTTTCCTCTGACTATGAAATCTTTCTAGTCAAAACATTATAGTGAGAAAAAACCTGTATTCTTTTTATCGAGTTAAACTGAAGTATTCTACTTCCTCCTTCAGATTGCAGAGCTTCTGCAACATTTGGCCACAAACAACATGGCCATGGCCCATCAAGATGCACCATTGAAATTTATTCAGCTTGTTCAGCTTATGCGTGTAGCTACTTTTGAGTGTATTCAGAACTTTTGGAATCAGCACAAGACCAAACCTGTCTACAGGTAACATTCTTCTGAATATTTTTATGAAATGACAAAGCCCTGTGGTTCTATTTTCCTAAAAACTGTGAATCTGACAGATTCTGGGCGATGGATTCTGGACACAATCCCTGTTGTGGGAACACCAGCATCTGTGCGGTTCCTTAAGGAAAAGTTCCAAGCTGATGAATTTGCCATCCCTGAATTGACCCAGGCCCTTCTGGTTGGTTTGCATCTGGCCACTGCTAATCCAGACACTATTCATCAAACAGCTGTAAGTGCTTAATTTTACATCTGAACTGTTGCAGTGCAGAAGCTTGTATATAGCTTTCTAAATATTTGTCCTCTGTTGAACAGAGTCTGGCAACGCACCCCAAAATCAAGGCTATTCCAGTTCTTCATGAGGTGACCATGCTTGCTTATGGTTCCATGATTGCCAGACACTGTGCTCAAGATCCTACCTGTTCTGCTGATCTGCTCAAGGTGAAATGTCTGCTCATATGTTTATTTCAGGTCTGATTTAAAGGTGTTGCCTGCAGAGGATTGCATAGGTTTGTAAATTTGGCTTTTCCACTTCTGTCATCAGCCTATCCATGATCTTGCTGCTGATGCCATTTCCAAAGCTGAAATTTCCGAAATCACACTGGCTCTGAAAGTTCTGGGCAATGCGGGTCACCCTGCTAGTCTTAAACCTATCATGAAGCTCCTGCCTGGATTTGGATCTGCTGCTGCATCCATGCCTGTGAGAGTGCAAGTTGATGCCATCTTGGCCCTCAGGAACATTGCCAAGAGAGAGCCAAAATTAGTAAGTATGAGGTGATGTGTGAATATTTTTCTGTTCTGATTCAATTTTGTTCAAGTAGGTAAAACACTGTATTTCCCTCTTAAGGTTTAACCAGTGGCACTACAGCTTTTCATGGACAAGACTCTTCATCCTGAAGTGCGTATGGTTGCACTCATTGTACTGTTTGAGACCAAGCCTTCAGTGGCTCTCATGACCACTATTGCTGATGCTGTGGACAAAGAGGCAGACAAGCATGTTGCCAGTTTTACTCACTCTTACATCAAGTCTCTGACCAAAAGCATGGCCCCTGATTTGAAGGATGTGTAAGAAAACTTTCCTTTTGTAAATAAAAACATTATCCTGTAATGCTAGAGCCACAAGTGATCCTGTTATTGTTACAGGGCTGCTGCAGCTAACATTGCCATGAGAATCTTATGCCCCAAGATGGACAGACTGAACTATCGTTTCAGCACTGCTTACCAGCTGGACCTTTACTTGTGTAAGTGTTAACAATAAAAAAAAAAACTTTTTAAAACGTGTAAAACTCTGAAATATAGTAATGCTAATTATGTTGTTTTTTATTCTCTATAAAGCTCCTCTCATGGCTGGTGCTGCTGGTACTGCTTTCATCATCAATGATGCTGCCACCATCTTGCCCAGAGCTGTTCTTGCAAAAGCATGTGCTTATTTGGCTGGAGCTGCTGCTGATGTTCTTGAGGTATTCATTTCTGGGACCACCAATGATTTTATTTAGAACAACTTGTGGTCTATTGAAAATGCCAATTACTTAGTTTTGTCATCCAAGGTTGGATTCAGAACTGACGGTCTTCAAGACGCTGTACGAAAATCCCATCCAGCAGATCAGAATGTTGATCGCATTACCAGGATAAAGCGCACAATGCAAGCAGTAAGCAATAAAAACTGTGTCCAATTTTATTTTAGTAGGGTAATTGTTTTATAACACATTTAATATATTTGCATTCATTTTTGTTTGTATTTAAGATTAAGGACTGGACATTGACAAATCCTTCATTGACCACATTATTCAGCAGACAGCACAGATATTTCATTGATGTAATCCTGCATCAAAATAATCCTATATTTGTTTAAATAACTGCATGTAAAATATGATCATATATAATATCTATGAAAGAGGTTGTTAAGTCCTTGCAGACGGGGATTGCCTTCAAATACGCCAAGCCTGTTCTGGCAGCTGAGCTGCGCTGTATCATTCCCACAACTGTCGGTGTGCCCATGGAGCTTGATTTCTACACTGCTGTTGTCGCTGCTGCATCTGTAAATGGTAAAGTTTTCACATGAGAACACCCTCCAATCATCCAATATGATCATTTTAGACATGTATGTGAATGTTATATTTTTTTCACTTTATTAGTCAAGGCCATCATCACACCTTCTCTGCCTGAGCAACTAGAGACTACCAGTCTCGATCACCTGATGAAGACTGAATTCCAGCTGCAAGCTGAGGCCAGACCAAGGTGTCCTTTCAAAGATGCTTTTAAATTATTAATGTGATCATTAAATGGACAAATTTATGTAAATGTATGGACCTGGTTTTGTTTCTAGTATTTCCATGCAGTCTTTTGCTGTGATTGGAGTGAATACTGCTTTGATTCAGGCTGCTGTAATGACCAGAGGAAAGATCCATGCTGTTGCCCCAGCAAAACTGGCAGTTAGAGCTGATTTGCCCAAAGGTCACTTTAAAGTGGAGGCTCTGCCTACTTCAACCCCTGATCATGTTGCTGATTTCAGGTAATGGAAGGAAATGCATTAATCATTCAGCATGTAAACCTGATTTAATAGAGTTTGTGTAATAGAAGACAAACTGTGTATGTTCAGTAATTAGTAAGACTTGTCCATATTTCTTCCAGCTTAGAGACCGTTGCTGTAGCCAGAAATATTGAGGATCTCCCCAATGAGAAAGTGGTGTTCCTGGTACCTGCACAACCCTCCCAAGCTGAGTCTTGGCTACCTACTTCAATTCAGAAGACCTTTTGTGGTAGAGTTCCTTACCTTTCCTACAAGGGATGTGCTGACATCACTTCACAAAATGCTGGTTTCATGGGATACAATCCTTTTTACTATTTTATTGGACAGCACTCAGCTTATATTTCAGTGGCAAGAGGAAAGTTCTGAAGTCACCAGGTTTAACAGGAGGTTTACACTGTTATCTGAAATGGGTTTGAGTCATACACTGTAATGTATATTTCAGGTGATGGTCCTACACTGGAAAGACTGGAGTTTGAGATTGACATTGGTCGTAATGCAGCTCAAAAACTTGTTAAAGAAGTTAGCGTTTTAAAATCTGGAAAACCAAGAAGAAAACTTTTTCCTGTTGAAACTGGGGCATGTCCTGGGTTCTGGAACGACTGATAGAAACTACCACTCATGAGTCTCATGCAGTTCAGGCAGTTCAAGCAGCTCTAGCAGCTCAAGCAACTCAACCAGCTCAAGCAGTTCTAGCAGCTCAAGCAACACAACCATCTCAAGCAGGAGCAGTCAGAGTTCCGTCAGGCCCTTAGGCCCTTCCAGGATTTGCAGAGATAAGAGATTTCTTCAGTGTATGACTATGGTGAAACTGGGGCATGTCCTGAATTCTGGAATGACTGATAGGAACTCCCACTCACGCCTCTCACGCAGCTTGGGGAGTTCAAGCAACTCAAGCAGCTCTAGCAGCTCAAGCAACTCAACCAGCTCAAGCAGTTCTAGCAGCTCAAGCAACTCAACCGTCTCAAGCAGGAGCAGTCAGGGTTCCATCAGGCCCTTAGGCCCTTCCAGGATTCGCAGAGATAAGAGAGTTCTTCAGTGTATGACTATGTTGAAACTGGGGCATGTCCTGGATTCTGGAACAACTGATAGGAACTACCACTCACGACTCTCTCGCAGCTTGGGTAGTTCAAGAAACTCAAGCAGCTCTTGCAGCTCAAGCAACTCAACCAGCTCAAGCAGTTCTAGCAGCTCAAGCAACTCAACCATCTCAAGCAGGGGCAGTCAGAGTTCCTGCAGGCCCTTAGGCCCTTCCAGGATTCGCAGAGATAAGGTAGTTCTTCAGTGTATGACTATGAGCATCATTTCCAACTACGTTAGGTCAAGTTAATGTAGATTTAATTGATATTCTTTATTCCATATTCGCAATAAAAGGGGAAAACATCCAATGAATGAATATTGTTTATAGCCAGATAAGGCAATAAAATGTTGGCATGCTTTAACTACTGCAACTACAGGCAGAAACCTTTGCAGTATGCAGAATATTCATTATTCCTAATTTACCACAAAATGCACTAATGAGACATGTTTGTTTTGTTCTAGGTTACAGATACATATGGTAACTTCCGACAATTCCATAAGGATCAGGTTATACCTCAATTTTTTTTTTTTTTTTTTTTGATAATATATTAAAGCATAAACCAAAACATGAATGAAATACAGATTCATTAATTTGATTAGATGGTTCATTTGTTTGCCTTTCTTGCTTCAAGACAAATATGGAGGTTTATGTTTTTGTTTCAGTACATAACCTCACAGAGAACATCAAAATCTGGCAGTTCATCCAGCATTGAGAATCTCAAAAACCAAGTAAGAAAATCTGCTGAATCATGTAGTACCAGCCCAGTAACATTTCATAAGTCAACAATCACTGTACCTGTTTCTCCTTTCAGGCTAAATTAAGTCATGCTATTCCACCTGAATTTGCCATTGTTGCTCGTGCTGTGAGAAGTGACCGTAGTGTGGGATACCTGATTGCTGGGTACTTGGATAGATCCACTGCTAAATCACAGATTGTGATTTCATCCATTGCTGATCAGGACAAATGGAAGATGTGTGCTGATGGTGTCCTGTCAAGCAAGCATAAATTGAGCGTAAGTCTTGTCTTCTGCATACGATTCTGAGAGAATGCACTGCTTTTATTTATGTTGATTATCATTGAGAATGATAAAAAGATTTGCACTAAGCTCACACTGTCTAACTGTACCATTAGGCACAGGTTTCTTGGGGTAAAGAGTGCCACGAATATAACGTGACTTTTAAGGCTGAAGCTGGAGTCCATGATTCAAACCCTGCTCTCCGTGTTGAAGTGGAGTGGGACAGACTTCCTAAACTTCTTTACCTTGTAACCAGCTATGCGAAATGGTATAGATGAAACATCAAAATTAAAAATCACACGGGGTGTTTCTGATTTATACATAATGTTTACTTTTTACCAACAGGGTATCTGAATACATCCCAAATTCATCTAAAACAACTGGATTTTCTGTTGAGAGAACTGATAACAAGAGAGGATTTGCTGTAATTGTGGACCTTCCAACTCAGAGGTCTCTTAACATCATTGTGAGAGCACCACAGGTAACGAGTAATTTATCTAAAAGCTGTAAATAACTGAATATTTTTTTAACACTCAACTAACAGCTTTTATCATTTTTATTTTACCACTAAATGACCCTGACACAGATGGATGTGCATCTACCTGTTGCTCTGCCCATTGAAAAAGATGGATGTATTCCTGCTCTCCAGAATGTGGATTTTCAAAGCACCATCAAGAAACTGGATTCAGACATTCGTGTTAGGAACTGGAATGCTACCACTGAAACTGAAAAAATTAATGCAGCAGCTGCAGAAAGTAGGCAAGAATATGCTGGATGAAATGGAGGCTGCAGAACGTTCTTTCAACACTGGAAATTAGCAACATCAAGGAAGACAGCATTTATGCCACAACTGAGAATTCTGACATAAATGTCTTTTTTGGAGATGGCTGAATGCTATACTGACTTCAAGTTAACTCATTTAAATGCAGTGAAATACATCAAATAAGTAAATAAACAAACCCTAAGTATTAAAAGAAAATTAACAATGTTTGTGTTTAATGTTATTGAGTTTCATATTACATTTAGATTTATCATATTGTTCAAAATATTAGGAAGTGCTTTTTTATGAAATGTCTATTTAATTTAATGAAAACCGAACAATGAAATAGTCAGAAAACAAATAATATACTGAAATAATATATACTCACAGGATACTTGGAAGCACACAGTGTATTAATGAAATATTATCAGCAATCAAGAAGTGATAACATTTTCAAATAAAATGTTATGATGATAAATGAGTATGAGATGGGAAAGCTGCTGTTAATAAGGACATTTTGCTAAAAAACTACCAACAGAAGACATAATGTGTAGAGGAAATAATTATGTACAGGTTGCGGCAGCATAAACACTACATAGCGGCGTCAATGATAATTAATTATTATTTATTAATAATTAATTATGTATTTCATTTTGTTGAGCTCCATGTTTGGGAGCCATTAAATAATATGTAGTGTCTTTACCTGTCCAATTTTAGCTTGGACATGTAGGTCATCATGTTAGATGACTTTACATATTATAAAGCAAAATTAGGTAGAATTAATTATTATTAATGACTTATGCTCATTGACCCGCTGTAGGTTCTTGGATCCCAAATTACATCTGAACTAGAAGGAACAATTCCAAAGAACCATGGAACAGAACAGCTAGACCTCCACCTTTCCTACTGGCACGAGGTACATTTAAAAAAATGAAAATCTGGAGGAGCCAAGTACTGGAATGGGAGAGATTACAGGTACCAAAGGTCCAAGCTTGTTTTGAAAACATGTACCGCTGACATCATCACTGCAGCAGCCAGGACCCGAAAAACATCACTTTTCCTCGCCCTTATCAGCTGACCAAGTTGTGTGAAGCTCCTGCTGGTGATGGGGCCGTGAGTGAAGCTGCCTTTCCAGGGGTCGAGGAGCTTGTCTCTTCAGTTGAGGGGCTCTAGGTGGTGATGGAGCATGATTTTTCATAGGGGACAGTCTGGGGGACTGCAGTGGGGAAGTGGCAGTAGATGAGGGTGCAGTACAAGCTGGGGTGGTTCTTCTTTGCACCTTTCATACAGAAGCAATTCAAAGTGCTTTACAGAAAAAAGAAACAGTTAAATTAAAAGCCAGAATAAAATCATTAAAGTCCAATAAAACAATTACATAAAAAGAGTAAAATGATTAAATGATTAAAACAATTTGAAAAGATACAATAAAAGAAAAGAAATAAATGCTGTTACAGAGAAGTGCAGAATATTTTAAACTGAGCTGTAAGCCTGCTCAAACAGGAATGTTTTAAGCCTTGATTTAAAAGTGTCTAAAGTCAGGGATCTTCTAATATTCTCAGTCAGCTGGTTCCATTTATGAGCGGCATAGTAGCTAAACGCTACCTCTCCATGTTTAGTTTTGACCTGAGGCAGGACTAACTGACTAGTTCCTAAAGATCTGAGAGCTCTTGCTCAGCTCATATCTCTGTAGCAGATCTGATAAATACGCTGGTCCTACCCCATTTAGACATTTATAGACCAGTAATAACACCTTAAAGTCTATTCTGTAACAGACTTGTATCCAGTGTAATGATTTGAGAATGGGGGTGATATGATCTCTTCTTTTGCTCCTAGTGAGAACTCTGGCAGCTGCATTTTGAATCAGCTGAAGCTGTTTAATGGTCTTTTTTGGAAGTCCAGCTAAGAGACCATCACATTAATCAATCCTACTAGAAATAAAGGCATGGATAAGTTTCTCCAGGTCTGGTTTAGTAAGAAAATCTCTAACCTTACTGATGTTCTTAAGATGGTAAAATGCTGATCTAGTAACCGCTTTAATATGACTACTAAAACTGAGATCTGAGTCCATTAATACACCAAGATTGCTAGCCAGTTCTTTAGATTTGAGGGCTCTCGAGTCCAGATACGTAGCCAATCTTTGTCTCTCACTGCTGTTCCCAAATAGTATAATCTTAGTTTTATCTTTATTCAGCTGCAGAAAGTTGTGTCCCATCCAGTTAGTGATGTGTTCAAGGCACTTGCTTAATAAGTCAAATTGACCAGAGTCGTTTGGGGACAGGGCCACGTAAATCTGAGTACCATCTGCATAGCTGTGATAGGACAGCCCATAGTCTTGTAGAATCTGGCCAAGAGGAAGCCTATTTAAATTAAATAAAAGTGGACCAAGAATAGAGCCCTGGGGGACACCACAGGTCACTGGCATGTTCTCTGAAATATTATTTTCTATTTCTACAAAGTAGTCCCTGCCTTCCAGGTTAGAAATAAACCACTTCAGGGCTGTTCCTGAGAGTTCAACCTAGTTTGCAAGTCTATCCATAAGAATCTTATGGTCAATAGTATCAAAGGCAGCACTAAGATCAAGAAGTAATAAAAGAGGTATCTTTCCAGCCCTCGTATTTAAGCGAATGGCATTAATTACCCTGATTAGAGCAGTCTCAGTGCTGTGATTAGACTGGAACCCGGACTGGAATTTGTCTAGCCTACTGTTTATGGACAAGAAACCAGTGATTTGCCTGAAAACTATTTTCTCAAACATTTTGCCACCGAACGATAAATTAGAAATTGGTCTGTAGTTTCTCATCTGAGATGATTCTAAATGTTTCTTGTTTAGAAGAGGCTTTACAACTGCAGTTTTTAGTGAGCTCGGAATGACCCCCAACATGAGTGAGGTGTTTACAATGTGGAGTATGTCTGGTGCTATAGTGTGAAACACACTCTTTAAAAATTTGGTTTGTAGTGTGTCAAGACTGCAAGTGGATGTTTTGAGATGATTAACTGTGTCAATTAAAATTTCATTATTAACAGTACTGAACTCTGACATTTTAACTAAGGAGTTTTTATGAGGTGATGGAGAGGGTACAGACTCATTGTTGGATATAGAGATACTAATCGCTTGTCTGATATTCTTGATTTTAGTGTTAAAAAATAATGCAAACTCATTACATCTGTCAGTTGTTAATAATTCAGGTGCCATTGGTGTGTGTGAATTAGTAAGTCTGTCGACCACGGTGAATAGGATTTTGCTATTGTTACTGTTATTGTTGATGATGCTAGAGAAATATAATTGTCGTGTTTTGCATATTATTGTGTTGTATTCACGTAGCCTATCTTTGTAGATTTCTTTGTGAATATGAAGACTTGTTTTACGCCATCTGCGTTCTGCCTTGCGACATTCCCTCTTTTGGATTTGAACAACAGAAGCGTTTCTCCGTGGTACTTTCTGTTTGCAAGACAAAGCCTTCACTTTAACTGGCACAATCTCATTCATAACACCGACAATTTTTTAATTAAAACTATTCAGCAGATCATCCACAGAGTTGGATCGTTCACATGGTGTAGTGCACATTTTACTCATGAAAAGTGTAGCTGTGCAGTCCTTTATAATCCTTTTCTTGACAAAAAATATTCTGTCCCTGATGACTGGTGAGGCCCACATATCAAAGAACATACAGTAGTGATCTGACTACGCGACGTCCTTCACAGTTGCTGATATGTTGAGACTCTTTGAGATAACAATATCCAGCGTGTGACCATGACAATGTGTACTCCCTGTAACATGCTGTGAAAGGCCAAAAGAGTCCAATATGGCGTGTAGTTCCTTGGTAAAACAGTCCTTGGGATTGTCTATATGTATGTTAAAGTCACCAGCAATAACAAAATGGTCAAAGTGAGTAGAAATTAAAGACAGCATTTCTGTAAATTCATCAATAATATTAGCAGTGTATTTCGGAGGCCTGTAGACAGTTACTAGTAATATCTGTGGTGTCCCTTTCAGAACTACACAGAGGTACTCAAATTTTGTGAAGTCACCAAATGACAACTGCTTGCACTGAAAAGAACCATGGAACAGAACAGCTAGACCTCCAACTTTTCTACTGGCACGAGGTACATTAAAAAAAATGAAAATCTGGAGGAGCCAACTCCAATAAAACAGTTGCAGCACTACATTCATTTAGCCAAGTCTCAGTTAAAAGTATAAAATCATGCGCATGTGCTGTAATGAAATTATTAATTAAGTGTGATTTGTTTGTGAGAGATCTGATATTTAGAAGAGCTACCTTAGTAACTTGTGCACTTTGCCACAGCATCTGTGTCTAACATTTTATATGTTGTAGATTGGCTTCATTCACAATATCTGACCTAAACTCCCTGTTCTTTCTCTCTCTGATAGGTACTGGAATGGGAGAGATTACAGGCACCAAAGGTCCAAGCTTGTTTTGAAAACATGTACCGCTGACATCATCACTGCAGCAGCCAGGACCCGAAAAACATCACTTTTCCTCGCCCTTATCAGCTGACCAAGTTGTGTGAAGCTCCTGCTGGTGATGGGGCCGTGAGTGAAGCTGCCTTTCCAGGGGTCGAGGAGCTTGTCTCTTCCGTTGAGGGGCTCTAGGTGGTGATGGAGCGTGATTTTTCATAGGGGACAGTCTGGGGGACTGCAGTGGGGAAGTGGCAGTAGATGAGGGTGGAGTTCAAGCTGGGGTGGTTCTTCTTTGTACCTTTCATACAGAAGCAGTTCAAAGAGCTTTACAGAAAAAAGAAACAGTTAAATTAAAAGCCAGAATAAAATCATAAAAGTCCAATAAAACAATTACATAAAAAGAGTAAAATGATTAAATGATTAAAATAATTTGAAAAGATACAATAAAAGAAAAGAAATAAATGCTGTTACAGAGAAGTGCAGAATATTTTAAACTGAGCTGTAAGCCTGCTCAAACAGGAATGTTTTAGGCCTTGATTTAAAAGTGTCTAAAGTCAGGGATCTTCTAATATTCTCACTCAGCTGGTTCCATTTATGAGCGGCATAGTAGCTAAACGCTGCCTCTCCATGTTTAGTTTTGACCTGAGGCAGGACTAACTGACTAGTTCCTAAAGATCTGAGAGCTCTTGCTCGGCTCATATCTCTGTAGCAGATCTGATAAATACGCTGGTCCTACCCCATTTAGACATTAATAGACCAGTAATAACACCTTAAAGTCTATTCTGTAACAGACTGGTATCCAGTGTATTGATTTGAGGATGGAGGTGATATGATCTCTTCTTTTGCTCCTAGTGAGAACTCTGGCAGCTGCATTTTGAATCAGCTGAAGCTGTTTAATGGTCTTTTTTGGAAGTCCAGCTAAGAGACCATCACATTAATCAATCCTGCTAGAAATAAAGGCATGGATAAGTTTCTCCAGGTCTGGTTTAGTAAGAAAATCTCTAACCTTACTGATGTTCTTAAGATGGTAAAATGCTGATCTAGTAACAGCTTTAATATGACTACTAAAACTGAGATCTGAGTCCATTAATACACCAAGATTGCTAGCCAGTTCTAAATTAGCAGTGCTAATAAGCAATAGTCAGTGCTTGCACTGAAAAGAACCATGGAACAGAGCAGCTGGACCTCCACCTTTTCTACTGGCATGAGATACATTTAAAAAATGAAAATCTGGAGGAGCCGACTCCATGAAATTATTAATTAAGTGTGATTTGTTTGATGGCGGCACGGTGGCGCAGGTAGTGTCGCAGTCACACAACTCCAGGGGCCTGGAGGTTGTGGGTTCGATTCCCGCTCCGGGTGACTGTCTGTGAGGAGTTGGTGTGTTCTCCCCGTGTCTGTGTGGGTTTCCTCCGGGTGCTCCGGTTTCTTCCCACAGTCCAAAAACACACGTTGGTAGGTTGATTGGCGACTCAAAAGTGTCTGTAGGTGTGAGTGTGTGAATGAATGTGTGTGTGTGTGTGTCTGTGTTGCCCTGTGAAGGACTGGTGCCCACTCCAGGGTGTATTCCTGCTGTGTATTCCAGGGTCTCCAGTCTCCATGAGTGTGGCTCCCTCAGCCGCTCCTCTCCTCGTGAGCGCGGCGCAGCCAGCCGCTCCTCTCCTCGTGAGCGCGGCGCAGCCAGCCGCTCCTCTGCTCGGGAAAGCGGCGCAGCCAGCCGCTCCTCTGCTCGAGAAGGCGACTTCAACGGCCGTTTCTGCCCCCGAGACTGTTGCTACGGCCGTGTCTGCCCCGGTGACTGTAGATATGGCCACTTCCGGTCTACCCGTAAGATGGCCCCAAGGACTTCGGGGTCGATCCCCAGAACTGTGCCCAGGCTGGTTCCTCGGACTGCCCCGCAGACATTTGCCAGTCCTGGGCACCCCCATGTTATTTTGATTCCCCTGTCTGTCCCTGTCCTAGTTCCTGTCTCTGTGCTTGTCCCTGTACCCTTGTCTGCGTCGGTTTTGATTCCTGTCCCTGTCACGGTGTTTGTCTCTGTCCCTGTAAACGTCTTAGTCCCTGTTCCCCTGCTTAGTCCGGTCCAGTCCCCTGTTAGTCCTGTCCAGGCCCCTTTTCAAGCCCATGTCCAGCACCCGGTTCAGTCACGTGTCTGCTCCTGTCTTCTCACGATTCCCATCTCCTGTTTCTAGTTCTGTCCAGCGTCTGTTAGTCTAGTCCCGTGTCTCCAGCTCCATTTCGTGTCTGTTCCCGTCCTGTCCTGAGTCCTGTCTCTTGTTGGTTTCCTGTCTTGTTTTCCGTGCTCCCTCCTGCGCCAGCTTCTGGGGGGGGTCTAGGTTACGCGCCCCGGGAGTTGCGCGTTCAGGAGGGGGCATCTGTCACGCCCTCGTCTCGTTTAGTCTGTTTTCCTTTCTTTGCACATGGCTTTGTTTTGTTGTTGTTCCTGTCTCCGCCCCAGCCCCAACTTAGTCCTGCCTCTGTCTCATTATTCTCTTCAGGTGTTCCTCGTTTGCCTTCCTATATAGTCCCTTTGTTTCAGTGCTCCCTTGTCTGGTGTTGTGTGCGCAGATGTGTGTTACTCCCTTTTGTGTGTCTCACATGTCTACCCCAGTTCATGGCTGTCTACTTTCTGTCTCTGGTTAATTCATAGTTTCATCTTATCTAGTTTCTGTGTATCTACCCGTGTTTATTTTGAGTCTATCTATGTTTAATAAAACTTCCTTGCGTTTACGTCCGTCTCCTCGTCCTCCCTGCACGGCCATGACAGAACACCAGACCCACACTATGGACGTAGCGAGGAATCCGTTTGCTCAGTGTGCAATTAGACGTACTCCTTTCAGTTCGGGTCCTGGCACTCCAGTGGGGTATGTAGCGGAGGCTAAGGTGTCCTCCACACCCCGCAAACCCCCGCAAAAAAATGAAGGATTCCTCTTGGGGTTTTGGTGTCTCTGGCAGCTGATAGAATTGGTCATTGCCACTCATGTCCAGTGTCTGCTGCTCCCTCAGATCGTCCTGAGTGGGGGGAGGATGTTCTGGCTCTGACATGGTGTCATCAGCTTGTACAGCAGAGTTCCTGAATGTTGGTGCTGATGTGCCACCACCAAGAGAAGTGGATAAATAACACACTGAGAAAATGAAGTTGTCTGTCAGAACTTTAACACCCCTCTTGTTAGTGTGCAGTCCATCTCTCCTAAAAAGTTCTCTCTTCCCAAAAAACAAGTTAAAGTTGTCAATGAAGTTCAGTCCATTTGACCTGCAGCTGTTCTGTAGCCAGGTTCAATGAAAAATTGTATGTTGAACTTACTGAGACTCTTTTTAAAACTTCAGACTCCTGCTTGACAGTGTCATTCTTTCCAACGTGTACAATAATCCGCTTCACAGTCGTGAACTCAGCCAGTAAAGCTGTAACCTTTGCATTAAGTTCAGGGACTGTGATGTTTGGCTCACATCACACTATGAGTTTTGGGTTTATTACCTCATTAACAGTGTCATCTCCAAAGATCAGGGTGTCTGCTGTAGGTTTGTTTGGGTTTTGTGACCGGCTGACACTTCTGGCACTTTCTGCGTTGTGTTCACTGCGGTTGTGTTTCTCACGAAGGCAGTGCATGCAGTGGTTCAAATCTGTTTTTCAGCTGAAGTGAGTAAGACCGATATTCTGGTCTGGTTCTGTACTGTGCTCTCTCAGCAGCAGTGTTAGGTTTAGCAGCTGAATTTCCTGGACCAGCTGTGGTACCAGGAGTAGAAGCCAAGACTACAGAGCTATACAAAGCACAGCGTTTGGGTCTAGCTTCAGTCTGCACCCATTGCCCATCTCTAGCTATACTCACGGCAGTGTTGCCATCCAAACGATCCTCTGGTCTGGATCTGTGTCCGTCCACTGTCCGCTGCTCTGTTAAGTCCTCAGCCTGCTGTCTACCGCCCGTACTCCCACTCACTGTTACTCCTCCTTAGTTTGACTGCTTTAATTTGGCTTCCACGGCTGGTGATGACGTCACTTCCGGTTTTACTGCAGACAATGACAGACGTGCATCTCATGCTCTGAATGTGTTCCACTTGAATGAAAGCATCATAGAGGCAATGCCATAAGTTCATCTAGTAATAAATATGTTCATATGTTAAAAAGACAGTGTTAAGAACAGTAAGTTAAAACGAATGGATAAAAGCAGATTATTTGCATGTGTATAGGCTAACAGCCCTATTGGCAGCTATTGTTAGTGCAGGAAAATAATATATGCGGTTATGTTTGCAACTATGTTCAAGTTCAAGTTCAAGAAGTTTATTGTCATTTCAGCAGTATACAGTGTTTACAGTACACAGTGAAATGAAATAGCGTTCCTCCAGGACCAAGGTGCTACATAAAACAATACACAACATTAAAGTGCAACTAGTGCAAAGCTAGTGCAAACATAAAACAGTGCACACAAATTAAAGTGCAAAAGACATAGAACATAAAACAATACACAGCATTAAAGTGCAACTAGTGCAAAGCTAGTGCAACATAAAACAGTGCATACACATTAAAGTGCAAAAGATATGGCTAAGAAAATACAAAACAATATCCATACAGTACAATACAATGCAATACTGCAATGGGGTACTGCAATTTAAAGTGTATTTGTGCTGTAAACGGTAACTGGATGTAACCATGATGTAAACAGGATATGTGTTAACAGTACACTCATTTTCAGTATATCATTTTCAGCCCAACAGACCAGTGTTTGTGTGAAGAAGTGTGTGTGTGTGTGTGTGTGTGTGTGTGTGTGTGTGTGCTTCTTCAGTCCAGTCTCAGTCTCTAGATGTTCAGGAGACTGATAGCATGTATGAAGAAGCTGTTACGGAGTCTGGATGTAAGGGCTCGAATGCTTCGATACCTTTTTCCAGACGGCAGTAGGTTGAAGAGTGTGTGAAGGGTGTGTGTGATCTCCCACAATGCTGAGTGATTTGCGGGTGCAGCGAGTGGTGTAGATGTCTGTGATGGAGGAAAGAGACACACCGATAATCTTCTCAGCTGTCCTCACGATCCGCTGGAGGGACTTGCAATCTGCCACAGTGCAGTTCCCAAACCAGACAGTGATGCAGCTGGTCATGATGCTCTCGATGACTCCTCTGTAAAAAGTGGTGAGGATAGGAGGTGGGAGATGAGCCTTCTTCAGCCTTTGCAGAAAGTAGAGGCGTTGCTGGGCTTTCTTTCTGATGTTACTGGTGTTAGTGGACCAGGTGAGATCATCCGCTAGGTGAACACCAAGGAATTTGGTATTCTTGACAATCTCCACAGCAGAGTTGTCGATGTTCAGCGGCGAGTGCTCACCCCTTGTTTTTCTGAAGTCTACAACCATCTCTTGGGTTTTGTCCACGTTCAGAGACAGGTTGTTGACTTCACACCAGTCAGTTAGCGGATGTACTTCCTCTCTGTATGAAAGTGCTCATCTCTCTGATCAAGAAGAAGACAGAATTGGTCTTCTATGGAAGACCATTAGACTCAAAACATGTTGACACATGCACGTTAATACATAATTGAAATATTGCACGTTAACATGTAAATTTAGTTGTGATAATGTGACCAGAAAAGACATGTTTGCATGCTTTTTCGCCAGTGGGATGCCTCATATCCAAGCATACTTACACATTCATAATAGGAAATCACACATTTTAGCTGACAACAAAACATAAATCTTCAGTGAATGCAGCCCTCACGTTTCATCTTAATTATTTATAGCATATTAAGCTAATAATTAAAACATATTTGTGTACATATTTGATGTATTTTTCATGTCATTTGTAAACTCCTCAATGTATGTTTTATTCAAAGATGGTACAGAAGAGAATATATCATGACACTGGGCAAAGACCTGAATTAAGCAAAGAAAACACTCTTTTCAAAATCCAGAAAACAGTATTGAGGTTTAGGTCACATTACGCAGGTCATTGTAAAAGTCAGGTCATATGTTCTTTCACTGTTTGTATCTTTATGAATTTTACATTTTTGCAATAATTTGTTTTGAAAATTCATGTTGATTTATAGATATACAAAGAGGCTGCCTTATGCTATATTTGTATTTAGAAGAACAATGACTAGAATAGAATGACTAGACTAAAATAAAATGTTTATTGCATGCAAGGTGTCAGTGTTAGGATCATGCTTGACATAATTACAAGAGTGAGCAAAGATTACACAAAGGCAAATATCTGCTTTTTAGAATAAAAAATGTTAAATATATTGAATATTTTCTTGATTATTGAATACTTTTTTATGTCTTTAGAGTAGCTACGTAAACTATGATTTGAACTGTGTCATAATCATGCCCTCTCTCTTGCCCTGCCTCTCGCAATGTCTTAAAATATTAAAAACCTATGCTCAATCAGCATTATGACCAATAGATAATATGCTTGACATAAATGTAACACATTCTTGTATTTCATGACATGCTGGAAATAATAGGCAGATTCCCTGCTGCAATAATACAATGATTGTGCTTCAGTACCTGTACTGGCCATATTCATTAGATTATTTATCATATCATTATTATTTCAGAAATCACAGTTAATGGTATGTGTGTGATTTTGTTTAGATATTATGAATAATTTTAATCATATATATCTTCCTCTTTTGTCCTTAATAATGTTTTTAATTTGTATTGGAACTGACTCATGTATTAGTGTCATAACTCCTCTAGACTGGGATGTAAACTGTGCCATGAATATTTCACCCCTCCACCTCCTCCTCACCCTTAAAATGTCAGCATGAAGAAGATGTGTTTCTTGTAGAAACACAACTTTGGAGTCTATTTCCTTTAATCTTGTCATGACCTGTTTGAGTTTTTGGAGGCGTTGCAGACCCCTACAGTTCCATGCAATAAAGTTATGATTTATACTCTGAGACATATGAGAACATAACAATTAGGTTGCTTGTATTGTATAAATATATAGGCACAACTGAACTGGATGCTAGAACATGTATCCAACCCACAAAACAGAGATACTTCCTTTCTCCCAAGTTCCTACCCCATATTAGGGAAATCCCACCCCCCATCGCTATGCCTCCAGTCATTGCCAATGACCAATCCCCACCTGGTAAGGATAGGTTAGACCACTTTCTGAACTTAACCTATACCACTGCTACTGCTTAATTATAACAATTTTACTACTGCTCACTGACAATGGGTGCTAACTTAAAGGACAACTTCTCATTAAACTAATTGTCTTTACATATTTAGGAGCATAAGTATATCAACTCAAATGTACTGTGTGAAAAAAGATAAGAGAAAAAAATGTTACATCAATAATTTAGTCATTTGTGTCTCAACAATACCTGACCACATACCGTATTGACAGGCTTCTTTTCTTAATTATTGCTGTGTGTGTTCTGAGACATCTTGGATTTTCTTGATAAACACTCTTGCCTCTGCAGGTGTTTTGAATGTATGTGTTTTGCTTTCATAAGTCGCCAGGAGGGTAGCAAGGTGGGTCATGCCATGCCGAATGCCCAGTGTGTGCCGCTCCTCACGGATCGGGTCGAATTTTTTTCCTCAGCTGGTGCACCCCCGTGGCCAAATCTGGATAGAAGCGAATTCGCTGGTCCTTGTAGTAGATGTCTTTTTTGTCCCACGCAACTCGAATGACTGGCGCTCCTGCTGTTTGTCTCGGTAGTTTAGGAACTTCACTATCAAGGCTCGCGGACGAGCGAGCCTTGATGTGTTGTCCTTCTTTGTACCAATTCTGTGCGCTCTCTCCAAAAGCGTCGCATTCATCAGTGCGTCAGGTATCCATTTCTCCAAAAAGGTGCACACGTCTGGTCCCTCAGCACCCTCTGGCAAATTCACAAGCCTTAAATTGTTTAAGCGGGACCTTGTTTCCAAGTCCATAAGTTTGTCTTCCATCATTTTGTTTTTAGATTGCAAAGTGCTCACCGTAGCTTGTAAACTAGTCACCTCGTCTTCCATTGTAACAATGCGCACCTCTGCCCGAGCCATGCGTTCACTGCAGTCTCTCACCTCCTTTTTCACGTCACACTGTCCAGTTTCGAGGAGAACTCATTTTTCAATGACTCCAGCGCCGCCAGTATCTGGTCAGCTTTGTTACTCTCTAGCTCGCTTTCCTCGTCAGGTGTAGCCATGTACTTGCTAGCTTTGTGCGCTTCCCCACTTAGGTTGTAGTCGAGCAGCTTAGTTTGTTTGGATGTCTCACTTTTTCCTTTACTTGGAAAAAATGACACAGGAAACAAAACGAGAAACAGCAGAGACCGACTAATGAGCTAAACAATACAAAACCTAGACTTGGAACGAGGAAACAACAGAGACAAACATATCGGACTAAGCAACAAGACACGGAAACACTGGATGTTAAACAACACGACTTGGAGGAAAGAAACAAGAAGCAACATGACTAGGAATTATAACAAATGATTGATATGAGGAAGAAAACAAGGTAACAAATGAGACACGGATGAGGAGGAGGAACAAAGGGGGGACTAGGGCGGAGACATGAACAATAACAAACAGAGCCATGTGCTAAGTGAGCACATGGCAGGGACAACAGACCTGACAGGACAAGGGCGTGACAATAACCACAGATATATTGCATTCTTAAATCTGCAGAAGTAAAACAAATAAGTTAACTTGCTGAGAAGCAAACTCTAACTTAAAACTATAGAAGAAAGTGTCACTGAAAAAATTATTTGTATCTGTTGAACTAACTTGAAGGTAATTATAAAAACATTTTCTGCTATAAATAAAAATGAGGTACTTAAAAGCCAAGATATTAGGCCATTAATGTAATGGAAAAATGCAGATTAACACTAATGAGTAATGATTAATAATAACTAATGACATAATATATGGGGTTTGATTAATCTTGGTTGAACCTTACTAAATTATGTAGGCCTTAGTACTTGAAGGTGAAGGGACTTATTTCATTGTGTGGTTACGGTGACCTGTGGGAGGAAGTCGCTGAGCAGATTAGAAGGAAGGCAGTACCTCTGGAGTGAAGGACACCTCTCACCATTTCTCCCTGGCAACTATAAAGTTGGAGATAATGAGGCACCAATAAGGGAATGTTTGGGTTAATGGAACGAGACATGTTGATGGTGTACGTGACTGGGGTTCTATATATATGACTTTATTTTGTTCAATAAACTCGAGAGATAAGAGAGAATCTTTGACTGTGTCTTATTCCTCTGTTCTCCCCAAAGAATTCTTTGAGCACTGATCTTTCGATCTTCCTTCCTGGTTTTACGTAGATTAATTTTAAATTTGCCATAACAATTTCCTTTTGTCAAAACATGATAGGAGACCAGGTTAACCTGACCTAAAATCGATTGTTTTGTCAGTTAATTGGCCAACTCTATGTCTCATCAGACATAGTCTGACATATTAGTTAATATTTCTGACTGTTGAATCAGCAAAAAAAAAAGTCAGAAATAGAAAGCAGATTCTCAGTGAATTTAACACATAACACCAGCCACGAGAGCTGTTGTGCTTGCCCTGACTGTGGCCCTCATAGGTAAAGCCATGATCTGCATATTGTAATTCTTTTTACTCTTTCAAGAAACAAACGAATTTAATTTAAAAAATTTGATGCATATAATGAGAACTTTATAAAGAAATAAAAAAAATCCCCCCTCTTATTTCATTTAGCCAGTCATCAGATTAACCTGGGTAAGAAATGTTTCAGCATGTAACAACAAAATGTAATATTGCTGCAATTTTTTTTCATTTCCAAAGTTTGCTGCTGGTAAGACCACTGTATACAAGTATCAGCGTCTACTTTTGGGTGGTCTGCCTCAGGAGGGTCTGGGCAAAGCTGGCATTAATGTCAACAGCAAGGTTCCCATCAGGGCCAAGGCACAGAATACCTTCCTTCTGAAGGTAAAGAGATTGTATAAAAGATTAAGAAAATATATCGGTAGAACATACAAACATTGATAATTTCTAAATGTTTGTCCTCTATTGAACAGAGTCTGGCAACGCAGCCAAAATGAAGGCTATTCCACTTCTGCCAATGGATTTTCCTTAGTGTGATAAAAGTTCATGCTAATCACATTTATCCAAGAATATTAGATAAAGTATCTAAGAGTTAATTATTCACTTTGAAGTGACTGTTGAGTCAATGAAAAGGGTTCTATAAAAAGGCAGATTCTCAGTGGATTCATCACAAACCACCAGCCATGAGAACTGTTGTGCTTGCCCTGACTGTGGCCCTAGTGGGTAAGATCTGGATTTAGTACAATAATTTCATTATTTAGAAAAAGTCAGTGTCAATTTAATTGTCAAGTAAGCTTTTGATAAAATAAATGTTAAAAACCTAGTGCTGATAATAAAATATAATTTTTATTTTATTTGATTTTAGCAAGTCATCATATCAACCTTGGTAAGAAATAGATTCTCAGTGAATTTAACACATAACACCAGCCATGAGAGCTGTTGTGCTTGCCCTGACTCTGGCCCTCGTAGGTAAAGCCATGATCTGCATATTGTAATACTTTTTACTCTTTCAAGAAACAAACAAGTATATAAAAAATTTGATGCATATAGTGAGAACTTTATAAAGAAATAAAAAAAATATTGATTGATTGATTATTAATGAAATTATTTCTTTTAGCGAGTCATCAGATTAATCTTGGTAAGAAATGTTTCAGCATGTAACAACAAAATGTAATATTGCTGCAATTTTGTTTTCAGTTCCAGAGTTTGCTGCTGGTAAGACCTCTGTAAACAAGTATGAGGGTCTACTCTTTGGCGGTCTGCCTCAGGAGGGTCTGGGCAAAGCTGGCATTAATGTCAACAGCAAGGTTCTCATCAGGGCCAAGGCACAGAATACCTTCCTTCTGAAGGTAAAGAAATGACAGATGCAGAAACATTTTTTAGCACAGAAAAATTGATAATGTGTTGTTTTCATCAAAGGAATTTTTCATCTGGCCCCAGATGTAGAGGTCCTGCAACATTTGGCCACAAACAACATGGCCATGGCCATGAGGACACTCCACTGAACATTTGGAATCAGCACAAAACCAAACCTGTCTACAGGTAACATTCTTCTGAATATTTTTATGAAATGACAAATCCCTTTGGCTCTATTTTACTAAAAACTGTGAATCTGACAGACGATGGATTCTGGGCACAATCCTTGTGGTGTGAACAACAGCATTTGTGCGGTTCCTTAAGAAAAAGTTCCAGGCTGATGAGTTTGCCATCCCTGAATTGACTCAGGCCCTTCTGGTTGATTTGCAACTGGTCACCGCTAATCCAGACACTATTCATCAAACTGCTGTAAGTACTTAATTTTACACTGAATTGTTGCAGAAGCTTGTATATAGCTTTCTAAATATTTGTCCTCTGTTGAACAGAGTCTGGCAACGCACCCCAAAATCAAGGCCATTCCACTTCTGCCAATGGTTGTGCAACTTAAATGTGGACACTGGATTTTCCTCAGTATGATAAAAGTTCATGCTAATCACATTTATCCAAGAATATTCGATAAAGTATCTAAGAGTTAATTATTCACTTTGAATTGACTGTTGAGTCAGTGAAAAGGGTTCAATAAAAAGGCAGATTCTCAGTGGATTCATCACAAACCACCAGCCATGAGAGCTGTTGTGCTTGCCCTGACTGTGGCCCTAGTGTGTAAGATCTGGATTTATTACAATAATTTCATTTATTCATTCATTATCTGTAACCGCTTATCCAATTCAGGTTCACAGGGGTCCAGAGCCTACCTGAAATCATTGGGCGCAAGGCGGGAAAACACTCTGGAGGGTGCGCCAGTCCTTCACAGGGCAACACAGACACACACACCTATCCAATGTGTGATTTTGGACTGTGGGAGGAAACCGGAGCACCCGGAGGAAACCCACGCAGACACGGGGAGAACACACCAACTCCTCACAGACAGTCTCCCAGAGCGGGAATCGAACCCACGACCTCCAGGTCCCTGGAGCTGTCTGACTGCGACACTACCTGCTGCGCCACCGTGCCGCCTTTACAATTATTTTAAAAAACTAGTGCTGATCATAAAATATTATTTTTATTTTATTTGTTTTTATTTCTTTTAGCAAGTCATCAGATCAACCTTGGTAAGAAATATTTTGTTATATTAGAACACATTGTTATAATTTAGATTTGTTTTTTCAAAAAAACTTACTGTATTTTTTTTTCTGTTCCAGAGTTCCCTGCTGGTAAGACCTTTGTATACATGTATGAGGGTCTACTCTTGGGCGGTCTGCCTCAGGAGGGTCTCGGCAAGGCTGGCGTTAAAGTCAGCAGCAAGGTTCTTATCAGGGCCGAAGCACAGAATACCTTCCTTCTGAAGGTAAAGAGATTGCATGAAAGATGAAGGAAATATATCGATAGAACATAAAAACAATGATAATGTGTGGTTTTCACTAAAGGAATCAAACCTGTGATGATTTTGCCTTTAGCTCATGGATCCTCAGATCTTTCAGTGCACCGGCATCTGGCCCCAGGATCCTTGTGTTCCTGCTTCTAAACTCACTGCAGCACTAAATGCTCAGCTAGCAATTCCCATCAAATTAGAGTATTCTAATGGTGTGGTGGGGAAGGTATTTTCCCCTGCTGGAGTCTCTGCTACTGTTCTGAACCTGCACAGAGGCATCCTCAACATCTTTCAGCTGAACCTGAAGAACACCCAGAATGTCTATGAGCTGCATGAGGTAAGTGATTAAACAGAGCCGCTATCTGATATCTATACTGATTTATGTCATATTCTGTCAGTTCAACTAATATCTTTAATATTCTAAGGCTGGACCTCATGGAGTCTGCAAGACCCACTACACGATCAGAGAGGATGAAAAGACCCGGCAGATTACTGTGACAAAATCCAAAGACTTGAACAACTGCCATGAGAGAGTGATCAAGGATATTGGTTTGGCTTACGCTGAGACGTGTGCAGAGTGTCAGGAGGTGAGATCAAATCAAATGTTCTCAACAAATAAAGAAGCTAAATGTAAATGTACATGTGGTATATATATATATATATATATATATATATATATATATATATAATTGATCATCCTGCTCATCACAGAGGCGTCAGAGTTTGACTGGAACAGCAACCTACAGCTACATCATGAAGCCAACTGCTGCAGGAGCACTGATCTCTGAGGCTACAGTTGAAGAGCTCCATCAGTTCTCACTGTTCAACACTATCACTGGAGCTGCCCAAATGAAGGCCAAGTCTGTTGTGCCCTCTGATACTTTAAATATTGTTCCAACAATCAAGCAATGATGAACAGAACTGTAATGAAAATGGCTTTCTCATTTCAGACAAACTTTGAACCTACTGGAGGTGCAGAACACCCCCCTCTCTCCCATCAGTGGTCTGTATATGGCCCGTGGATCCCTGAAGTACGAGTTTGCCACTGAGATTCTCCAAACTCCCATTCAGCTTCTGAAGATCAACAATGCTGAAGCCCAGGTACTAATATATTACTTTTGTCTGACAATGAAATCCATCCATCCATCCATTATCTGTAACCACTTATCCAATTCAGGGTCACGGTGGGTCCACAGCCTACCTGGAATCATTGGGCGCAAGGTGGGAATACACCCTGGAGGGGGCGCCAGTCCTTCACAGGACAACACACACACTCACACACTCACACATTCACGGTCACTTTTGAGTCGCCTACCAACGTATGTTTTTGGACTGTGGGAGGAAACCAGAGCACCCGGAGGAAACTCAAGCGGACACGGGGAGAACACACCAACTCCACACGGAGCGGGAATCGAATCCACAACCTCCAGGTCCCTGGAGCTGTGTAACTGCGACACTACCTGCTGCATCACCGTGCTGCCCCTGACAAAAAATCTTTCTTGTTAAAACATTATAGTGACAAAAAACCTATACTTTTTAAGTTCAAGTGTTTGCACTATCAAGTTAAACTGAAGTATTCTACTTCCTCCTTCAGATTGCAGAGGTTTTGCAACATTTGGCCACAAACAACATGGCCATGGCCCATGAGGGCGCTCCACTGAAATTTATTCAGCTTGTTCAGCTTATGCGTGTAGCTACTTTTGAGTGTATTCAGAACATTTGGAATCAGCACAAGACCAAACCTGTCTACAGGTAACATTCTTCTGAATATTTTTATGAAATGACAAAGCCCTGTGGTTCTATTTTCCTAAAAACTGTGCTTCTGGCAGACGATGGATTCTGGACACAATCCCTGTTGTGGGAACACCAGCATCTGTGCGGTTCCTTAAGGAAAAGTTCCAAGCTGATGAGTTTGCCATCCCTGAATTGACTCAGGCCCTTCTGGTTGGTTTGCACCTGGCCACCGCTAATCCAGACACTATTCATCAAACAGCTGTAAGTACTTAAATTTACATCTGAATTGTTGCAGTGCAGAAGTTTGTATATAGCTTTCTAAATATTTGTCCTCTGTTGAACAGAGTCTGGCAACCCATCCCAAAATCAAGGCCATTCCAGTTCTGCGTGAGGTGATCATGCTTGCCTATGGTTCCATGATTGCCAGACACTGTGCTGAAGATCCTACCTGTTCTGCTGATCTGCTGAAGGTGAAATGTCTGCTCATATGGTTATTTCAGGTCTGATCTACAGGTTTTGCCTGCAGAGGATTACATAGGTTTGTAAATTTGGCTTTTCCACTTCTGTCATCAGCCTATCCATGATCTTGCTGCTCAGGCCATTTCCAGAGCCGAAATTTCTGAAATCACCCTGGCTCTGAAAGTTCTGGGCAATGCGGGTCACCCTGCTAGTCTTAAACCTATCATGAAGCTCCTGCCTGGATTTGTATCTGCTGCTGCATCCATGCCTGTGAGAGTGCAAGTTGATGCCATCTTGGCCCTCAGGAACATTGCCAAAAGAGAGCCAAAATTAGTAAGTATGAGGTGAAGTGTGAATATTTTTCTGTTCTGATTCAGTTTTGTTTAAGCAGATAAAACACTATTTCAATCTTTAGGTTCAACCAGTGGCACTACAGCTTTTCATGGATAAGACTCTTCATCCTGAAGTGCGGACGGTTGCGCTCATTGTACTGTTTGAGACCAAGCCTTCAGTGGCTCTCATGACCACTATTGCTAATGCTGTGCACAAAGAGGCAGACAAGCATGTTGCCAGTTTTACTTACTCTTACATCAAGTCTCTGACCAAAAGCATGGCCCCTGATTTGAAGGATGTGTAAGAAAACTTTCCTTTTGTAAATAAAAACATGATGCTGTAATGCTGGAGCCACAAGTGACCCTGTTACTATGTTACAGGGCTGCTGCAGCTAACGTTGCCATGAGAATCTTATGCCCCAAGATGGACAGACTGAGCTATCGTTTCAGCACTGCTTACCAGCTGGACCTTTACTTGTGTAAGTTTTGACAAGAAATTCAACTTCTTAAAACATGTGTAAAACTCTTGTGTTTATATAGTAATGCTAATTATGTTGTTTTTTACTCTATATAAAGCTCCTCTCATGGCTGGTGCTGCTGGTACTGCTTTCATCATTAATGATGCTGCCACCATCTTGCCCAGAGCTTTTCTTGCAAAAGCACGTGCTTATTTGGCTGGAGCTGCTGCTGATGTTCTTGAGGTATTCATTTCTGGGATCACCAATGATTTAATTTAGAACATATAAACTTGTGGTCTACTGAAAATGACAATTATTTAATTTTGTCATCCAGGTTGGATTCAGAACTGACGGTCTTCAAGACGCTGTACAAAAACCTCATCCAGCAGATCAGAATGCTGATCGCATTACCAGGATAAAGAGCACAATGCAAGCAGTAAGCAATAAAAACCGTGTCCAATATTATTTTAGTAGGGTAATTGTTTTATAACACATTTAATATATCTGCATTAATTTTTGTTTGTATTTAAGATTAAGGACTGGAAATCGATGTCAGCCAAACAGCCACTGGGTTCCGTCTATGTCAAACTCCTTGGACAAGAAATTGCTTTTGCCAACATTGACAAATCCTTCATTGACCACATTATTCAGCAGACAGCACAGGTATTTCATTGATGTAATCCTGCATGAAAATATCCTATATTTGTTTAAATAACTGCATGTAAAATATGATCATATATAATGTCCACTTTCTAGGTCACAAGATTATATGCACGTGAACTAAAAGAGATTGTTAAGTCCTTGCAGAAGGGCATTGCCTTCCAATATGCCAAGCCTATCCTGGCAACTGAGCTGCGCCGTATCATTCCCACAACTGTCGGTGTGCCAATGGAGCTTGATTTCTACACTGCTGTTGTCGCCTCTGCATCTATTAATGGTAAAGTTCAATATGACCATTCAATATGATCATATTAGACATGTATGTGAATGTTAATTTTTTTTTCACTTTATTAGTCAAGGCCATCATCACATCTTCTCTGCCTGAGCAACTAGAGGCTACCAGTCTCGATCAGCTGATGAAGACTGATTTTCAGCTGCAAGCTGAGGCCAGAACAAGGTGTCCTTTCAAAGATGCATTTAAATTATTAATGTGATCATTAAATGGATAAATTAATGTAAATGTATGGACCTGGTTTTGTTTCTAGTGTTTCTATGCAGTCCTTTGCTGTGATTGGAGTGAATACTGCTTTGATTCAGGCTGCTGTAATGACCAGAGGAAAGATCCGTGCTGTTGCACCAGCAAAACTGGCAGTTAAAGCTGATTTGCCCAAAGGTCACTTTAAGGTGGAGGCTCTGCCTACTTCAGCCCCTGATCATGTTGCTGATTTCAGGTAATGGAAGGAAATGCATTAATCAGCATGTAAACCTGATTTAATGGAGTTAGTGCAATAAAAGACAAACTGTGTATGTTCAGTAATTAGTTAGACTTGTCCATATTCCTTCCAGCTTAGAGACAGTTGCTGTAGCCAGAAATATCGAGGATCTCCCCAATGAGAAAGTGGTGTCCCTGGTACCTGCACAACCCTCCCAAGCTGAGTCTTGGCTACCTACTTCAATTCAGAAGACATTTTGTGGTAGAGTTCCTTAATTTTCTTTCAAGGGATGTGCTGACATCACTTCACGCAATGCTGGTTTCATGGGATACAATCCTTTTTACTATTTTATTGGACAGCACTCAGCTTGTATTTCAGTGGCAAGATGAAAGTTCTGAAGTTACCAGGTTTAACAGGAGGTTTACACTGTTATCTGAAATGGGTTTATGTCATACACTGTAATGTGTGTTTCAGGTGATGGTCCTACACTGGAAAGACTGGAGTTTGAGATTGACATTGGTCGTAATGCAGCTCAAAAACTTGTTAAAGAAGTTAGCGTTTTAAAATCTGAAAACCAAGAAGAAAACTTCATCCTGTTGAAACTGGGGCATGTCCTGGGTTCTGGAACGACTGATAGGAACTACCACTCACGACTCTCACGCAGCTTGGGTAGTTCAAGCAACTCAAGCAGCTCTAGCAGCTCAAGCAACTCAACCAGCTCAAGCAGGGTCAGTCAGGGTTCCGGCAGGCCCTTAGGCCCTTCCAGGATTCGCAGAGATAAAGGAGTTCTTCAGTGTATGAATATGTTGAAACTGGGGCATGTCTTGGGTTCTGGAACGACTGATAGGAACTACCACTCACGACTCTCACATAGCTTGGGTAGTTCAAGCAACTCAAGCAGTTCTAGCAGCTCAAGCAACTCAACCAGCTCAAGCAGGGTCAGTCAGGGTTCCATCAGGCCCTATGGCCATTCCAGGATTCGAAGAAATAAGGAAGTTCTTCAGTGCATGAATATGTTGAAACTGGGGCATGTCTTGGATTCTGGAACGACTGATAGGAACTACCACTCACGACTCTCACGCAGCTTGGGTAGTTCAAGCAACTCAAGCAGCTCTAGCAGCTCAAGCAACTCAACCAGCTCAAGCAGGGTTAGTCAGGGTTCCATCAGGCCCTATGGCCCTTCCAGGATTCGCAGAGATAAGGTAGTTCTTCAGTGTATGACTATGTTGAAACTGGGGCATGTCTTGGGTTCTGGAACGACTGATAGAAACTACCACTCACGACTCTCACGCAGCTTGGGTAGTTCAAGCAACTCAAGCAGCTCTAGCAGCTCAAGCATCTCAACCAGCTCAAGCAGGGTCAGTCAGGGTTCCATCAGGCCCTATGGACATTCCAGGATTCGGAGAGTTAAGGAAGTTCTTCAGTGCATGAATATGTTGAAACAGGGGCATGTCCTGGATTCTGGAACGACTGATAGAAACTACTACTCACGACTCTCACGCAGCTTGGGTAGTTCAAGCAACTCAAGCAGTTCTAGCAGCTCAAGCAACTCAACCATCTCAAGCAGGAGCAGTCAGGGTGCCGTCAGGCCCTATGGCCATTCCAGGATTCACAGAGATAAGGTAGTTCTTCAGTGTATGACTATGAGCATCATTTCCAACTACATTAGGTAAAGTTAATGTAGATTTAATTGACATTCTTTATTCCATAGTTTCTTGAAGATGCTATTCCACCTGCATTTGCCATCGTTGCTCGTGCTGTGAGGAGTGACCGTAGTGTGGGATACCTGATTGCTGGGTACTTGGATAGATCCACTGCAAGATCACAGATTGTGATTTCATCCATTGCTGATCAGGGCAAATGGAAGATGTGTGCTGATGGTGTCCTGTCAAGCAAGCATAAATTGAACGTAAGTCTGGTCATCTGCAGCAGTTTCTGGGAGACTGCCCTGCTTTTATTTACGTTGATTATCATTCAGAATGATAGAAAGATTTGCACTAAGCTCTCATTCTCTAACTGTGCTTTTAGGCCGAGGTTTCTTGGGGTAAAGAGTGCCAGGAATATAACGTGACTTTTAAGGCTAAAGCTGGAATCCATGATTCAAACCCTGCTCTCCATTTTGAAGTGGAGTGGGACAGACATCCTAGACTTTACCTTGTGACCAGCTATGTTAAATGGTATAGATGAAACATCAGAATAAGAAATCACACAGAGTGTTTCTGATTTATACACAATGTTTACTTTTTATCATTCCTTGCATGTCCTTCTACCAACAGGATATCTGAATACATCCCAACTTCATCTCAAAATACTGGATTGTCTATTGAGAATACTGATAACAAGAAGAGGGAAGTTGCTGTAATTGTGGACCTTCCAACTCAGAGGTCCCTTAACATCATTGTGAGAGCGCCACAGGTAACGAGTAATTTATCTAAAACTGTGAAGAACTGAAAATTTTTTAACACTCAACTAACAGCTTTTATCATTTTTATTTTACCACTAGATGACCCTGACACAGATGGATGTGCAGCTACCTGTTGCTCTGCCCATTGAAAAAGACGGACGCATTTCTGCTCTCCAGAATGTGGATATTCAAAGCACCATCAAGAAACTGGATTCAGACTTTCGTGCTAGGAACAGGAATGCTACAATTGAAACTCTGCAGAAATTAATGCAGCAGCTGCAGAAAGTAGGCGAGAATGTGCTGGACGACATGGAGGCTGCAGAACGTTCTTCCAACACTGGAAATTAGTAAAATTCTTCAAAGACAGCATTTATGCCACAACTGAGAATTCTGACATAAATGCCTTTGTGGAGATGGCTGAATGCTATACTGACTTTAAGCTAACTCGTTTAATTGCAGTGAAATACATCAAGTAAATAAATAAACAAATCCTAAGTATTCAAAAAACTAACACTGTTTGTGTTTGTTTTATTGAGTTTCATATTACATTTATATTTATCATATTTTTCAAAATTACTTGGAAGTGCTTTGTTATGAAATGCCTATTTAATTTAATGAAAACAGAACAATGAAATGGTCTGAAAATAAATAATATATTAAAATAATAAATACTCACAGGATACTTGGAAACACACAGTATATTAATAAAATATTATCAGCGATAAAGTACTGACAACATTTTCAAATAATAAAATGTTATGATAAATGAGTATGAGATTGGAAAGCTATTATTAATTAGGACATTTTGCTAAAAATCTACCAACACAGCATATAATGTGCATCTAAAAATGCAAATAAAATAATTTACACCAATAAACACTTGGGCATCAGACAGCAGAACCTTTGACAGATTAAAGGAATTAGGGCTGGATAATTGTTTGTTGACCCTGGCCCTACTTGAGGGCAATGGGTGACATGAGCGTTAAACTGGTAATGCTTCACTGCAGTTATAGATAGTACGATGGTTCATAGTAGGCTTTCTATGACTCATTCAACTGTTCAAAGACCTTCCACTGGGTCTGACATCATTCCTAGGGTGGAGAAAGCTTTGGGCTTAGAAGTTGATTCTGTGTCACTTTAGAAGGCTCTGTTTTGTTGATTCAGAAATTCAGACATCCACTGTTATTTACCCATTCAGACTGTGGGACCAGGAATATTGGTCTTAATGAAACGATCTTGTCAGTGCTAATACAGAAATAAAACCCTCTTCCAGGCCAGCAAATAGGTGTTTCGATGCTAAATTAGTGGAGCTTGTATAAGAACATTATCAGGGCAACAAATTAAATAAAACACTCAAAGAACAAAAGACAGATGCATTACAAATCTGAACAGGTTCTTGTACTTTAAACTTGGGCTGTGACCCTAATTTCTGTTTGTTTGGTTACTTGCACAACCCTGGTTCTCTGAAATGGGGGCAGTATCTGACTATAGGAAACACCATATGTATCATTAAACCAACTGAGTTCATAACGGGAGGCCATGTCCGTCAATGGTCAAGCACACTCTTCACTAGGTGAAAAGCAAGGAGGGAAGTCTGATTAGATTCCTCACTTCTGTTTCAGAGAACATTAAGGGAAGGGTATATGACTGCCTGCTTTCCAAACTGGCTGAAAGTGTGGGCACTGAAGCAAAACAGTCTGGTCCAGCATGACCATCTCTTACTCCCTTATAAAATAGTGAGAGGATGTGTGTAGTTCCAGCCAGGCACACTGATGCAGGTGGTCAGAGCCACATGAGAAAACTGTTCATCAAGGATTGCATAACAACTGTGATATAGTAAATATAATTACAGGTTATGTCTGTGTGGTGCCCATACTAAGTGCTAGTAATAGTACAATGATGTCTAGCAATAAAGCCCAGCTTACTGTGGCACAAATGTCCCATGTAGAAATGCCTCTGACAAGAGCTTACAATTCAGCCATTTAACTGGGCTGAAGTCTCATAAGCTGAGCTAATCACTTTTAGCATACTGTGGGATAAGTGCTAAGATCAGACGGGTGACTGTCTGTGATAGGCAGCCCATGTTATGAAGAGCAGAATTTCTGACTTCAGTTTACCAGCTGCTGGGAGGGAACAGAGCAGGTAATAATCTATATAAGGGTGACTGTGGTTTTCAAAAAAGAGGACACTTGGGGCAGGACTAGGGAGATCATGGAATACTTATTTTTTCTGTTCATACCAAACTACAAAACTTAAGCACTGTATTGAAATAATATACACGTGACTCGTTTACATCAGAAAACTCATGAGAGAAACTGACATTTTTATGATGATGTGTTTAAGTTACTAAAAGCATGCACCACATTTAATTACCAGAAGTACCTGAGAAATGAACAGGAAAACCACAGTTATGTAGAAATACTTACATTTAATATAAATGTCTGGCTGACAAAACTGTGCTGTAGGTAATATAATCCACAAACTTCACCTGTTTTGTGTAGAGTTAGAGTGAAACCTAAGATGTGATTGTAATTCACTCATGATGTCTTTTAGTTTTGTTATATATAGAGGTGAATGTGAAAAGCTGTTGGGTTACAGAAAAGCTTTCTAACATATTAAGGTATTTTAAGCTTCTTTAACAACTTTCAACTCATTTCTGCTGAAGGCTCAAGTAAAGCACTATAAAATTGGGCCAGCTTGGCTGATACCTGTGAATGCCATACATCATACGAAAGTGACTGAATCGTAATGTGTCTCATTTCTATGGAAGACTCAAAACATGTTGACACAAGCACGTTAACACATAACTGAAATGTTGCATGTTAACATGTAAAATTTAGTTGTGATACTGTGACCAGAAAAGACATGTTTACAAGCTTTTTTGCCAGTGGGAGGCCTCATATCCGGGCATACTTATACATTCATTATAGGAAATCACACATTTTAGCTGACAACGAAACATAAATCTTCAGTGAACGCAGCCCTTACGTTTCATCTTAATTATTTATAGCATATTAAGCTAACAATTACACATATTTGTGTACATATTTGATGTATTTATTATTTAATTTGTAAACTCATCAATGTATGTTTTATTTGAAGATGCTACAGAAGACAATATATCATGACACTGGGCACAGACCTGAATTAAGCAAAGAAAACACTCTTTTCAAAGTCCAGAAAAAATTTTTTATTGAGGTTTAGGTCACATTACGCAGGTCATTGTAAAATTTAGGTCATATGTTCTTTCACTGTTTGTATCTTTATGAATTTTAAATTTTGCAATAATTTATTTTGAAAATTCATGTTGATTTATAGATATACAAAGAGGCTGCCTTATGCTATATTTGAATTTAGAAGAACAATGACTAGAATAGAATGACTAAACTAAAATAAAATGTTTATTGCATGCAAGGTGTCAGTGTTACGTAAACACAGTTCAAATCATAGTTTACGTAGCTACTCTAAAGACATAAAAAAGTATTCAATTATCAAGAAAATATTCAATATATTTAATGTTTTTTATTCTAAAAAGCAGATTTTTGCCTTTGTGTAATCTTTACTCACTCTTGTAATTATGTCAAGCATGATCCATAATCATGCCCTCTCTCTTGCCCTGCCTCTTGCAATGTCTTAACATATTAAAAACCTATGCTCAATCAGCATTATGACCAATAGATAATATGCTTGACACAAATGTAACACATTCTTGCATTTCATGCCATGCTGGAAATAATAGGCAGATTCCCTGCTGCAATGATACAATGATTCTGCTTCAGTACCTGTACTGGCCATATTCATTAAATTATTTATCATAAAACTATTATTTCAGAATTCTCAGTTAATGGTATGTGTGTGATTTTGTTTAGATATTATGAATAATTTTAATAATAATTTTATATATATATATATTTGGACATGTTTTGTAACATTCCTTTCTTTCATTCATTCATATCTGTAAGCGCTTATCCAGTTCAGGTTCACGGTGGGTCCAGAGCCTACCTGGAATCAAGGCGGGAACCTGCCCTGGAGGGGGGGCCAGTCCTTCACAGGGCAGCACAGACACACTCACTCACACCTACGGACACTTCTGAGTTGCCAGTCCACCTACCAGCGTGTGTTTTGGACTGTGGGAGGAAACCCACGCGGACACGGGCAGAACACACCAACTCCTCACAGACAGTCACCCGGAGCGGGAATCGAACCCACAACCTCTAGGCCCCTGGAGCTGTGTGACTGCAACACTGCGACTGTGCCACCGTGCCGCCCACTGGCCATATTCATTGGATTATTTATCATATTACTATTATTTCAGAATTCACAGTTAGTGGTATGTGTGTGATTTAGTTTAGATATTATTAATAATTTTAATTTTATATATATATTTGGACATGTTTTGTAAAATTCATATCATTCATTCATTATCTGTAAGCCTTATCCAGTTCAGGGTCGCGGTGGGTCCAGAGCCTACCTGGAATCATGGGGCACAAGGCGTGAACACACCCTGGAGGGGGCGCCAGTCCTTCACAGGGCAACACAGACACACACACACATTCACTCACACCCACGGACACTTTTGAGTCGCCAATCCACCTACCAACGTGTGTTTTCAGACTGTGGGAGGAAACAGGAGCGCCCGGAGGAAACCCACGCGGACACGGGGAGAACACACCAACTCCTCACAGACAGTCACCCGGAGGAAACCCACGCGGACACAGGGAGAACACACCAACTCCACACAGACAGTCACCCGGAGCGGGAATCGAACCCACAACCTGACTGCGACACTACCTGCTGCGCCACCGTGCCGCCCCATTCCTATCATGTTACCACAAATTTTGTACAATAAAATGTACGAAAGTTCGTTGTAACATGATAGGAGACCAGGTTAACCTGAACTAAAGTTGATTGTTTTGCCAGTTAGTTGGCCAACTGGATGTCTAATCAGGCATAGTCTGACATATTAGTTAAAAATTCATATTAAGGTGACTGTTGGTTTCAATAAAAAGGCAGATTCTCTGTGGATTCATCACAAACCACCAGCCATGAGAGCTGTTGTGCTTGCCCTGACTGTGGCCCTAGTGGGTAAGTCCTGTTTGTGATAATAATTGGTTACCTTTCTATAAACAAATTTATTAATTAAAGAAGTGCTTTTTTGTTTTGTTTTGTGGGTTTAATTTTATCATTATTTGCAAAAATGAGGAACAAAATAATTATTCTTATGTTTTTCCTTATTACTTATAGCAAGTCATCAGATCAACCTTGGTAAGAAATGTTTGATTATATTAGAAGACAATGTGATAACATATTTATTTCTTCAGAAAGGATTACTGTAAATTTTTTTCAATTCCAGAGTTCACTGCTGGTAAGACCTTTGTATACATGTATGAGGGTCTACTCTTGGGCAGTCTGCCTCAGGAGGGTCTAGGCAAGGCTGGCATAAAAGTCAGCAGCAAGGTTCTCATCAGGGCCGAGGCACAGAATACCTTCATTCTGAAGGTAAAGAGATTGCATGAAAGGTAAAGAAAATATATCGGTAGAATATACAAACATAGGTAATGCAGAAATGAGAGTAGTTTACACTAAAGGAAACAAACCTGTAATGATTTTGCCTTTAGTTCATGGATCCTCAGCTCTATCAGTGCACCGGCATCTGGCCCCAGGATCCTTGTGTTCCTGCTTCTAAACTCACTACAGCACTAAATGCTCAGCTTGCAATTCCTATTAAATTTGAGTATTCTAATAGTGTGGTGGGGAAGGTATTTGCCCCTGCTGGAGTCTCTGCTACTGTTCTGAACCTGCACAGAGGCATCCTCAACATCTTTCAGCTGAACCTGAAGAACCCCCAGAATGTCTATGAGCTGCATGAGGTAAGTGATTAAACAGAGTCACTATCTGATATGAATGATATATGTTATATTCTGTCAGTTCAGCTAATATCTTTAATCTTCTAAGGCTGGACCTCATGGAGTCTGCAAGACCCACTACACAATCAGAGAAGACGAAAAGACCCGGCAGATTGTTGTGTCAAAATCCAAAGACTTGAACAGGTGAGATCAAGTGTTCTCAACAAATAAAGAAGCGACATGTACATATTAATTTACATTAATATTTGCACTTAAGACCATATGTTTAAAATATATGTCCAGACCAAGCCTTCAGTGGCTCTCATGACCACTATTGCTAATGCTGTGGACAAAGAGGCAGACAAGCATGTTGCCAGTTTTACTTACTCTTACATTAAGTCTCTGACCAAAAACATGGTCCCTGATTTGAAGAAAACTTTTGTAAGAAAACTTTCCTTTTGTAAATAAAAACATGATGCTGTAATGCTAGAGCCACAAGTGACCCTGTTATTGTTACAGGGCTGCTGCACCTGCAGACGTTCATCAAGACGCTGTACGAAAATCTCATCCAGCAGATCAGAATGCTGATCGCATTACCAGGATAAAGTGCACAATGCAAGCAGTAAGCAATAAAAACTGTACAATTTTATTTTTGTAGGGTAATTGTTTTATAACACATTTAATATATCTGAATTCATTTTATTTTGTATTTAAGATTAAGGATTGGAAATCAATGTCAGTGAAACAGCCACTGGGTTCCGTCTATGTCAAACTCCTTGGACAAGAAATTGCTTTTGCCAACATTGACAAATCCTTCATTGACCACATTATTCAGCAGACAGCACAGGTATTTCATTGATGTAATCCTGCATCAAAATATCCAATATTTGTTTAATTAACTGCATGTAAAATATGATCATATATAATGTCCACCTTCTAGGTCACAAGATCATATGCACGTGAACTGAAAGAAATTAAGTCCTTGCAGACGGGGATTGCCTTCCAATACGCCAAGACTATCCTGGCAGCTGAGCTGCGCCGTATCATTCCCACAACTGTCGGTGTGTCCATGGAGCTTGATTTCTACACTGCTGCTGTCCCTGCTCCATCTGTTAATGGTAAAGTTTTCACATGAGAACACCCACCAATCATTCAATATGATCATTTTAGACATGTATGTGAATGTTATATTTTTTTCAATTTATTAGTCAAGGCCATGATCACACCTTCTCTGCCTGAGCAATTGGAGACTACCAGTCTCGATCAGCTGATGAAGGCCAAACCAAGGTGTTGTTTCAAAGATGCATTTAAAATTATTAATGCGATCATTAAATGGATGAATCAATTTAAATGTATGGACCTGGTTTTGTTTCTAGTGTTTCCATGCAGTCCTTTGCCGTGATTGGAGTGAATACTGCTTTGATTCAGGCTGCTGTAATGAGATATCTGTGCTGTTGCACCAGGAAAACTGGCAGTTAGAGCTGATTTACGCAAAGGTCACTTTAAGGTGGAAGCTCTGCCTACTTCAGCCCCTGAACATGTTGCTGATTTCAGGTAATGGAAGGAAATGCATTAATCACTCAGCATGTAAACCTGATTTAATAGAGTTAGTGCAATAGAGTATAAACTGTGTATGTTCAGTAATTAGTTATATTTGTCTGTATTTCTTCTAGCTTAGAGACCGTTGCTGTAGCCAGAAATATTGAGGATCTCCCCAATGAGAAAGTGGTGTCCCTGGTACCTGCACAACCCTCCCAATCTGAGTCTTGGCTACCTACTTCAAATCAGAAGACCTTTTGTGGTACAGTTCCTTACCTTTCCTTCAAGGGATGTGCTGACTTCACGTAATGCTGGTTTCATGGGATACAATCCTTTTAACTATTTTATTGGACAGCACTCAGCTCGTATTTCAGTAGCAAGAGGTAAGTTCTGAGGTCACCAGGTTTAACAGGAGATTTACAGTGTTATCTGAAATGGGTTTGAGAATTTCAGGTGATGGTCCAACACTGGAAAGACTGGAGTTTGAGGTTCACATTGATCCTAAAGCAGCTCAGAGAATTGTTAAAGAAGTTAGCATTTTAAAATCTAAAAACCAAGAAGAAAACTTCATCCTGTTGAAACTGGGGCATGTCCTGGATTCTGGAACGACTGATTGGAACTACCACTCACAAGGCTCACACAGCTTGGTGAGTTCAAGCAAATCAACCAGCTCAAGCAGTTCTAGCAGCTCAAGCAACTCAACCATCTCAAGCAGGAGCAGTCAGAGTTCCTTCAGGCACTTAGGCCCTTCCAGGATTCACAGAGATACGGTAGTTCTTCAGTGTATGACTATGAGCACCACTTCCAACTACATTAGGTAAAGGTAATGTAGATTTAGTTGACATTCTTCATTCCATATTTGCAATAAAAGGAGAAAACATCCAACGAATGAATATTGTGTTGCTCTTGAGGCATTTATTTAGCACAATATTAAAATAATAACTATATAAGAATTTTTAGACAAGGCAATTTTATTTATAGAGCACCTTTCATACAGTAGCAATTCAAAGTGATTTACAGAAAAAAGAAATAATTTTTTTTATTAAAAAGATTTTACAGAATAAAATCATAAAAGTCCAATAAAACAATTACATAAAAAGAGTAACATTTTTAAATAATTAAAAATTATTAAAACAATTTGAAAAGATACAATAAAAGAAAAGAAATAAATGCTGTTACACAAAAGTGCAGAATATTTTAAACTGAGCTGTAAGCCTGCTCAAACAGGAATGTTTTAAGCCTTGATTTAAAAGTGTCTAAAGTCAGGGATCTTCTAATATTCTCAGTCAGCTGGTTCCATTTATGAGCGGCATAGTAGCTAAACGCTGCCTCTCCATGTTTAGTTTTGACCTGAGGCAGGACTAACTGACTAGTTCCTAAAGATCAGAGAGCTCTTGCTCGGCTCATATCTCTGTAGCAGATCTGATAAATACGCTGGTCCTACCCTATTTAGACATTTATAGACCAGTAATAACACCTTAAAGTCTATTCTGTAACAGACTGGTATCCAGTGTATTGATTTGAGGATGGGGGTGCTTCTTTTGCTCCTAGTGAGAACTCTGGCAGCTGCATTTTGAATCAGCTGAAGCTGTTTAATGGTCTTTTTTGGAAGTCCAGCTAAGAGACCATCACAGTAATCAATCCTGCTAGAAATAAAGGCATGGATAAGTTTCTCCAGGTCTGGTTTAGTCAGAAAATCTCTAATCTTACTGATGTTCTTAAGATGGTAAAATGTTGATCTAGTAACCGCTTTAATATGACTACTAAAACTGAGATCTGAGCCCATTAATACACCAAGATTGCTAGCCAGTTCTTTAGATTTGAGGGCTCTCGAGTCCAGATACGTAGCCAATCTTTGTCTCTCACTGCTGTTCCCAAATAGTATAATCTCAGTTTTATCTTTATTCAGCTGCAGAAAGTTGTGTCCCATCCAGTTAGTGATGTGTTCAAGGCACTTGCTTAATAAGTCAAATGGACCAGAGTTGTTTGGGGACAGGGCCATGTAAATCTGTGTATCATCTGCATAGCTGTGATAGGACAGCACATAGTCTTGTAGAATCTGGCCAAGGAGAAGCATATCTAAATTAAATAAAAGTGGACCAAGAATAGAGCCCTGGGGACACCACAGGTCACTGGGATGTTCTCTGAAATATTATTTTGTATTTCTACAAAGTAGTTCCTGCCTTCCAGGTAAGAAACAAACCACTTCAGGACTGTTCCTGAGTGTCCAACCCAGTTTGTGAGTCTATCTATAAGAATCTTATGGTCAGTGGTATCAAAGGCAGCACTAAGATCAAGAAGTAATAGAAGAGATATCTTTCCAGCTGTCACGCCCTCGTCTCGTCATGTCTGCTTTCCCCGGCCTTGTGCTCTGTTAGCACATGGCTATGTTTGTTTATGTTCTTGTCCCGCCTCCTCGTCTGTGTCATTTGTTAACCTGCCCCCTCGTTAGCTGTCCAGGTGTATCGTGTCTGTGTTCAGTATTTAAGTCCCCTTCCTGCACTTCCTGTTTGTTGGTCATTTGTTCTTTTGTTCTTTGTACTTTGTCATGTCAAATTGGTTATAGTTTCAAGTCTGTCTGTCTCTGCAAGTCGTTCTTTGTATTGTATCAAGTCTGTCGTGTTCTCAAGTCTGTCGTGTTCTCGATTCTGTCGTGTTCTCGATTCTGTCTGTCTCTGCAAGTTTGTCCATTATTGTTTTCCACGTCATTGTTTCATTTCCTCTGTCGTTTGGTTCTTTAGTCTGTGTGTCCCGTTTACCCTGTTTAGCTTCCCGTGTCCCATTTAGCCTGCTTGTCTCCCTGTTTCTGTTCTTTCTGTTAAAATCTCTTTGTTTTGTTATTATTGTAAAATAAAGTTTATCGGTGCTTTAGCGTGTGCGTCTGCTCCGTCAGTCCGCCCCTCGCTCCTGACACCAGCCTCCATATTTAAGGGAATGGCATTAATTACCTTGATTAGAGCAGTCTCAGTGCTGTGATTAGACCGGAACCCGGACTGGAATTTGTCTAGCCTACTGTTTATGGACAAGAAACAAGTGATTTGCCTGAAAACTATTTTCTCAAACATTTTGCCACTGAACGATAAATTAGAAATTGGTCTGTAGTTTCTTATCTGAGATGATTCTAAATTTTTCTTTTTTAGAAGAGGCTTTACAACTGCAGTTTTTAGTGAGCTCGGAAAGTCCCCCGACATGAGTAAGGTGTTTACAATGTGGAATATGCCTCGTGCTAAAGTGTGAAACACACTCTTTAAAAATTTGGTTGGTAGTGTGTCAAGACTGCAAGTGGATGTTTTGAGATGATTAACTGTGTCAATTAAAATTTCATTACTAACAGTACTGAACATTTTAACTAAGGAGTTATTATGAGGTGATGGAGAGGATACATACTCAAATGTTGTGAAGTCACCAAATGATAACTGCTTGCACTGAAAAGAACCATGGAACAGAACAGCTAGACCTCCACCTTTTCTACTGGCACGAGTTACATTTAAAAAAATGAAAATCTGGAGGAGCCAACGCCAATAAAACAGTTGCAGCACTACATTCATTTAGCCAAGTCTCAGTTAAAAGTATAAAATCATGTGCATGTGCTGTAATGAAATTATTAATTAAGTGTGATTTGTTTGTGAGAGATCTGATATTTAGAAGAGCTAACTTAGTAACTTGTGCACTTTGCCACAGAATCAGTGTCTCACATTTTATATGTTGTAGATTGGCTTCATTCACAGAATCTGACCTGAACTCCCTGTTCTTTCACCCTCTGATAAGTACTGGAATGGGACAGATTACAGGCACCAAAGGTCCAAGCTTGTTTTGAAAACATGTACCGCTGACATCATCACTGCAGCAGCCAGAACCCAAAAAACATCACTTTTCCTCACCTTTATCAGCTGACCAAGTTGTGTGAAGCTCCTGCTGGTGATGGGGCCGTGAGTGAAGCTGCCTTTCCAGGGGTCGAGGAGCTTGTCTCTTCCGTTGAGGGGCTCTAGGTGGTGATGGAGCGTGATTTTTCATAGGGGACAGTCTGGGGGACTGCAGTGGGGAAGTGGCAGTAGATGAGGGTGCAGTACAAGCTGGGGTGGTTCTTCTTTGCACCTTTCATACAGAAGCAATTCAAAGTGCTTTACAGAAAAAAGAAACAGTTAAATTAAAAGCCAGAATAAAATCATAAAAGTCCAATAAAACAATTACATAAAAAAAGTAAAATGATTAAATGATTAAAACAATTTGAAAAGATACAATAAAAGAAAAGAAATAAATGCTGTTACAGAGAAGTGCAGAACATTTTAAACTGAGCTGTAAGCCTGCTCAAACAGGAATGTTTTAAGCCTTGATTTAAAAGTGTCTAAAGTCAGGGATCTTCTAATATTCTCAGTCAGCTGGTTCCATTTATGAGCGGCATAGTAGCTAAATGCTGCCTCTCCATGTTTAGTTTTGACCTGAGGCAGGACTAACTGACTAGTTCCTAAAGATCAGAGAGCTCTTGCTCGGCTCATATCTCTGTAGCAGATCTGATAAATACGCTGGTCCTACCCCATTTAGACATTTATAGACCAGTAATAACACCTTAAAGTCTATTCTGTAACAGACTGGTATCCAGTGTATTGATTTGAGGATGGGGGTGATATGATCTCTTCTTTTGCTCCTAGTGAGAACTCTGGCAGCTGCATTTTGAATCAGCTGAAGCTGTTTAATGGTCTTTTTTGGAAGTCCAGCTAAGAGACCATCACATTAATCAATCCTGCTAGAAATAAAGGCATGGATAAGTTTCTCCAGGTCTGGTTTAGTAAGAAAATCTCTAATCTTACTGATGTTCTTAAGATGGTAAAATGCTGATCTAGTAACCACTTTAATGTGACTAGTAAAACTACTGTTCCCAAATAGTATACACTCAGTTTTATCTTTATTCAGCTGCAGAAAGTTGTGTCCCATCCAGTTAGTGATGTGTTCAAGGCACTTGCTTAATAAGTCAAATGGACCAGTGTCGTTTGGGGACAGGGCCATGTAAATCTGAGCGTCATCTGCATAGCTGTGATAGGACAGCCCATAGTCTTGTAGAATCTGGCCAAGAATCTGGCTTGTCTCGCCGCGAGAGTGAATGCTGGCGCGTGTAGCTGCCGCTGCTCTCCGGTTATTTATTTATTTATTTATTTTCCTGCTGTCTCCTATCTCTACTTTTTCGCCATGTGGATTAATGTCTTGTCTGTAAGGTTTGTCTTCGCTTGGGCTGTATTGTCCACAGTAATTCATCCATCTGCAACCTTACACCAGTATTCAGCTGCTGAACTTCTCAAGCTGCGGTTCCACCTGCCCCTTGTGCCGCCAGTACTTCACATTCACCCGGACATCGCCCGGCCTCCTCGACGCAGATACATCCACCGCGGATCCCAACGGAACTTCCACATTGACGACTCCTTGGCCATAAGTACCATCTGGTCTAAATCTCGTCGCCCTTGGAGAAACCCTGACAGGAAAGTGGACCGTGCTGTCTTAGTCAGGATAGCTAGGTCGGCTAACACCATTGAATCCACGGACCATTGTGAAGCTAACATCGGGCTTCTCAACACTCGGTCCCTCACGGGTAAAAGCCTTCTCCTCCGGGACATCCTCCTCGACCGTAAGTTCGACATTCTCTGTCTTACTGAGACGTGGCAACAACCAGGGGACTTTTCCCAGCTGAATGAGCTAACGCCGGCTGGGTTTGTTTACATCTCTCAGCCGCGTGTTACTGGTCGAGGAGGAGGTATCGCGATACTTTACCGTGAGCAATTGAAAGCCACCACACTCATTTTACCTGTTTACATCACATTTGAAGTAGTAGCCATACAGCTGCATGGTCCAAAACCAACTGTTCTGGCTACTATCTATCGTCCTCCCAAGCCTAATAAGGATTTCATAAATGACTTTTCAGCATTTCTCACTTTCCTCTGTTCACATTTTTCCAATATTATTCTGCTTGGTGATTTCAACATACATATGGACAATGTAAACCACACCACTACTAAGGATTTTACATCTTGCCTGGACAGTTTCGGATTACAACAGCATGTCAACTTCCCAACTCACTCTAAAGGACATACCTTGGACCTGGTCTGCTGTTCTGGTGTAACTCCTCACAACTGTACTGCCAACGAACTCCCTGTCTCTGATCATTCTGTTATTTCTTTCAAAATCAATATGGCTTTATCTAAAAATAGACCACCACGTACCATTACATATCGTAATATCAAAAATGTTAATCTAACCTCACTTTTATCAGGTATTGACAGTCTTCCAAATCCGAGTAATTCAGCCACTACTGATGATTTGGTTCAACTCTATAACACTGGACTTCACTCTCTACTGGACTCACTCGCTCCTTTAAAAACCCGGACTGTCTTTTTCACCCATTCCGCTCCTTGGTTCACAACTTACCTACGTCAGCTCAAAGCTACTGGACGCAAGCTGGAGCGCCTCTTCAAGAAAACTGGACTCACAATCCATAAGGATCTGTATCATAACCATCTCCTTCTATACAAAGACAACCTTCGCACAGCAAAATCCCAGTACTTCTCCCAACTAATTAGAGCTGGTGATGGAAACACACGGGCCCTGTTTTCTTTGGTCACCTCCACTCTCCGCCCACCAGACTCTTTACCTTCTCATTTCTACTCTGCCGACCATTGCAACTTACTAATGTCATTCTTCAATACCAAAATAGATCTGATACACCAACAATTGCTTCCTGACACTTTCTGTACATTATTTTCTCCAGTTCCAGCCCCTTATATTCACCCATTTACTACATTTCAACTTCCAACTATCTCCAATATCTCTGATCTCATCCATAAATCTAAACCTTCCACTTCTCAACTTGACCCTCTCCCAACACCCCTGGTTAAAACATGTTTATCTTCACTATTGCCTCTGATAACTGCCATTATTCACTCCTCCCTCACTTCTGGATTTGTCCCTTCGTCTTTAAAGTCTGCTGCAGTCACCCCTATTCTTAAGAAACCCGGTCTAGATCCTAACAACTTCAATAACCTTCGTCCCATCTCTAACCTACCTTTTCTTTCAAAAATCCTAGAGAAGACAGTTGCCTCTCAGATTCATTCCCATCTCTCTAATAACCACCTCTATGAACAGTTTCAATCTGGGTTTCGTCCTCATCACAGTACAGAAACAGCTCTCCTCAAAATAACAAATGACCTTCTGACTGCAGCAGACTCGGGTGTTTTATCTATACTCATTCTCCTTGACCTGAGTGCAGCATTTGACACCATCTCCCATTCTATCCTCCTCCATAGACTATCAGCCATCGGTTTTTCCAACACACCACTGGACTGGTTCACCTCATATCTTTCTGACCGCACTCAGTTTATTCAGTTAAAGACATTCACATCCCAGCCATCTCCTCTCACTTCCGGTGTTCCTCAAGGCTCTGTCCTTGGTCCAATTCTCTTCATAATCTATCTTCTCCCCCTTGGTCATATCTTCCGTAAACACAACATCCAGTTTCATTGCTATGCTGACGACACCCAGCTCTACCTTTCTAGCAAACCCACTTCCTCTCTCCCTCCCACCTCCCTATGCAATTGCTTAAAGGAAGCCAAGTCTTGGTTCTCCTCCAATTTTCTCAAACTCAACAGTGATAAAACAGAGGTTCTCCTCATCGGTTCAAAATCCACTCTTGCAAAAGTAAACAGTTTCTCCATCCCCATTGACAATACTTTTGTTTCCCCCTCCCCTCAGGTAAGGAGTCTGGGTGTCGTCCTTGATAGCACTCTGTCTTTCCAAACCCATATAAATAACATCACTCCCTCTGCATACTTCCATCTTCGTCATATCAACCGCCTCCGTCCTTCCCTCACTCCTGACAATACTGCCATCCTGGTCCACTCCCTGGTCACATCCCGTTTGGACTATTGCAATTCTCTTTTATCTGGTCTCCCCTTCAAGACCCTTCATAAGTTGCAATTGGTTCAGAATGCTGCAGCCCGTATTATCTCTAGAACTCCATCCATTGATCACATCACCCCTGTTCTTCAACAGCTCCACTGGCTCCCTGTTAAATCTCGCATTGACTTTAAACTCATATTGCTTACTTTTAAGGCCATCCATCACCTTGCCCCACCATACCTCACAGAGCTCCTCCACATAAACAGACCCTGCCGGACTCTTAGATCCTCCTCATCCATCAGTCTCACTGTCCCTCCAGCCCGTCTGACCACCATGGGGTCTAGAGCTTTTAGCCGCACCGCCCCCCGTCTTTGGAATTCCTTCCCACCGGACATTTTCCCATATTGTGACAGGTAATCACAATATTGATTACCTGGACATTTTTAAATCACGCCTCAAGACCCACCTGTTCAGGACAGCATACAGTCTTTAGCCTAGTCCTTTGATTTTTGATTTTATGTACCTCTTTAATTAGCCAGTTTAGCTAACTAGCTTTGTTTATATACCTGTTGTTTTGCTTTGATTTTATTATGTACGGTGACCTTGAGAGTCTTGAAAGGCGCCAAAAATAAAATGTATTATTATTATTATTATTAAGAGGAAGGATATTTAAATTAAATAAAAGTGGACCAAGAATAGAGCCCTGGGGGACACCACAGGTCACTGGCATGTTCTCTGAAATATTATTTTGTATTTCTACAAAGTAGTTCCTGCCTTCCAGGTAAGAAACAAACCACTTCAGGATTGTTCCTGAGAGTCCAACCCAGTTTGTGAGTCTATCTATAAGAATCTTATGGTCAATGGTATCAAAGGCAGCACTAAGATCAAGAAGTAATAGAGGAGATATCTTTCCAGCCCCCGTATTTAAGCGAATGGCATGAATTACCCTGATTAGAGCAGTCTCAGTGCTGTGATTAGACTGGAACTGTCATATCTTGGCACTTTCTTGTTTGTTTTCCCCTTCCATGTGCCTATGTCTGTCTGTCATTGTTCATATCTCCGCCCTAGCTCCACCTTGTTTCCGCTTCCTTGTCATTTTCCCTCATTATCTGTGTCAGGTGTCTCTTGTTTGTTCACATATATAAGTTCCGGTGTTGTCACTTCCCGATATCGGTCATTTTTTTTATTGTGTTGTGTTATGTCATTTGTAGTTTTGCTCTGTTCAAATCAAGTCGTTTCGTTCTGTTTTCCCAGTTGTTATATTAGTGTTTGTTTCTCGTTTCTCGTTTCTCGTTTCGCCTTCGGTCTCTTGCTTGTCTCTTGCTTTATTCCTATGTTTCTAAGTAGTGTTATTTCGTGTTTCTCGCTTAGTTCGTTTGTTGTGTTATCTATCTATTAAAACTATCTGTGTTGTAGCGAGTGTGTCCGCCTCCGTAAATCCACTCATCACGCCCCGCGTGACAGAATGACCGATCCGCAGAAGGACGCAGCCAACACAGCTCTATCCCTGGGTAAAACCATAAAGACTGCGGAGGATTTGCTAGCCGTAAGGACTGATGATCAGCCTACCGTTTTACAATCGGTCATGGGAGTACCCAGCGAGTTTGAGAATGGACTCAACTGCAAGGGATTTTTATTACAGTGCTGACTGTACTTTCAATTTTTGACCTGTCCTGCTCCACCTGAAATTGTCCAGGTCCTCTTTGTTAAATCACTACTAAGAGGAGAGGCGTTGCAGTGGGCAGAACAGTTAATAAATGTGAAGGCCCTTGAACTCACTGTTGAGACATTTTTAAATCTGATAGAGGAGAGATACTCACAACCTGCTCCCGAGGACGTCTCTGCAGTTACCCCTGCTTCCGAGGATAACCCCCTCAGGTCCGGGGAGATTTTTTGGGGGGGGTTATGGGTAGGGGCTGTTAGCCTCAAATCACAGGACATGGGAGATGAGGCTAACAGGGGCGCATCTCCGGGGGAACTATGGTCAAAGAAGTCCCTCGAGAGTGCGCCCATCAGTGCCCCTAAACCCGCTAAATCCACAACTCGTGCTCGGCGAGCAGCACGAGCACCTGCCTTGCTGGAAGTCTCAGCTCCTGTCCTCGTGAGCGCGGCGCCAACGGCCGCTCCTATCTCCATGAGAGCGGCGTCTCCGGCCGCTTCTGTTCCCGTGAGAGCGGCGTCTCCGGCCGCTTCTGTTTCCGTGAGAGCGCCGTTTCCGGCCGCTTCTGTTCCCGTGAGAGCGGCGTCTCCGGCCGCTTCTGTTCCCATGAGAGCGGCGCTTCCGGCCGCTTCTGTTTCCGTGAGAGCGGTGTCTCCGGCCGCTTCTGTCTCCGAGAGCGCGGCGCCAACGGCCGCTCCTGTCTCCGTGAGCGCGGCACTTCCGGCCGCGCCTGTCTTTGTGAGCGCGGCGCCTCCGGCCGCGCCTGTCTTCATGAGCGCGGCGCCTCCGGCCGCGCCTGTCTTCGTGAGCGCGGCGCCTCCGGCCGCGCCTGTCTACGTGAACGCGGCGCCTCCAGCCACGCCTGTCTTCGTGAACGTGGCGCCTCCAGCCGCGCCTGTCCTCGTGAACGCGGCGCCTCCAGCCGTCGCAGATTCCTCTGCCTCCGTGGACGTCGTCGCAGTTTCTCCTGCCTCCGTGGACGACGTCGCAGATTCCTCTGCTTCCGTGGACGTCATCGCAGCTTCCTCTGCCTCCGTGGATGATGTCGCAGCTTCCTCTGCCTCCGTGGACGTCGTCGCAGATCCTTCTGCCTCCGTGGACGTCGTCGCAGGTTCCCCTGCCTCCGTGGACGTCGTTGCAGGTTCCCCTGCCTCCGTGGACATCGTCGCAGGTTCCCCTGTCTCCGTGGACGTCGTCGCAGGTTCCCCTGTCTCCGTGGACGTCCTCGCAGGTTCCCCTGTCTCCGTGGACGTCCTCGCAGGTTCCCCTGTCTCCATGGACGTCCTCGCAGGTTCCCCTGTCTCCGTGGACGTCCTCGCAGGTTCCCCTGTCTCCGTGGACGTCCTCGCAGGTTCCCCTGTCTCCGTGGACGTCGTCGCAGGTTCCCCTGTCTCCGTGAGTACGGCTGCTTCAGCCGCTCCTGTCTCCGTGAGCGCGGCTCCCTTAGCCGCTCCTATCTCCGTGACAGTGGCTTCGGCCGTTTCTGCGCCTGTGAAGGTGGCTTCGGCAGTTTCTACTCCCGTGACTTTGGCTTCGGCCGTTTCTGCCCCTGTGAAGGTGGCTTCGGCCGTTTCTACTCCCGTGACTTTGGCTTCGGCCGTTTCAGCCCCTGAGACTGTGGCTACGGCCATTTCTGCCCCTGAGACTGTGACTACGGGCGCTCTTGGATGTACCCGTAGGACGGCCCCAAGGACTTCGGGGTCGATTCCCAGAACTGTACCCAGGCTGGTTCATCAGACTTCTCCACAGACACATGCCAGTCCTGGGTACCACCCAGTTATTTTTGTTCCTGTATCTGTTCCTGTCCTGATTCCTGTTTCTGTTCTCATACCTGTACCTGTGTCTGCTTTTCTTTCAGTTCCGGTCCCTGTCACTGTGTTAATGTCTGTCCCAGTAAATGTCATGGTTCCTGTACCCCTGCCAAGCCCAGTCCAGTTCCCTGTTAGTCCTTTCCAGTTCCCAGTTAGACCCTCTGTCCAGTCACCAGTTAAACCCTCTGTCCAGTCCCATGTCCAGTTTCCTAACTATTCCCAGTATCGACCCTCAGCATCAGCACCTGTCCAGTCTATGTTCCAGTCCAGTGTCTGTCCCCCTATTTCCAGAATAGTCCCCTGTTAGTCCTGTCCGGTCTCAGGTTCAGTCACCATTTAAACCCTCTGTCCAGCCTAAGTTACAGCACCCTGTCTTGTCACGAGTCCCGTCTCCTGTTTCTAATTTTGTCCATTATCCGTTACATTCTAGTCCATTGTTCCCATCTCCATTTCCTGTCTTGTACTGAGTATTGTGGTTTCACTCTTTGTTTTGTTTCTTCTGGCCCCTCCTGCGCCAGCTCCTGGGGAGTCTAGTTTTTCGCGCTCCGGGAGTTGCGCGTCTTGGGGGGGGCATCTGTCATATCTTGGCACTTTCTTGTTTGTTTTCCCCTTCCATGTGGCTATGTCTGTCTGTCATTGTTCATATCTCCGCCCTAGCTCCACCTTGTTTCCGCTTCCTCGTCATTTTCCCTCATTATCTGTGTCAGGTGTCTCTTGTTTGTTCACATATATAAGTTCCGGTGTTGTCACTTCCCGTTATCGGTCATTTGTTTTGTTGTGTTGTGTTATGTCATTTGTAGTTTTGCTCTGTTCAAATCAAGTCGTTTCGTTCTGTTTTCCCAGTTGTTATATTAGTGTTTGTTTCTCGTTTCTCGTTTCTCGTTTCACCTTCGGTCTCTTGCTTGTCTCTTGCTTTATTCCTATGTTTCTAAGTAGTGTTATTTCGTGTTTCTTGCCTAGTTCGTTTGTTGTGTTATCTATCTATTAAAACTATCTGTGTTGTAGCGAGTGTGTCCGCCTCCGTAAATCCACTCTTCACGCCCCGCGTGACAGGAACCCAGACGGGAATTTGTCTAGCCTACTGTTTATGGACAAGAAACCAGTGATTTGCCTGAAAACTATTTTCTCAAACATTTTGCCACTGAACGATTATTAGTTTCTTATCTGAGATGATTCTAAATTTTTTTTAGAAGAGGCTTTACAACTGCAGTTTTTAGTGAGCTCGGAAAGACCCCCGACATGAGTGAGGTGTTTACAATGTGGAGTATGTCTGGTGCTAAAGTGTGAAACACACTCTTTAAAAATTTGGTTGGTAGTGTGTGTGCACAAAACTCTGTGTTCCCAGAGGGTTAATGGCCATGGAAACCTTCCCTGTGTTAATTTGTATGCCTTTCCTGTGTTATAAATGAGGCAAATGTTACAGTTAGCTAGGAAATCAGACACTAATGCTTGCATAAATGGATGCCTCCACTGTTTAAGATTTTCCATCATTTGTCTCCTTCCTACATGTGCCATGGTGTGTGCTTCTTCCAACACATTTCTAGCTAAGGACATGGGTAGTACGTACTGATTGTCCTTGTTCATCCATAGTCCTTCCACTCTACGTGCTCCCTGTTTTACCCACATTGATTTTTCTTCTGGACTAGCCTGATCCTGTATTTGCCTGATCCTGTATTCCCATGGGACGCTAGAGTCTAGTACCATCATAGTATTGGGTTCTGTATACCCTGCTGCTTTTTTCGCTGTCTTGTCTGCTGCTTCATTTCCCCTACTCACCAATGTGTCCCCCTTCAGGTGACCTCTGCACTTTACAATGGCAACTCGCTTTGGCTTATGTATGGCTGCTTCTAGCCGTCTCAGTTCCTCTAAGTGTCTTACTGGCTTTCCTCCACTTGTGAGAAATCCCGTCTGTCTCCATTGCGGGAGTTCTACGTGTGCTGCTCCCACTGCATATGCCGTGTCGCTAAAAACTTCCCTGACTTGTGCCAATTCTAAGGCTGCTATTAATGCCATCAATTCTGCCTTCTGTGCTGATGGGTGTTGTTTTATCTCTTTTGACACTACTGTCCAAAATTCATCCACCTCACCTCTACTCTCCTGCACTACTGCATATCCTGCCCTTACCTCTCCTGTGGGTGCTCTGTAGCCACATCCATCCGTCCACAGGTTCCATGAGCCTGGAATGGGTGTGGCTAATAGGTCTGGTCTTATCTTACTTTGCCTGACCACATTCTCTGCACATTCATGTGGTGTGCCTTCCAACATCCCATCTGCCATGTTTATGCCCTCATGTGTGTATAGGATATTAGGAGCTGTAAGAACCTTGTGTATGCGTCTCTGTCTCAGTGGGGTGAGTGTAAACATTTCTGAATTTATAAATGCTACCACTCCATGTGTTGTGAGTATGTGTAATGGATGTCCTGTGACTGTATGTGCTGTTTTCTGAACTAGCTTGGCCAATCCTGCTACGTGTCTAGAGCAGTGTGGTTGTCGTTTCTCAGTCAAATCTAAAGGAATACTTAGGTACATCAAAACTGCTCTGCCTCCATCCCCCTTTTTCTGAAACAGAACCCCATTAATAATTGTTTCTGTTTCAGAAACATCCAAGTAGAATTGTCTTGTATAATCTGGTCTAGCAAGGTCAGCCGCATGTGATAGGGCCTGTTTCAAGGAGATGAACGCCTGTTCGGTGTCAGTAGTCCATGTCAATTTCCCAGTCAAATTTCTCATACCTAATACTTTTACCATGTCTCTGAGAGGTTGTGTTTTTCCCGCGTAGTCAGGAATATATTGCCTACTATATCCCGCTAGCCCTAAGAAGGATAACATGTCTTTGACTGTCAGTGGTCGTGTATGTGACAAAATGGATGACCTATGTGTAGCTGATATACCTGTCGATCCTTGTGTGACAATCCGGCCTAGAAAAGTAACTCTGGATCTACAACACTGTAATTTTGACCTAGAGACCTTATACCCAGTGGCTGCCAAACATTCAAGGACCACACGGGTGGCTGTTAAACAGGTCTCTGTGGTGTCTGCGGCAAACAGTAAATCATCTACAAATTGGATAAGAATAGAACCCGTAGGTAACTGGCAATTCTCAAGACTTCTTCTTAAAGCCTGATTGAAAAGTCCCGGGGATAACGCAAACCCCTGTGGAAGTCTAGTATACCTGTACTGCTGGCCCCTGTGTGTGAAAGCACATATGTCTCTGCAGGCCGGGTCTAAAGGTACACAAAAGAATGCATTTGCCAGATCAATGCATGTAAACCATTTCATATCTGGGCTTAAATCCGAAAGTGCCATGTATGGATTGGGGACAGGAATAGTCTGTGTAGCTAATGCTGAATTTATTGCTCTGAGATCATGCGCCATGCTATACTGACCCGGTTCATTTTTAGGAACCGGTAATATGGGAGTGTTCCATTGGGAACAGCATGGTTCCAGCACACCTGCAGTCACCTGTGCTTTTACTGTCTTATCTAATGATGATATGGCTTCTGGCTTATGTCTTTACTGTGGAATCCATATGGGATCAGGTGTTGACATTTGAAACACAACTGGTGTCTGTTTAACATGTCCTACGTCATCTGATCCTGCTGACCACAGTGTGTTAGGTAGACTACTCAGAACCTTTCCCGTGTCGGGGTGATCAACATCTTCCTTCCCATGGTGTCTAGCTAAGATGTCATGAGTCAATGTTACGGTGTCAGAGCAGCAGCCCTTAATATGATAAATTTGAGTAGACGGCGAGTAGATCACGTTAGGCAGTTGAGTCTGAACCCAGTCCATAGTTTCCGCAGCTCTCTTAATCATGGGGCCCAATTGCTTAGCTGTATATCTGGGGTGTAATGCTAATGAGATGTGTGGTACAGATGTCTCAGACATTTTAAACCACTTATACTGATCAGGTGTGAGTGTAACCAGTGATCCCACCCCCTCAGGCCCCACATAAATACCATTGGACTCAATGGTCCATTCAGTATTCATTAGTTCTGATTCAAACAAGTCAAAGTATGCTAAATCCCCTCCTGTGTCATAGAACAAGGTGACATGGGGCGGATCAGGGGGTGGTGCATAGGGCTCCAGTACCATGATCCAGGGCTTCCAAAGGTTGAAAAGAGTCAATAACTGGCTACTGGATTCCTGAATTAGTCCCCAGTAGATGTCCACCGATTCAGGAGTAAAAGTTTTCATCAGATACATCCCCTCTCCATGACGTCCTATAGAACATTGGTTGGACCCGTCTGGCCATGTAATAGTTAATCCCTCTGGGGAGCACATAATACATGCCCCCATTTTCACTAATACTCTGCCACACAAGTTGAGTGGTGCTTGTGGTGCAATCAGGAAAGAGTGTAAAACAGTCTGTATACCATTGTTTACACTTAAGGGTTTTGTTTTTGGCAGTGAAATGATTGATCCCGAGAAACCCCTGACCGGCACTGAAATGTCACTCATCATACTCGATGGTAGACTGCTTGTCAATGCAGAGTGAGTGGCCCCTGTGTCAATCAAAAATGGAATCTTCAGGGTCCCGACGGTCAGTGACAGCATGGGTTCTACCAGTGCCATACTGTCTTGATGGTCCTCTGGGCATCGTCACTGTCCCCCCCAGGGACAGTAGGCTTGTGGCTGGTGTAACTGTGAAGGGTATTGTTGGGGATGTGACTCGTTCTGCCTGTAACAGTCCCTGGCCCAGTGATCAATCGCTCCACACTGGAAGCATCCTTGTGGCCTGGAAGGCCCACCGCGACCACACCCCCACCCTCGTCCACGCCCCCTGAATCTAAAAGGTTGGGGTGCATACTGCATTGGACCATAATTATACTGAGGTGTGGGCCATTGCTGGGGTGGCATGTACGGCATGGGTGTCTGTCCCGGAACCGCTGGAGCTGGAAGAGGTGGTGACGGATTTGGAACTAATACTGGGGCTGATGCTTGTGGCTGTGTAAGAGACATTATTGTTTCTGACTTAATTTTAGGCTCCTTAAACTCCTTCTTATTTATATTAGTGTTCTTACGGATCTTGTCCAGTTGGGCTTCTAACAGCTCCAATTCCATTTTATCCTTTTCTTTACCCTTGCTATCTACTCTATCTTTGTGCTTGTTCATATGAAACAAAATATGTCTCAACCAGTCCTCATGAGGCTTATCTGGTCCCATATCTGGATTGTCTTCTACCTTGTCCTTAATAGGAGTAGGTAGGCCCTTAAGAATTGCAGTCCTAAACCACACCTGTTGACCCCGAGCTGTGTGAGTGCCAGTAGTCATAGTCCAGTGCTCAACCGCCTGACTCAAATGTTCTGCCGGGTTAGTTTTCTCATCCCAGGGATAACTAGGGACAGTTGTTGACGCTCTGACTGACCACATACGCCTCATGATATCTGCTAGGTTCTGTGAGTATGCTGCAAATGGAGTATTATCTGCCTGCCTATATGTGTTATCTGCCAATTCAGCCACCTACATAGCAGTTGTGGATCTGTTGATAATGTTCCTGAAATCTCCCAGAGCTAAGGTAACTCCCCCCGTTAATTTATTTAATTTATTTAATTTATTTAAATAAGTCCAGCTCCCCCAGAGAGGGGAGGTAATTGATCAGCAATAATTTGAGCACCTGTTACAGTGAATGGAATATATTTTCTATCCCCTGAGGTGGTCTCTAAAAGTGGCATCACATGTGCAGGGCCCCTGTCAGTAGCCCCTGTACGTGACCTAGTGCTCATGTACGGCCCCTGTTGTGGACCCTGTTGTTCCATTATACTTAGCTGTTCTGTCAGGGGGTGTATCTCCTCATCTACCATTTGCATAAGCTCTCTCCTAGTTATACCACCTTCCCTTCATTCAGCCTCAATCAATCCACCCTCATTAACAGTATCTACCTCTTCCTTAATTACCTGCCCTGTAAATGCAGCCTTAATTCTAACACCTTGTCCCTCAGTCAAGTCAATCAAGTCCATGTCACACGGATTCCTTATTCTTTGATCAGCATATGAAGTGTTCTTAGTCAGGGGTGGGTGACGGTCACGTGTCCATGGCCCGAGAGCTGTGACTCATTTTCCCTCACCATTCTATCATGGAATGGATTATTCCCCGATGAGGGTGATTGATATTGATCCCCAGTAGGAACGCTTCGCCTTAGTGTTTCCAGGTCATCCTGTGGATATATAGAACGTGATGTGGAATGCTGATATGGTGTGTTCATGGATTCCAGATTAATTGTTCCTGTCTTAATACTGATCATGGGCATCATATTACCGACTGGTATGGGAGACATAGGTGGGGGCAATGTGTTCAAATAACTCACATTGTAGGGCGGAGGTATCTCTAGTTCTAGTGTAGGATCACATTTCCTGTCTGGAATGTGTGTGGGGGGACTCCCTACCTCCAAGCTGTTTTGAGTGCTCTGCCCCTTCTGGGTCTGGTCACATACATCAATGTCAGCAGCTGGTGAATCTGTATTAGGTGTGGTATGTGTAATCATAACAAACAAATTGCCATTATAAGCACATTTCAATCTTTTTAACTTAATCCACGCCACTTCTGCCTGATCACTTTTACATTTAGCCTTTTTACGTCTTAATAATCCTGAGTTTTCCAACTTCTCTTTGGCCTCCTGCACTGCCTTATTTCTGATTATGGTCATTTCATTTAGCATTCTTCCTAGGGATATCTTCTCCTCCCATTTACCCACAATAAATTATTTGACTGCCTCATTCAAATCCCTGTTCACCTCATTTTCTAAATCCTCCCTTTTCTTAATATTGGGTTCCAATTCTTTCACTAATTTAGCAAGTAGTTCACATTGTTCTTTTAGAGATTTCCATTGCCATTTCCCTTCCCCAAATCTGAAATTTAATTCCTTTTGTAAATACCTCTTATTTGAGTCTGCCATATTGATCAAAGACTGGACTTACCCTCAAATTCTTCCAGTGGGATCTTCACTCCTAGTCACTCAACTCCCGTGCTTTGTTGTAACCGTTAGGTCTCCACACGGGAGGAGTTATTTTCAGAGAACACGGTTTCCTTTACTGCAGTCCCTGACGTGCAGACCTCGGTCCCTGACTCGAGGCTTTTCCTTTCTCGGTCCCAGACACGAGCCCCACTCCCTGACTCGGGGTTTAGGGAAGGCCACTCCCAAGGAGATCCAGTCTCCTAGTCTTTAATCTGAGTGCTCGTCAGCGGCTCAGAGGGGTCCACCACCACCCAGCCAAAACACAATTAGTACACATAGATTCACTCGAAACTCACTTTTTCCTCTAACTCTGGGACTCTAACCCAAAGACCTTGGTCCCTGACCATCAGGCTTTCTAACTCTGGGTCTCTAACCCAAAGACCTTGGTCCCTGACCATCAGGCTTCCTAACTCTGTTTTATATTGTTCACACCTACTTCCCGCCTAAGAGGGATTACCTACCATACCCCAGCATTCATCCCTTTTTAACTATATTCAATTTGCAGATTTTATTTAAATAGGCTTCTGCTTACCTTTTGAGGAGGCGCCTGAATGAATGCTGAAGTATTTCAGTCCCTCTGATACCTCCTCAGCTCCTTTGCATCACGTCAGGGTCACCAAATTGTGGACAAAACTGTCCTGCGTGTTTGTTGATGCAAATAATTGGAACAGAAGAGGTTAACACAGAGTTTTAGTGAACAATCAAAACAGTTTATTATACAGAATTCTGGGAAGAACAGTAAAGCATGCTTCTTCTCCCTTAGCTGGTCTGTTCTCCGCTGGCATGGTGTGTGACCCCTGATAATATTCTTCCCCTAGCGTATATGCTTCACCCTGATTGGCTCCCAGATGAGTCAGTCATTGCTAGGGTGTTGCTAAGGCTTTCCAATGACCTAGTGACCTCTCTGCTAGAAGACCCTGTTGTTTACTGCTGAGTTCAAGCAGATAATCACACACCCCCTTCACACACACCTTCTCCTGTTGCCCTATTGCGCAGATCATAAAGTTAATACTGTTTCTTAAAAATAATGAAAGTATCAAGCTAGCTGAAAAATATAATGATTACTGAATCATTTTCCCACGTGTCAAGACTGCAAGTGGATGGTTTGACATGATTAACTGTGTCAATTAAAGTTTCATTATTAACAGTACTGAACTCTGACATTTTAACTAAGGACTGTTATTGTTGATGATGCTAGACAAATATAATTGTCGTGTTTTGCATATTATTGTGTTGTATTCACGTAGCCTATCTTTGTAGATTTCTTTGTGAATATGAAGACTTGTTTTACGCCATCTGTGTTCTGCCTTGCGACATTCCCTGACAGAGGCATTTCTCCATGGTGCTTTCTGTTTGCAAGACAAAGCCTTCACTTTAACTGGCGCAATCTCATTCATAACACTGACAATCTTTTAATTAAAACTATTCAGCAGATCATCCACAGAGTTGGATCGTTCACATGGTGTAGTGCACATTTTACTCAGGAAAAGTGTAGGTGTACAGTCCTTTATTATCTTTTTCTTGTAACAAAATGTTCTGTCCCTGATGACTGGTGAGGCCCACATATCAAAGAACACAGAGTAGTGATCTGACAACGCGATGTCCTTCACAGTCACTGATATGTTGAAACTCTTTGAGATAACAATATCCAGCGTTTGACCATGACAATGTGTACTCAATGTTCACAGAGGTATTAGAATGTTGTGAAGTCACCAAGTGATAACTGCTTGCACTGAAAAGAACCATGGGACAGAGCAGCTAGACCTCCACCTTTTCTACTGGCACGAGATACATTTAAAAAATGAAAATCTGGAGGAGTCGACTCCAATAAAACAGTTGCAGCACTACATTCATTTAGCCAAGTCTCAGTTAAAAGTTTAAAATCAAGTCCATGTGCTATAATAAAATCATTAATTAAGCGTGATTTTTTTTGAGAGATTTGATATTTAGAAGAGCTAACTTAGTAACTTGTGCACTTTGCCACAGAATCTGTGTGTCACATTTTGTATGTTGTAGATTGGCTTCATTCACAGAATCTGACCTGAACTCCCTGTTCTTTCTCTCTCTGATAAGTACTGGAATGTCAGAGATTACAGGCACCAAAGATCCAAGCTTGTTTTGAAAACATGTACTGCTGAAATCATCACTGCAGCAGCCAGGACCCAAAAAACATTACTTTTCCTCACCCTTATCAGCTGACGAAGCTGTGTGAAGCTCCTGCTGGCGATGGGGCCGTGAGTCAAGCTGCCTTTCTGGGAGTCAAGGAGCTTGTCTCTTCCTTTGAGGGGCTCTAGGTGGTGATGGAGCGTGATTTTTCATAGGGGACAGTCTGGGGGACTGCAGTGGGGAAGTGGCAGTAGATCAGGGTGGAGTAGAAGCTGGGGTGGTTCTTTTTTGCACCTGAGGGCTGGCTGGCAGGGAAAGAGACAGCCTTGTCCCAGCCGATTCCAGCTTCTGCAGGGAGGTTCAGGTGGGGTGATGTGGGGGGATATAGAGGACATGGAGGATTCCTCTTGGGGTTTTGTTGTCTCTGGCAGCTGATAGAATTGGTCATTGCCACTCATTTCCAGTGTCTGCTGCTCCCTCAGGTCGTCATGATTGAGGGGAGGATGTTCTGGCTCTGACATGGTGTCATCAGCTTGTACAGCAGAGTTCCTGGATGTTGGTGCTGATGTGCCACCACCAAGAGAAGTGGATAAATTACACACTGAGAAAATGAGGTTGTCTGTCAAAACTTGAACACCCCTCTTGTTCGTGTGCAGTCCATCTCTCTTAAAAAGTTCTCTGTTCCCAAAAAACAAGTTAAAGTTGTCAATGAAGTTCAGTCCATTTGACCTGCAGCTGTTCTGTAGCCAGGTTTTTAATCCCAGTAACCTTGAGAACATATTGGTGCCTCCTGCAGGTAGAGGTCCACTGATGGAAAATTGTATGTTGAACTTACTGAGAGTGTTAAGGAGATCATTAAAGTCTCTTTTTAAAACTTCAGACTCCTGCTTGACAGTGTCATTCTTTCCAACGTGTACAATAATCTGCTTCACAGTCGTGTACTCAGCCAGTACAGCTGGAAGCTTTCCATTAAGTTCAGGGACTGTGATGTTTGGCTCACATCGCACTATGAGTTTTGGGTTTGTTACCCCATTAACAGTGTTATCTCCAAATATCAGGGTGTCTGCTGTAGGTTTGTTTGGGTTTTGTGACAGGCTGACACCTCTGGCCCTTTCTGCGCTGTGTTCACTGCGGTTGTGTTTCTCACGAAGGGCATGCAGTGGTTTAAATCTGTTTTTCAGCTGAAGTGAGTAAGAGTAAGTAGTGTTAGGTTTAGCCGCTGAATTTCCTGGACCAGCTGTGGTACCAGGAGTAGAAGCCAATACTAAAGAGCTATACAAAGCACAGCGTTTGGGTCTAGCTTCAGTCTGCACCCATTGCCCATCTCTAGCTATACTCACGGCAGTGTTGCCATCCAAACAATCCTCTGGTCTGGATCTGTGTCCCTCCACTGTCCGCTGCTCTGTTAAGTCCTCAGCCCGCTGTCTGCTGCCCGTACTCTCGCTCACTGTTACTCCTCCTTAGTTTCACCCCTTTAATTTGGCTTCCACGGCTGGTGATGACATCACTTCCAGTCTTACTGCAGACAATAGCTGGGAAAATAAAACGTGGCAGACGTGCATCTCATGCTCTGAATGTGTTCCACTTGAAGGAAAGCATCATAGAGGCAATGCCGTAAGCTCATCTAGTAATAAATATGTTCATATGTTAAAAAGAACAGTAAGTTAAGAACAGTAAGTTAAAACGAATGGATAAAAGCAGATTAGCAGCCCTATTAAAAGCCCGATTAGCAGCTATTGTTGATGCAGGCAAATAATTATGTGGTTATGTTTGCAACTAGCGGCACGGTGGCGCAGCAGGTAGTGTTGCAGTCACACAGCTTCAGGGGCCTGGAGGTTGTGGGTTCGATTCCAACTCCGGGTCACTGTCTGTGAGGAGTTGGTGTGTTCTCCCCGTGTCCGCGTGGGTTTCCTCCGGGTGCTCCGGGTTTCCTCCCCCAGTCCAAAAACACACGTTGGTAGGTGGATTGTTGACTCAAAAAGTGTCCGTAGGTGTGAGTGAATGTGTGTGTGTGTCTGTGTTGCCCTGTGAAGGACTGGCGCCCCCTACAGGGTGTATTCCTGCCTTGTGCCCAATGATTCCAGGTAGGCTCTGGACCCACCGCGACCCTGAATTGGATAAGCGGTTACAGATAATGATTGAATGAATGTTTGCAACTATGTATAGTGTGGTGTATAATTAAGAGTGCAGATTCTCAATATTATTTATTGTTTATTTTTTACAGTTTTCAGTGTTAATGGTTAATCTTACTATGACTCAGTCTTCATTGACTCTGGTTTAACTTGTTTTTTAGTCAGAGTTTCGACACACTGCACGGGAACACTACAAATATTGTTTATAGCCAGATAAGGCAATAAAATGTTGGCATGTTACTGCAACTACAGGCAGAAAAATTTGCAGAATGTAGAATGTTCCTAATTTACCACAAAATGCTCTAATGAGACATGTTTGTTTTGTTCTAGGTTACTGATAAATATGGTAACTTGGACAATTCCATAAGGATCAGGTTACTCCTCAATTTTTTATTTATTTATTTTTTGATAATATATTAAAATATAAACCAAAACATGAATGAAATACAGATTCATTAATTTGATTAGATGGTTTATTTAGTTGCATTTTTTGCTTCAAGACAAATATGGAGGTTTATGTTTTTGTTTCAGTACATGACCTCACAGAGAACGTCAAAATCTGGCAGTTCATCCAGCATTGAGAATCTCATAAACAAAGTAAGAAAATCTGCTGAATCATGTACCAGAACCAGCCCAGTAACATTTCATAAATCAACGATCACTGTACCTGTTTCTCCTTTCAGGCTAAGTTCCTTGGAGATGCTATTCCACCTGCATTTGCCATCGTTGCTCGTGCTGTGAGAAGACACCGTAGTGTGGGATACCTGATTTCTGGGTACTTGGATAGATCCACTGCAAGATCACAGATTGTGATTTCCTCCATTGCTGATCAGGGCAATCAAAGTGAATCAGGGCACTAAAAGTAAATAAATAAACAAACCCTAAATATTCAAAAAATGAACTGTTTGTGTTTGATTTTATTAAGTTTCATATTACATTTAGATTTATCATATTGTTCAAAATACTAGGAAGTGCTTTGTTATGAAATGCCTATTTAATTTAATGAAAACAGAACAATAAAAATAAATAATATACTGAAATAATATATACTCAGAAGATACTTGGAAGCACACCGTGTATTAATGAAATATTATCAGCTATCAAGGACTGATAACATTTTCAAATAAGAAAATGTTATGATGATAAATGAGTATGAGATGGGAAAGCTATTGTTAATAAGAACATTTTGCTAAAAAAGCTACCAACACAACATATAATGTGCATCTAAAAAGGCAAATAAAATAATTTACACTGACACTTGGGCATCAGACAGCAGAACCTTTGAAAGATTAAAGGAATTAGGGCTATATATATGGATAATGTATTTGTTTGTTCACCCTGAGCCTGCTTGAGTGCAATGGGTGATATGAGCGTTAAACTGGAAATTCTTCACTGCAGTTATACATAGTAGGATGGTTCATAGCTGATTCAGCTGTTCAAAGACCTTCCACTGGGTATGACATCATTCCTAGGGTGGAGAAAGCTACTTTGAGCCTAGAAGTTGATTCTGTGTCACTTTAGAAGGCTCTGTTGTGTTGATTCAGAAATTCAGACATCCACTGTTATTTACCCATACAGACTGTGGGACCAGGAATATTTGTCAAAATGAAATAATCTTGTCAGTGCTAATACAGAAATAAAACCTGCTTCCGGGCCAGCAAGTAGGTGTTTCGATGCTAAATAAGTGGAGCTTGTTTAAGAACATTATCATGGCAACAAATTAAATAGAAAACACTCAAAGAACAAAATACAGATGCATTACAAATCTGAACAGGTTCTTATACTTTACACTTGGGCTGTGACCCTAACTTCTGTTAGTTTGGTTACTTGCATAACCCTGGTTCTCTGAAATGAGGGAGGTATCTGATTATGGGAAACACCAACCATGTCATTAAACATGTAAGCACCAATGGCACGGTGTTTGACCGTGCCAACTGACAGGCACCAGAGTTCATAAGTGGAGGCAAAGTCCGTCCATGGTCAAACACACTCTTCACTAGGTGAAAAGCAAGGAGTGAAGTCTGATTAGATACCTCACTTCTGTTTCAGAGAACAACTCCTGCACTGCATGCTTTCCAAACTGGCTGACAGTGTGGGTACTGAAACAAAACAATCCGGTCCAGCATGACCATCGCACCAATGACACAATGTCTGACAGTGCCAACTGAGTTCATAAGGAGAGGCGATGTCCGTCAATAGTCAAACATCCTCTTCACTAGGTGAAAAGCAAGGAGGGAAGTCTGATTAGATACCTCACTTCTGTTTCAGAAAACACTAAGGGAAGGCTATATGACTAACTCCTGCACTGCATGCTTTCCAAACTGGTCTCTTACTCCCTTATGAAATAGTGAGAGGATGTGTGTTGTTCTAGACAGACACACTGATGCAGGCAGTCAGAGCCACAGGAGAGGAACTCTTCATCAAGGAGTGCATAACAACTGTGATATAGTAAATATAATTACAGGTTATGCCTGTGTGGTGCCCACACTAAGGGCTAGTAATAGCACGATAATGTCTAGCAATAAAGCCCAGCTTGCTGTGGCACAAATGTCCCATGTAGAAATGCCCCTGACAAGAGCCTACAAATCAGCCATTCCATTGGGCTGAAGCTTCATAAGCTGAACTAAACACTTTTACTATACTGTGGGATAAGTGCTAAGATCAGACAGGTGACTGTCTGTGATGGGCAGCCCATGTTATGAAGAGCTGATTGGTTTTCCTAAAGCTCTTGGTTTGCGCTGTGTAGATGTGTAAAATACAGACCTGACAATTTACACATCTTCACACATTACTTTGCCAAATTGATCCAATGAGGATGGTGGAATGTGCAAGGCCCTCAGCTCCAAAGCAGTGCGAGTGAAAGAATACTACCTAACTTAGACCCGAGAGAAAGTGCTCATCTCTATGATCAAGAAGAAGACAGAATTCATCCTGAGCACCAGGTAAAATCACTTCTTTGTGGGGTACTAACCAGCTCTTAGCATGGTTTGTGAGATGAAAAATAAGAATTTCTGACTTCAGTTTACCTGCTGCAACATTTCTTTCACAACTTTCAACTCATTTCTGCTCAAGGTTCAATAAAACACTATAAAGTTGGGCCAAGCTTTGCTGATACCAGTGAATGCCATACATCATACGAAAGCGACTGAATCATAATGTGTCTTATTTTTATGGAAGCCCGTTAGACTCAAAACATGTTGACACATGCACGTTAACACGTAATTGAAATATTTCACGTTAACATGTAAAATTTAATTGTGATAATGTGACGAGACAAAATATGTTTACATGGTTTTTCGCCAGTGGGACGCCTCATATCCGGGCATACTTACACATTCATAATAAGACATCACATTTTAGCTGACAACGAAACATGAATCCTCGTTGAACGCAGCCCTTACGTTTCTTCTTAATTATTTATAGCATAGTAAGCTAACAATTACACATATTTGTGTACATGTTTGATGTATTTTTCATATCATTTGAAAACTCCTCAATGTTTGTTTTATTCGAAGATGCTACAGAAGACAATATATCATGACACTGGGCAAAGACCTGAATAAAGAAAAGAAAACGCTCTTTTCAAAGTCCAGAGAATAGTATTAAGCTTTAGGTCACATTACCCATGTAATTGTAAAAGCCAGGTCATATGTGCAATAATTTGTTTTGAAAATTCATGTTGATTTATAGATATACAAGTAGGCTGCCATATGCTATGTTTGCATTTAGAAGAACAATGACTAGAATAGAATGACTAGACTAATATATATATATATATATTATATATATATAATACTCGATACTGGTTAATCATTCATATGAGTACATATAAGATATAAGATTTCACACAATTATAAATGCTTAATTTTAACTAATCATTTAAGGATATTTGTCCACTAACACAAAGTAATAAAATGATTTTTCACAACAGTAGCTACTCTAAAGACATAAAAAAGTATTCAATTATCAAGAAAATATTCAATATATTTAGCATTTTTCATTCTAAAAAGCAGATATTTGCCTTTGTGTAATCTTTACTCACTCTTGTAATTATGTCAAGCATGCTCCATAATCATGCCCTCTCTCTTGCCCTGCCTCTTGCAATGTCTTAAAATATTAAAAACCTATGCTCAATTAGCATTATGACCAATAGATAACATGCTTGACATAAATGTAACACATTCTTGCATTTCATGCCATGCTGGAAATAATAGGCAGATTCCCTGCTGCAATAATACAATGATTGTGTTTCAGTACCTGTACTGGCCATATTCATTAGATCATATTACTATTACTATTTTTTCAGAATTCACAGTTAATGGTATGTGTGTGATTTTGTTTAGATATTATGAATAATGTTAATAATATATTTATATATTTGGACATGTTTCGTAACATTCCTATCATGTTATAACAAACTTTTGTAGAATAAAATGTATAAAAAAAAGTAAAAAAGTCAGTAGGAAATGTGGACATTGATTTTGTTATAACATGATAGACCAGGTTAAGCTGACCTAAAATCGATTGTTTTACCAGTTAGTTGGCCAACTGGATGTCTAATAAGGCCTAGTCTGACATATTACTTAATAATTAGAATTAAGGTGACAGTTGGTTTCAATAAAAAGGCGGATTCTATGAGAATTCATCACAAACCACAAGCCATGAGAGCTGTTGTGCTTGCCCTGACTGTGGCCCTAGTGGGTAAGTCCCGTTTGTGATAATAATTGGTTTCCTTTCTATAAAAAAATGTATTAATTAAATAAATGCTTTTTTGTTTTGTTTTGTTTTGTTTTGTGGGTTTTATTTTATTATTATTTGCAAAAATGAGGAACATAATAATTATTCTTATGTTTTTCCTTATTACTTATAGCAAGTCATCAGATCAACCTTGGTAAGAAATGCTTGATTATATTAGAAGACAATGTGATAACATATTTATTTCTTCAGAAAGATTTACTATATATTTTTTTCAGTTCCAGAGTTCACTGCTGGTAAAACCTTTGTATATAAGTATGAGGGTCTACTCTTGGGCGGCCTGCCTCAGGAGGGTCTGGGCAAGGCTGGCATAAAAGTCAGCAGCAAGGTTCTCATCAGGGCCGAGGCACAGAATACCATCCTTCTGAAGGTAAAGGGATTGTATGAAAGATAAAGAAAATATATGGGAAAATAAATTAGTGTGGTTTACACTAAAGGAGTCAAACCAGTGATGATTTTGTTTTTAGCTCATGGATCCTCAGATCGTTCAGTGCACCGGCATCTGGGCCCAGGATCCTTGTGTTCCTGCTTCTAAACTCACTGCAGCACTAAATGTTCAGCTTGCAATTCCCATCATATTTGAGTATTCTAATGGTGTGGTGGGGAAGGTATTTGCCCCTGCTGGAGTCTCTGCTACTGTTCTGAACCTGCACAGAGGCATCCTTAACATCTTTCAGCTGAACCTGAAGAACACCCAGAATGTCTATGAGCTGCATGAGGTAAGTGATTAAACAGAGCTGCTATCTGATATCTATACTGATTTATGTCATATTCAGTCAGTTTAGCTAATATATTTAATCTTCTAAGCCTGGACCTCATGGAGTCTGCAAGACCCACTACACGATCAGAGAGGATGAAAAGACCCGGCAGATTACTGTGACAAAATCCAAAGACTTGAACAACTGCCATGAGAAAGTGATCAAGGATATTGGTTTGTCTTACACTGAGACGTGTGATGAGTGTCAGGAGGTGAGATCAAGCGTTTTTCCTCAAATAAAGAAGCTAAATGTAAATGCACATGTAGTATATATATATATATATATATATATATATATATATATATATATATATATATATATATATATATGAAAAAACTTTCTGTAATTGATCATCCTCCCCATCACAGAGGCATCAGAGTTTGACTGGAACAGCAACCTACAGCTACATCATGAAGCCAACTGCTGCAGGAGCACTGATCTCTGAGGCTACAGTTGAAGAGCTCCATCAGTTCTCACTGTTCAACACTATCACTGGAGCTGCTCAAATGAAAGCCAAGTGAGTTGTACCCTCTGATATTTTAAATAATAAACTGTAATGTAAATGGCTTTCTCATTTCAGACAAACTTTGAACCTACTGGAGGTTCAGAACACCCCCCTCTCTCCCATCAGTGCCCAGTATATGGCCCGTGGATCAGTGAAGTACGAGTTTGCCACTGAGATTCTCCAAACTCCCATTCAGCTTGTGAAGATCAACAATGCTGAAGCCCAGGTACTATTTATTACTTTCCTCTGACAATGAAATCTTTCTACTTAAAATATTATAGTGAGATAAGCTATACTTTTTAAGTTCAAGTGTTTGCACTATCGAGTTAAACTGAAGTATTCTTTTTCCTCTTTCAGATTGTAGAGGTTCTGCAACATTTGGCCACAAACAACATGGCAATGGCCCATCAGGACGCTCCACTGAAATTTATCCAGCTTGTTCAGCTTATGCGTGTAGCTACTTTTGAGTGTATTCAGAACATTTGGAATCAGCACAAGACCAAACCTGTCTACAGGTAACATTCTTCTGAATATTTTTATGAAATGACAAAGCCCTGTGGTTCTATTTTCCTAAAAACTGTGATTCTCGCAGACGATGGATTCTGGACACAATCCCTTTTGTGGGAACAACAGCATCTATGCGGTTCCTTAAGGAAAAGTTCCAAGCTGATGAGTTTGCCATCCCTGAATTGACTCAGGCCCTTCTGGTTGGTTTGCACCTGGCCACCGCTAATCCAGATACTATTCATCAAACAGCTGTAAGTACTTAATTTTACATCTGAATTGTTGCAGTGCAGAAGCTTGCATATAGCTTTCTAAATATTTCTCCTCTATTAAAAAGAGTCTGGCAATGCACCCCAAAATCAAGACTATTCCAGTTCTTCGTGAGGTGATCATGCTTGCCTATGGTTCCATGATTGCCAGACACTGTGCTCAAGATCCTACCTGTTCTGCTGATCTGCTGAAGGTGAAATGTCTGCTCATATATTTACTTCAAGTCTGATCTACAGGTTTTGCCTGCAGAGGATTTCATAGGTTTGTTAATTTTGCTTTTCCACTTCTGTCATCAGCCTATCAATGATCTTGCTGCTGAGGCCATTTCCAGAGCTGAAAATCCTGATATCACCCTGGCTCTGAAAGTTCTGGGCAATGCGGGTCACCCTACTAGTCTTAAACCTATCATGAAGCTCCTGCCTGGATTTGGATCTACTGCTGCATCCATGCCTGTGAGAGTGCAAGTTGATGCCATCTTGGCCCTCAGGAACATTGCCAAGAGAGAGCCAAAATTAGTAAGTATGAGGTGATGATATTTTTCTGTTCTGATTCAATTTTGTTCAAGCAGGTAAAACACTGTATTTCCCTCTTTAGGTTCAACCAGTGGCACTACAGCTTTTCATGGATAAGACTCTTCATCCTGAAGTGCGTATGGTTGCATGCATTGCACTATTTGAGACCAAGCCTTCAGTGGCTCTCTGACCACTATTGCTAATGCTGTGGACAAAGAGGCAGACAAGCATGTTGCCAGGTTTACTTACACTTACATCAAGTCTCTGACCAAAAGCATGGCCCCTGATTTGAAGGATGTGTAAGAAAACTTTCCTTTTGTAAATAAAAACATGATGCTGTAATGCTGGAGCCACAAGTGACCCTGTTAATGTTACAGGGCTGCTGCAGCTAACGTTGCCATGAGAATCTTATGCCCCTAGATGGACAGACTGAACTATCGTTTCAGCACTGCTTACCAGCTGGACCTTTACTTGTGTAAGTTTTGACAAGATATTCAACTTCGTAAAACATGTGTAAAACTCTGAAATATAGTAATGCTAATTATGTTGTTTTTTATTCTCTATAAAGCTTCTCTCATGGCTGGTGCTGCTGGTACTGCTTTCATCATCAGTGATGCTGCCACCATCTTGCCCAGAGCTGTTCTTGCAAAAGCATGTGCTTATTTGGCTGGAGCTGCTGCTGATGTTCTTGAGGTATTCATTTCTGGGATCACCAATGATTTCATTTAGAACATATGAACTTGTGGTCTACTGAAAATGCCAATTATTTAATTTTGTCATCCAGGTTGGAATCAGAACTGACGGTCTTCAAGACGCTGTAAGAAAATCTCATCCAGCAGATCAGAATGCTGATCGCATTACCAGGATAAAGCGCACAATGCAAGCAGTAAGCAATAAAAACTGTGTCCAATTTTGTTTTAGTAGGGTAATTGTTTTATAACACATTTCAAATATCTGCATTCATTTTTATTTGTGTTTAAGATTAAGGACTGGAAATCAATGTCAGCCAAACAGCCACTGGGTTCTGTCTATGTCAAACTCCTTGGACAAGAAATTGCTTTTGCCAACATTGACAAATCCTTCATTGACTACATTATTCAGCAGACAGCACAGGTATTTCATTGATGTAATCCTGCATCAAAAAAATCCTATATTTGTTTAAATAACTGCATGTAAAATATGATCATATGTAATGTTCACCATCTAGGTCACAAGATCATATGCACATGAACTGAAAGAAATTGTTAAGTCCTTGCAGACGGGGATTGCCTTCCAATACGCCAAACCTATCCTGGCAGCTGAGCTGCGCCGTATCATTCCCACAACTGTCGGTGTGCCCATGGAGCTTGATTTCTACACTGCTGCTGTCGCTGCTGCATCTGTTAATGGTAAAGTTTTCACATGAGAACACCCTCCAAATATTCAATAGGATCATTTTAGACATGTATGTGAATGTTATATTTTTTTCACTTTATTAGTCAAGGCCACCATCACACCTTCTCTGCCTGAGCAACTAGAGACTGCGAGTCTCGATCAACTGATGAAGACTGATTTTCAGCTGCAAGCTGAGGCTAAACCAAGGTGTCCTTTCAAAGATGCTTTTAAATTATTAATGTGATCATTAAATGGATAAATTAATGTAAATGTATGGACCTGGTGTTGTTTCTAGTGTTTCCATGCAGTCCTTTGCTGTGATTGGAGTGAATACTGCTTTGATTCAGGCTGCTGTAATGACCAGAGGAAAGATCCGTGCTGTTGCACCAGCAAAACTTGCAGTTAGAGCTGATTTGCCCAAAGGTCACTTTAAGGTGGAGGCTCTGCCTACTTCAGCCCCTGATCATGTTGCTGATTTCAGGTAATGGAAGGAAATGCATTAATCACTCAGCATGTAAACCTGATTTAATAGAGTTAGTGCAATAGAAGACAAACTGTGTATGTTCAGTAATTAGTTAGACTTGTCCATATTTCTTCCAGCTTAGAGACCGTTGCTGTAGTCAGAAATATTGAGGATCTCCCCAATGAGAAAGTGGTTTCCCTGGTACCTGCACAACCCTCCCAATCTGAGTCTTGGCTACCTACTTCAGTTCAGAAGACCTTTTGTGGTAGAGTTCCTTACCTTTCCTTCAAGGGATGTGCTGACATCACCTCACGCAATGCTGGTTTCGTGGGATACAATCCTTTTACTATTTTATTGGACAGCACTCAGCTCGTATTTCAGTGCCAAGAGGTAAGTTCTGAGGTCACCAGGTTTAAAAGGAGGTTTGCACTGTTATCTGAAATGGGTTTGAGTAATTCACTGTAATGTATGTTTAAGGTGATGGTCCTACATTGGAAAGACTGGAGTTTGAGGTTGACATTGGTCCTAATGCAGCTCAGAAATTTGTTAAAGACGTTAGTGTTTTAAAATCTGAAAACCAAGAAGAAGACTTCATCTTGTTGAAACTGGGGCATGTCCTGGATTCTGGAATGACTGATAGGAACTACCACTCACGAGTCTCACGCAGCTTGGGCAGTTCAAGCAACTCAAGCAGCTCTAGCAGCTCAAGCAACTCAACCATCTCAAGCAGGAGCAGTGTGAGTTCTGTCAGGCCCTTAGGCCCTTCCAGGATTCGCAGAGATAACGTAGTTCTTCAGAGTATGACTATGTTGAAACTGGGGCATGTCCTGGATTCTGGAACGACTGATAGGAACTCCCACTCACGACTCTCACGCAGCTTGGGTAGTTCAAGCAACTCAAGCAGCTCTAGCAGCTCAAGCAACTCAACCAGCTCAAGCAGTTCTAGCAGCTCAAGCAACTCAACCATCTCAAGCAGGAGCAGTGTGAGTTCCGTCAGGCCCTTAGGCCCTTCCAGGATTCGCAGAGATAAGGTAGTTCTTCAGAGTATGACTATGTTGAAACTGGGGCATGTCCTGGATTCTGGAACGACTGATAGGAACTCCCAGTCACGACTCTCACGCAGCTTGGGGAGTTCAAGAAACTCAACCAGCTCAAGCAGCTCAATGTCAAAATCTGGCAGTTCATCCAGCATTGAGAATCTCAAAAACAAAGTAAGAAAATCTGCTGAATCATGTACCAGAACCAGCCCAGTAACATTTCATAAGTCAACAATCATGGTACCTGTTTCTCCTTTCAGGCTAAGTTCCTTGGAGATGCTATTCCACCTGAATTTGCCATCGTTGCTCGTGCTGTGAAGAGTGACCGTAGTGTGGGATACATGATTGCTGGGTACTTGGATAGATCCACTGCAAGATCACAGATTGTGATTTCCTCCAGGGCAAATGGAAGATGTGCACTGATGGTGTCCTGTCAAGCAAGCATAAATTGAGCGTAAGTCTGTTCTTCTACAGAAGTTTCTGAGAGAATGCCCTGCTTTTTCTTACTTTGATCATCATTCAGAACGATAGAAAGATTTGCAGTAAGTTCTCACTCTCTAACTGTGCTATTAGGCCGAGGTTTCTTGGGGTAAAGAGTGCCAGGAATATAACGTGACTTTTAAGGCTAAAGCTGGAGTCCATGATTCAAACCCTGCTCTCCGTGTTGAAGTGGAGTGGGACAGACTTCCTAAACTTCTTTACCTTGTAACCAGCTATGCGAAATGATATAGATGAAACATCAAAATTACAAATCACACAGAGAGTTTCTGATTTATACATAATGTTTATTTTTTATCATTCCTTGCATCTCCTTCTACCAACAGGGTATCTGAATACATCCCAACTTCATCTAAAAAAATGGATTTTCTGTTGAGAGAACTGATAACAACAAGAGGGAAGTTGCTGTAATTGTGGCCCTTCCAACTCAGAGGTCCATTAACATCATTGTGAGAGCGCCACAGGTAACGAGTAATTTATCTAAAAGCTGTGAAGAACTGAATATTTTTTATCACTCAACTAACAGCATTTATCATTTTTATTTTACCACTAGATGACCCTGACACAGATGGATGTGCAGCTACCTGTTGCTCTGCCCATTGAAAAAGACGGACGTATTCCTGCTCTCCAGAATGTGGATATTCAAAACACCATCAAGAAACTGGATTCAGACATTCGTGCTAGGAACAGGAATGCTGCCATGGAAACTCTGCAGAAATTAATGCAGCAGCTGCAGAAAGTAGGCGAGAACGTGCTGGACGAAATGGAGGCCGCATAACGTTCCTCTGGAACACTGTAAATTAGCAACATCAAGGAAGACAGCATTTATGCCACAACTGAGAATTCTGACATAAATGCCTTTGTGGAAATGGCTGAATGCTATACTGAATGTAAGCTAACTTGTTTAATTGCAGTGAAATACATAAATAAACAAACCCTAAGTATTCAAAAAACTAAAAACTGTGTTTGATTTTATTGAGTTTCATATTACATTTAGATTTATCATATTGTTCAAAATACTAGGCAGTGCTTTGTTATGAAATATCTATTTAATTTAATGAAAACAGAACAATGAAATAGTCTGAAAATAAAGAATATATTAAAATAATAAATACTCACAGGATACTTGAAAACACACAATATATTAATGAAATATTATCAGCAATCAAGAACTGATAACATTTTCAAATAATAAAATGTTATGATGATAAATGAGTATGAGATGGGAAGGCAATTTTTAATAAGGACATTTTGCTAAAAAAAACTACAAACACAACATATAATATGTAGAGGAAATAATTATGCACACGTTGCGACAGCATAAACACTACATAGCGGAGTCAATGATAATTATTAATTATTAAATTAATAATTAATTATGTAATTAATTTTGTTGAGTTCCATGTTTTGGAGCCATTAAATAATAGGTAGTGTCCAATTTTAGCTTGGACATGTAGGTCATCATGTTAGATGACTTTACATATTATATAGCAGAATTAGCTAGAATTAATTATTATTAATTACTTATGCTCATTGACCCGCCGTAGGTTCTTGCATCTGAACTAGAAGTAATAATTCTGTACAAGAAAAGTGCACACAGCAAGGATTTGTTTTATCACACAACTGGTTTATTAATTGTAATATCAAATAATGAATATTGATTATACATTCATACAATGAAATGGATTACAGCAATATATGAGGGAACAGGGAGATTAATATATGAGGGAATTTCTCTATGATAACTACCCTAAATTCTAGAAAGGCTATTGTTTATCCCAGCAAAGCATTCAGCATCAACCTCCTGAGCTATGAATAAATGAAACCATGTGACCTTACGTATCCTTGGAGATGGACTGGAGGTAGCTGGGAGCATGTCGATGATGCGTGGTGCTTTCCGGCACGGCTTCCTGGAGCACTCCAGCCGTGGGCCTTGTAGCACCGCAGCCGCTGGGTTCCTCTTTCTTCCTATGAACCAGAGACATGGTAACCCCTCTGTCGGCGTTCTGAAGGTCTCTGTGGGAATTCTCTATAATCACTGATCTGCCTCCTGGTGAGAGACACATCCTTGCAGGTCTCTCCTGGGCCTTTGCTCAGAAGGTCATTCTGAGGTTGCGTGTGGCGGCCTCCTCTGTCGTTGATCTTTAAGCTCTTGTCATCACTTTGAGGGTCAGAGTTCTGAGGTCTCCTTCAATGCTCTGGGTGTGGCATTGAATATTTGCAGGAATAAACCACAGTCCTTTTAACTATAGTTTTCTACAAGAGATAAAATTAAAATAAACTTGTGGTTGGAATATCTGGGTTTGTTCTATCTGGACCCTGCTTGAGGTGCCCAAGACTGTTTAAGAGATAGCCATAAGAGAGTCTGACACCTACAGAGGGCTGGAGAGCTCTAGAGAGAGCCAGCGCTCTCCCTTAATGACTACCCTATCTGAGAAGCATTGTCTGCTAGAAGCAGGAGAGAGACGTTCTTCAGAAAAACTTTTTCCTTTCTGAAAATTCTCAAATGATGTGCAAAAAGAGTCTGAAGTAAGCGTCATTTCACGCCACTGGGTTTTTAACCAGAGTTGAACCGCCTTGAATACCTGCCTTGAATACCTGATTGCTCCTCAGGGGCTGAGGATTGGAGCATCACTTGCTCCTGATTGGTTGTTTACTGTACCTTGGTAGTGACATCACATAAAATTTATGACACTTGACAAGACAAAGACTTGAAGACGATCCCTGTTGAATGACTACCACAAGATTTTGAATCATACTTTTTCAGTATGGGACACTAAACAAATTGTGAATAAAAACTGAATGCAATGATGAAGGTGCCAACATCTAATATTTTATTCAGAATAGAACACAAATCACAGATCAAAAGTTTAAACTGAGAGAATGTATCATTTTAAGGGAAAATATGTTGTTTCAAAATTTCATGGCGTCAACAAATCCCCAAAAAGTTGGGACAAGGCCATTTTTTTACCACTGTGTGGCATCCCCCCTTCTTCTTACAACACTCAACAGATGTCTGGGGACAGAGGAGACCAGTTTCTCAAGTTTAGAAATAGGAATGCTGTCCCATTCATGTCTAATACAGGCCTCCAACTGTTCAATCTTCTTGGGCCTTCTTTGTCGCACCTTCCTCTTTATGATGCGCCAAATGTTCTCTATAGGTGAAAGATCTGGACTGCAGGCTGGCCATTTCAGTACCCGGATCCTTTTCCTCCGTAGCCATGATGTTGTGATTGCTGCAGAACAGTGGCGGATGCTGGTCTTTCAAGGAGGGGAAGCTCAATTTCGGCCTACATCATAAGGGAACCCCCCGTTCCTTTTTAAGAAAATGATCTGTGACCCTGTCGTACCAACAAGCCGTCTTTTCCAAGGACTTGACTAGTGTCCTCTCAATGGCCAGCAGAGCTAGGCTGCTTAAACGGCATTGGCCCATGTGAAGTGTGTCCGCCTGTGAGTGCTTTGTGACAGTGGAGGGGCTCAGCACCACCCACTGGACAGAAACTGTGATAGAAGTCAGAAAGAGTGATAGAAGTCAGTCTCCAAACACAAGCAGCTACAAAAAAACCCACCAGAAATAGAAGCTCGATTTGTCACTAGTCGTTTTTAACAAAAGAAATGCCACTAAGAGGTTTAAGAAAGTCTCCGGTTCAACTCAGAATAGAATGAAATTCTCCCACGGATCTTTACACCAAAGGATCGCTGATTCGCTAATTTCGCTGTCAATTAAAAAGGGATTCAACCTAAGACAGATCATCCAACCGTCATGCAGAAGCTGAGCGTCCGGGCCAGCCGAGGCCAGCCCACTGCCCCATAGACCCCCAGAGACGCTGAGCGTCCGATGGGCGGGACAAAGCCCAGCATTTATCCAATGGCTCGTCTCATTTCCCTACACTTTGCTGCTTTGCTATTGAACTCTGTGGACACTGTTTAAATCACTGCGGGAATGATTGAGAGGAAAGTCGCGTCTTTACCAGTGATAAGAAGCTGATTCTGAACAAAAGTTGAGCGCGTTGTAGTGCATATTATTTCAATGACATGTACACACAACAGTATATATTTGATCACTTATTTTTTTACATTTTAGGGGAAGCTGTTCTTCCCTTGCAGTCTTAGAGCAATCGCTGCAGAATGTGGTCTGGCATTATCTTGTTGAAATATGTAGGGTCTTCCCTGAAAGAGATGACGTCTAGAAAAGAGCATATGTTGTTCTAGGACCTGAACATAGTTCTCTGCATTAATGGTGCCTTTCCAGACATGCAAGCTGCCCATGCCACAAGCACTCATGCAACCCCATACCATCAGTGATGCAGACTTCTGAACGGAGCATTGATAATAACTTGGGTTACCCTTATCTGACCACAAAACAGTCTTCCATTTTGCCACACTCCATTTTAAAAGACATTGTGTTCACTGACAATGCTTTCTGGAAGTATTCCAGACCCCATTCTGTTATTTCCTTGACAGTGGCATTCCTGTTTGAGGTGTAGTGATGTTTAAGGGCCCGGAGATCACGAGCATCCAGTAGAGTTTTACAGCCTTGACCTTTACGCACAGCAATTGTTCCAGATTTTCTGAATCTTTTGATGATGTTATGCAAGGTTGATGATGATAACTTAAAAGTCTTTGCTATTTTACGCTGGGTAACACCATTCTGGTATTGCTGCACTATCTTTCTGCGCAACAATGGTGGAATTGGTGATCCTCTTACAGTCTTGGCTTCAGAGAGACACTGACACTCTGAGAAGCTCTTTTTATACCCAATCATGTGTCAATTGATCTAATTAGTGTTAATTGGTCTTACAGCTGTTCATTATATGCTCAATATCCTTTTTCCAGCCACTTATTGCTACTTGTCCCAACTTTTTTGGGATTTGTTGACACTGTGAAATTTTGAATCAACATATTTTTCCTTTAAAATGTTACATTTACTCAGATTAAACTTTTGATCTGTCATCTTTGTTTTATTATGAATAAAATATTGACATTTGCCATCTCCACATCATTGCATTCAGTTTTTATTCACAATTTGTTTAGTGTCCCAACTTTTTTGGAATCCAGTTTGTACATAATTCTTAACCAAATAACACACAGAGCATGTGGCTACCTTTTCTACATAAGTTCATATAAAAAGTGATTTTAAACACATGTAAATTAATTTTGATTGTCCAAATCTAATTAAATTCACATAGTTGTACACATACCGGAGCTGGACAATGAAACTGAAACACATGGTTTTAGACCAAAATAATTTATTAGTATGGTGTAGGGCCTCCTTTTGTGGCCAATACAGCATCAATTCGTGGGAATGACATATACAAGTCCCGCACAGTGGTCAGAGGGATTTTAAGCCATTCTTCTTGCAGGATAGTGGCCAGGTCACTACGTGATGCTGGTGGAGGAAAACGTTTCCTGACCCGCTCCTCTAAAACACCCTCAATAATATTTAGATCTGGTGACTGTGCAGACCATGGGAGATGTTCAACTTCACTTTCATGTTCATCAAACCAATCTTTCACCAGTCTTGCTGTGTGTATTGGTGCATTGTCATCCTGATAGACTGTGAAAGAGTGTGAGCTGGCGGCGCGTGCAGCGGCCACTCCGGAAACGAGAGGGCTTTTGTTTGTTTTAAAAACTTTTTTTTTTTTTTTCATTTTATTTATAATATATGGACGCAGGAACACCTGCAGTACGTATATATCACCGCCAGACACTGCTTCAATATCGCAAACAGGAAATATACAATATCATCGATGACCTCCAGGAGACGCTGCGGAACCTTCGCTTGCTTTGGAGGCCTAGCCCTGAAGCCTCGAAGTTTCCTGATGCCAGGGAAGGAGACAATGCAAGCGGTGTGAGAGGAGACAGAAGCGTGGCAAGCGAGGGGGGATCCATGCTAGGCTAAGAGCTAACCGGAGCCGGCAGGCTATCCCTTCTCTCTTTCTCTCCAATGTCTTCTCGCTGGATAATAAACTGGACTATATCAAACTTCCGCGAACTACACGGCGAGAATACAGAGACTGCTGTGCTTTTGTTTTTACGGAGACATGGCTCAGCGACAGTATTCCCGACGCCGCCATTCAGCTAGATGGGCTAGCCGTATTTCGAGCCGACAGAGACCCAGCGCTATGCGGTAAGACTCGCGGTGGTGGATTATGTGTCTATATCAACACTGAATGGTGTAAGAATTCTGTGCTGGTCTCTGCTTATTGTTCACCGTTAGTGGAGTTTGTGGCTGTGAGATGTAGACCTTTTTATTTACCTCGAGAATTCTCCATTATTTACGCAATCTATATCCCTCCCGATGCAAACACAAAACAAGCACTGTGGGAATTATACAAAGCCATAAGTGACTTCCAAAACACACACCCGGATGGACTGTTTATTGTTGCTGGAGATTTTAATCATGCAAATCTCAAGAAAGTGTTCCCTAAATTCCACCAGTATGTGAACTTTGCTACGAGGGGAGCGAACACGCTGGATCTTGTTTACACAAACGTTCCAGACTCGTACAGGGCAGAGCCCCGCCCCTACCTCAGACACTCAGATCACATGTCTGATATGCTAATTCCTGCATACAGACCCATCATCAGGAGATCGAAACCTGTCCTGAAAGAGGTGAAAATCTGGCCAACAGAAGCAATCTCTACTCTTCAGGACTGTTTCGAGTGCACTGACTGGGACATGTTCAGGGAGGCTGCAACTTACAGCAACACAATCAACCTGGAGGAGTACGCATCATCAGTGTCCAGCTACATAGAGAAGTGCATCGATGATGTGACCATCTCCAAGACCATCACCATCCGCTCCAAGCAGAAGCCGTGGATGAATGCAGAGGTGCGTCCGCTGCTGAAGGCTAGAGACGTTGCTTTCAAATCAGGCGATAAGGCGGCCCTGAGAACAGCGAGGGCCAAACTCTCCAGAGCTATCAGAGAGGCAAAGCGTGCACACGGCCAGATCATTCACAGCCACTTCCAGAGCAGTAGAGACACTCGGTGCATGTGGCAGGGCATCCAGAGCATCACCAGCTACAAGACTACACCACCTGCTTGTGACGGAGATGCTTCCCTACCAGACGTTCTGAACCATTTCTATGCATGGTTTAAGGCACAGAATAATGTAGCAGCCAGAAAATCCACCCCTTCTCCCAGCGACCAGGTGCTGTCTTTTACTTCCTGACTGGGAGACCTCAGTCAGTCCGGATCAGTAGGAACACCTCCAGCACCATCACACTGAACACTGGAGCCACCCAGGGCTGCGTGCTCAGTCCACTGCTGTTCACACTGCTGACCCATGACTGTGCAGCGATGCACAGCTCAAATCATATCATCAAGTTCGCTGATGACATGACTGTGGTGGGTCTCATCAGTAAGAACGACGAGTCAGCATACAGAGAGGGGGTGCAGCGGCTAACTGACTGGTGTGAAGTCAACAACCTGTATCTGAACATGGACAAAGCCAAAGAGATGGTTGTAGACTTCAGAAAAACAAGGGGTGAGCACTCGCCTCTGAACATCGACAACTCTGCTGTGGAGATTGTCAGGAATACCAAATTCCATGGTGTTCACCTAGCGGATGATCTCACCTGGTCCACTAACACCAGTAACATCAAAAAGAAAGCCCAGCAACGCCTCTACTTTCTGTGAAGGCTGAAGAAGGCTCATCTCCCCCCTCCGATTCTCACCACTTTCTACAGAGGAGTCATCGAGAGCATCATGACCAGCTGCATCACTGTCTGGTTTGGGAACTGCACTGTGGCAGATCGCAAGTCCCTCCAGCGGATCGTGAGGACAGCTGAGAAGATTATCGGTGTGTCTCTTCCCTCCATTACAGACATCTACACCACTCGCTGCACCCGCAAAGCACTCAGCATTGTGGGAGATCACACACACCCTTCACACACACTCTTCAACCTACTGCCATCTGGAAAAAGGTATCGAAGCATTCGAGCCCTCACATCCAGACTCCGTAACAGTTTCTTCCCACATGCTATCAGACTCCTGAACACCTAGAGACTGAGACTGGACTGAAGAAGCACACACACACACACACACACACACACACTTCTTCACGCAAACACTGGTCTGTTGGACTGAAAATGAGTGTACTGTTTACACATATCCTGTTTACATCATGGTTACATCCAGTTACCGTTTACAGCACAAATACACTTTAAATTGCAGTGTCTCTCTCCCTCACCCCCTCAGTACTTATGGTTTTGCATTGTCTTGTATTGCATTGTATTGTATTGTACTGTATGGACATTTTTTTGTATTTTCTTAGCCATATCTTTTGCACTTTAATGTGTATGCACTGTTTTATGTTGCACTAGCTTTGTACTAGTTGCACTTTAATGTTGTGTATTGTTTTATGTTCTATGTCTTTTGCACTTTCATGTGTGTGCACTGTTTTATGTTTGCACTAGCTTTGCACTAGTTGCACTTTAATGTTGTGTATTGTCTTATGTAGCACCTTGGTCCTGGAGGAACGCTATTTCGTTTCACTGTGTACTGTAAACACTGTATACTGCTGAAATGACAATAAACTCCTTGAACTTGATACACGGCACCGCCTTCAGGATACAAGGCGGATACATTGGATGCACATTGTCCTCCAGAATGGTTCGGTAGTCCTTGGCAGTGACGCGACCATCTAGCACAAGTATTGGGCCAAGGGAATGCCATGATATGGCAGCCCAAACCATCACTGATCCACCCCCATGATTCACTCTGGGCATGCAACAATCTGGGTGGTACACTTCTTTGGGGCTTCTCCACAATGTAACTCTCCCGGATGTGGGGAAAACAGTAAAGGTGGACTCAGCAGAGAACAATACATGTTTCACATTGTCCACAGCCCAAGATTTGCGCTCCTTGCACCATTGAAGCCGACATTTGGTATTGGCATGAGTGACCAAAGGTTTGGCTATAGCAGCCCGGTCGTATATATTGACCCTGTAGAGCTCCCGACGGACAGTTCTGGTGGAAACAGGAGAGTTGAGGTGCACATTTAATTCTGCCGTGGTTTTATGTTTTTTGGATACAATCTGGGTTAGCACCCAAACATCCCTTTCAGACAGCTTCCTCTTGCATCCACATTTAATCCTGTTGTATGTGTTTCGTCCTTCTTAGTGGTATGCTGACATTACCCTGGATACCGTGGCTCTTGATACATCACAAAGACTTGCTGTCTTGGTCATAGATGCGCCAGCAAGACGTGCACCAACAATTTGTCCTCTTTTGAACTCTGGTATGTCACCCATAATTTTGTGTGCATTGCATTATTTTGAGCAAAACTGTGCTCTTACCCTCTGCTAATTGAACCTTCACACTCTGCTCTTACTGGTGCAATGTGCAATTAATAAAGATTGGCCACCAGGCTGGTCCAATTTAGCAATGAAACCCCCCACACTAAAATGACAGGTGTTTCAGTTTCATTGTCCAACATGTGAACATGTGACTCGTTTACATCAGAAAACTCATGAGAGAAACTGACATTTTTATAATGATGTGTTTAAGTTACTAAAAGCATGCACCACATTTAATAACCAGAAATATCTGATAAATGAACAGGACAACCACAGTTATGTAGAAATACTTACATTTCATATAAATGTCTTGCTGACAAAACTGTGCTGTATGTAATATAATCCACAACCTTCACCTGTTTTGTGTAGAGTTAGAGTGAATCCTAAGATGTGATTGTCATTTACTCATGATGCCTTTTAGTTTTGTTATATATAGAGGTGAACATGAAAGGCTGTTGGGTTACAGAAAAGCTTCCAAACATATTAATTAATTAAACATCTTAATTTTCTTTAACAACTTTCAACACATTTCTGCTCAAGGCTCAAGTAAAACACTATAAAGTTGGGCCAAGCTTGGCTGATACCAGTGAATGCTGTACATCATACGAAAGCGACTGAATAGCAATGTGTCTCATTTTTATGGAAGGCCGTTCGACATATTGATATGTGCACGTTAACACATAATTGAAATTTTACACCTTTAGTTGCAAATTTAGTTGTGATAATGTGACCAGAAAAGACAGGTTTACATTCTTTTCACCAGTGGAAGGCCTCAAATCCGGGCATACTTACATATTACAAAATAGGACATCACACATTTTACGTAGCTTTTACATTTCATCTTAATTATTTATAGCATAGTAAGCTAACAATTACACAATTAATATTTGTGTACATGTTTGATGTATTTTTCATGTCAACTCCTCAATGTATGTTTTATTCGAAGATGGTACAGAAGACAATATATCATGACACTGGGCAAAGACCTAAATTAAGCATACAAAAAGCTCTTTTCAAAGTCAGGAGAACAGTTTTGAGGTTTAGGTCACATTACCAAGTCATTGTAAAAGTTCAAATTCATGTTGATTTATAGATATACAAAGAGGCTGCCATATGCTATGTTTGTATTTAGAAGAACAATGACAAGAATAGAATGACTAGACTAAAATAAAATTTTTATTGCATGCAAGGTATCAGTGTTAGGTATTGTTGTAGAAAATAATTTTATTACTTGGTGTTAGTGGACAAATATCCTTAAATGATTAGTTAAAATTAAGCATTTATAATTGTGTGAAATCTTGTATTTTATATGTACTCATATGAATGACTAACCAGTATTTACACATGCATTTAAACAGTTTAGATCCTGCACACTAACTGGCATGTTCACTCAGTATTTACACCTTTCTAAATTCTTAGACTTCTAACATTGAACAGATGTGCACTTTTCAGGCTTTTAGAAGACACACATTAATTAAAAGTGTTAGCCAGGACAGCTGAACTTTAGGGCTATTTTGACCTGAAGTGCATTAGTGACTCCTCTAAATTTTGGTGACAGAAAAGGAGTGTGGGAAAGAAAGGTACTTGTCAGAAGGGCATGATGAGTGTTTTGGGGTTACAGGTGCATGGGAAACTTGCACGCGAGAAAGCTGAGTACTAACATGTCTTATTATGCATATTAATATATGTTAATCAGCCAGAAACGCCTCACCACCAGGCTATACGTCATATGGGGTATAACTGTTGGACTCAGATCTTGAGAGCTCAGAACTTTGCGTGGAAGGGCACTAGGCTGTGTTTTTTCATGTATTAATTTCTCCTGGATCCAGTATTGTAAATAAATACTTTGATTTGCTTTGAACTTCATTCGACTGGTTTCTGCAACACTTCCGGAACGACCACGCCTCCCTGAAGAGTGAGGGTATATTTTGGACCTAAATTTTAATTACTTTGGGAATGGTCCAAAAGAACATTTAAATCTTCAGTATATAATAATAATAAAAACATAGTAAACACTGTTCAAATCATAGTTTATGTATCTACTCTGAAGATAAGTATTCAAAGATCAAGAAAAAATGTAATATATTTAACATTTTTTTCATTCTAAAAAGCAGATTTTTGCCTTTGTGTAATCTTTACTTACTCTTGTCATTCTTTCAAACATGATCATTAATCATGCCCTCTCTCTTGCCCTGCCTCTCGCAATGTTTTAAAATATTAAAAACCTATGCTGAATCAGGTATGAATTGCATTATGACCAATAGATAATATTCTTGACATAAATACACAACATTCTTTCATTTCATGCCATGCTGGAAATAATAGGCAGATTCCCTGCTGCAATAATACAATGATTGTATCTTTACACTTATATAGCGCCTTTCTAGACACCCAAGGACGCTTTACAACCCACACTGCTCAGAACACTCAATCCACACACACACTGGTGAGAAGCGGCAGCCAAACCAGGAACTCTCGACCAGGAACGACCGTCCACCTGGAGGACTGCATCGGGCACTAGGGTTTCACCCAGGACAGAGTGCCAATCCATATCTGGGCTCACACTCATTCACTCACACACCAGGACAGTTATTAGACAGAAGCCAATTCACCTACACTCATATTACACATAATATTCTTGACATAAATACACAACATTCTTTCATTTCATGCCATGCTGGAAATAATAGGCAGATTCCCTGCTGCAATAATACAATGATTGTGCTTCAGTACCTGTATTAGCCATTTACTGTATTACTATTATTTCACACCACGACCCTGAAATGGAGAAGCGGAGAAGAAGATGATGATGATTAATTCACAGTTACTGGTATGTGTGTGATTTTGTTTAGATATTATGAATAATGTTAATATTACATATATATTTGGACATGTTTTGTAACATTCTTATCATGTCACAACAAACTTTTGTACAATAAAATGTACAAAAGTTTGTTGTAACATGATAGTAGACCAGGTTAATCTGACCTAAAATCGATTGTTTTGCCAGTTAGTTGATAATGTATGGTTTTCACTAAGGGAATCTAACCTGTGATGATTTTGCCTTTAGCTCATGGATCCTCAGCTCTTTCAGTGCACTGGCATCTGGTCCCAGGATCCTTATGTTCCTGCTTCTAAACTCACTGCAGCACTAAACGCTCAGCTTGCAATTCCCATCATATTTGAGTATTCTAATGGTGTGTTGGGGAAGGTATTTGCCCCTGCTGGAGTCTCTGCTACTGTTCTGAACCTGCACAGAGGCATCCTCAACATCTTTCAGCTGAACCTGAAGAACACTCAGAATGTCTATGAGCTGCATGAGGTAAGTGATTAAACAGAGCTGCTATCTGATATCTATACTGATTTATGTCATATTCTGTCAGTTTAGCTAATATCTTTAATCTTCTAAGGCTGGACCTCATGGAGTCTGCAAGACCCACTACAAGATCAGAGAGGACGAAAAGACCCAGCAGATAGCAGTGACAAAGTCCAAAGACTTGAACAACTGCCACGAGAGCGTGATCAAGGATATTGGTTTGGCTTATGCTGAGACGTGTGCAGAGTGTCAGGAGGTGAGATCAAATGTTCTCAACAAGTAGAGAAGCTACATCTATATATATATATATATATATATATATATAAAACCATATGTGTGTGTTACGCCTGATGAAACCTGTTGTGTTCTGGCGTGCAATTATGGGAAATGAGACAGAACTGGATCTCTGTTTCCTTTAATGACAGCACACTCCATACCTGAAGTACAGGAAAACAACCATGAGTCGTTTGTCATGTATCTGCCAGGCTGGCTTTACTGATGAGAGAAAACGCGTGCCATTGAAACACAGGGCAAATCTCATTTAGCGCGCTAGCATTAGCCATATATTCTCAAGATAAAACTTGCTAAAATAACAAACTCAAACCTCTGCGAACTCACACAGGACAAGTTAAACAACAAATCGGACAAAATACAGCAGTTTGATCATATGCAAATTACAATTAATAGCTTTAGCAAGCTTTGATCTGTCAGAGAGCAACGTGGCAGCAACTTACCTCCGGCCATGCGAGAAAGCTCTGTGACTGGGCACACACACGCACCTACGTCATGGTGCAGCGCACGCACACACACAGACTCAAGATGCACAGGCAGGAGGTTTTAACCCAAAATGGACATGACAAAAAAAAGAAAAGGTGTTTTGGTGAAATTCACAAGTACATAATGCATTTTGTTACATTCACCCCCCCCCCCTGAATTTCACCAAAATCTCAACACATGTGATTGTCACCACAATGCCAAGAGGCACAACGATGCAAAATTGACAGTTCCTCTGACCTGGAAAGATCTCATCCTATAGTTCAGGTGTAAAACAGATTAGAAAAAAAATCTGTCCCTGCCCTAGTGACTACTCTGCCTCAGACTGGAACATTGCCAGAGTCAGGTCTTGGCAAGTCTGATGGCATTGTATTTCTGGCTGACCGAAGGTCTGAGTCATGTCAGAGTCAGGGACAGGAACAGTTTGCGTCACTATACTGTCCTCATGGCAGGTAGCCAGATTGGGAACACTGCCAAGCTGTGTTACGTCAGAGACGACAGAACAATCAACTGGAGTGGGAACTGCACAAATCGGAGTCTGGTCAGGAGAACTGGCTGGGATGGGAACTGTGCAAGTCTCTAAGTCAGGCAAATCAGCAGCATGAGCATTGTCCATCTCATCCACACCATCACAGGTGACACTATGACCATCTGTGGACTGTGAAGCATACTCCCCTTCCACTGAATCCACACCGGGGTTGATATCGGATAGGACCCACAAAGAAGTCCTTGTTGCGGAGGACTCAGCATCCAAACTAGAAACCAGAATCCAACAAGAGTTTCCTGTGTACAACCTTACACTGGCCCGAGGCATCACTCATCCGGTAGATGTGGGTCTTGGGGTTCCTCTCCACAACAGTGTAAACCATGAGTTCTCACCTGTCTGCTAGTTTTTTCTTGCCTCGCTCACCCTTATTGGCGAGCAGAACATGATCCTCGACATTGAGACAAACACCTTTGATTTTCTTGTTGTATCGACAGGCCTGATGTACCTGTTCATTGCTGGTGTGGAGCTGAGCAATTCTGGCAGCCTCAGACAGGTACGACAGCAAAAGCTCAAAGTATTTGTTGAAGTCTGACGCGATGGGATCACACAGGACCGACTTGAACACAACGTCCACCGGAAGCCTTGGGATGCGGCCAAACATCAAATAGAACGGGGCATAACCAGTAGTCTCACGAACAGTAGCATTATATGCAAAGTTTAGTGTCTGGATCTGTTGGGGCCATTCCTGTTTGGCTCTAAGAAGGAGTGCCCGCAACATCTTGCCAAGTGTGCGGTTAAACCACTCTGTGCCCCCGTTGCCCATAGGATGATAGGCAGTGGTATGGAACTTTGCAATGCCAGAAAGCTGAAGAAGCTCGGACACTAACTCACTCTTAAAGCTGGGTCCCTGGTCCGAATGTATGCGCTCGGGGAAACCATATACACAGAAAACAAAGTCCCACAACTTTTTAGCAACCTGCTTTGCAGTCTGTTTCCTGCATGGAAAGGCAAAAGCCATCTTTGTGAAATGGTCAGTCGCCACAAGGACATCAATGGAGCGTTTCTTCCGATCTTCTGACGACCAGAAGATTTCCAATGGGGCTCGTGCAGCAGGCTCTGGGGTCTTAGCGAGTACACATCTTCCACAACATCGAACATACTCCTTGACATCCCTCTCCATATTGGGCCAGAAGAAACGCTGCATTGCTAGGTGAATGGTCTTAACTTGACCTTGGTGTCCTGCCAAATCATGTACTCCCTCCAAAGCCATGGCCTGTAAACTCACTGGTAAAACCAACTGAAGCCTTTTTCTTGTTCTCACTGGGTCTCGTGTTTCCCTGTAGAGGATGCCATCCTGTACTCTGAGTTTCTCCCAGTGCTTAAGCATGGCCAGTGCCCTCACATCCATACCTTGTCTTTCACATCTTGAAGGACGCCTCCTGCGAATTATGAATAGCAGTATAGCAAAGACGGTTGGATCCTGAAGTAGGTGGTCCTCCAACTCATGCAAGGTAAATGATGGCAAAGTATCATGACCAGCTGGTTGCAATTGCTGAACAAAATGGAAAAGAGAAGCAGCCCTAGTCTCAGCACTAGTCTCCCAGTCACTGTGATGGAGGAAGGCAGCTTTGACCTCAGGTGAGCTGCAGGAACCTGGTAAGGCCAGGGCAGGTCCAAGTTGCTGGGCCACCTGAAGATTCTGGATCCCCACTCTGAAAGTGTCCTGCAACTTGTGAGCTGCTGCAACTTCTGCATCCTGCACTAGCGGGTCATAGGGCTCTTGGAGAAAGCGTCTGCTAATAGAAGAGGTGAAGGGACCCGGGATGTACTTCAAGTCAAGCTTGGCCACCCATTGTTGATTATAAGCATCCAGCTTCGGCTTATTCAAGATATGAGTGAGTGGATTGTCCACACTTTGAAGTCATGTCCTTGCATCCAGTGGCTGAACTTCTCAGAGATGCTCCACTTCAGGGCCAAGAACTCGAGACGGCGAGCTGGGTATCTCTGCTGTGACCTGCTGAGGGCTTTACTAGCAAAGGCAATGGGGCATGCCTTATCCCCATCAGCAGGCAACTGCGACAACACTGCTCAAAAGCCATCCAGAGAAGCATCCACAGATAGGATGAAAAGTCTTGATGGGCCAACACAGCACAGTTAAGCAGATCATCCTTGAGTCTACAAAAGGCCTCATCACACTCAGGACTCCAATCCATAGCAGTTAATTTCCTAAACATGCCAGAATCTCATCCAGCCCGACCAGTACGCCCTTTCCTCTTCTGACCTGCTGTCAGTGCAAACAAAGGCTTGGCGATGGCTGAGCAGCCAGGGATGAAGCTCTGATACAAAAAGACCATTCCCAAGAAAGACTTTTTCACAGAGGGAGTGCAACCATCCTCCTCCATTAGGGCTTCCCTAGGCATGTTAGAAATCACATCCACCTTAGCCGGGTCCACAGAGACACCACTCTGGTCGATGACATGACCGAGGAACCAGACTGACCTCTGAAGAAGATGACACTTCTTTGGGCTCAGTTTGAGATTGTTATCTCTCAACCTTTGGAAGACCACCCTGAGTCAGCTTAGAGCTTCCTCTTGAGTGGGAGCAAACACAAGAATATCATCCAAGTAGCAAAGCAGACTGGTGAAGTTGAGGTCAACAAAGTTGTTCAACATCATGCACATAAACAAAGCTGGACTATTGCAAAGTCCCTGCAGCATTCTGTTGTACTCATACAGTCTAACCGGTGTTGTAAAGGCAGTGTACTTTTTATCCTCCTCGCACATTGGGATGTTGTAAAACCCAGAAGTTAGGTCTATTGTGCTGAAGAAAGCATTGCCTCCAAGTGCAGCAAGGCAGTCTGCTAGGTGAGGGAGTGGATAGGCATCCTTCAGGGTCTGCACATTCAACCACCGAAAGTCAGTGCAAATCCTTACTCCACCATCCTTCTTCCAGATCATGACAAGACGAGAGGCATACTCACTTATGGATTTACGGATTATCCCTTTCTCCTCCGTGTCTGTGAGAACTTGCCTTAGCTGCTGGTAGTGAGCAGGGGGTATCCTCCGGTAGGGCACGCGGAATGGATGTTGGTCTATCAGGTGGATGTGGTGCACAATCCCTTTGGCTTCGCCACAGTCAAGTGAGTGCCTAGAGAAAATGTCCTCATATTCCTCAACAAGCTCAGCCATCTCTCTCTTGGAATGCAAACTGGCGTGGCAAGATTCAATGTCAAGGTCAGCCAAACCAATGGAGCGGTGCCTGTCTTTCAAGTCAGCCTCAGTGGCAACTTGCCTCCATCAGTGGCACCTCAGTGGCACATTCTCCATCTCACAGGAGCTCTGCTGGATGTCAAAGTCCTCCACCACAAGTCAAGCTATGTGCGATCTTAGAGTTGTGCCTCAGAGTGATTGGTTTTGAGGAGAGGTTGGTTATCTTCATCGGCACCCACCGATCTCCCCACATACATGTGATGACCTGACCAATGAGAATGTCTCTTAGACAAGATTTAGCTGTGGAAGGCTCAACGATGATCATGCTGCCTGGGTCCAGCTTCACAGTGCCGATCTTATCAGGTACCACATCACCCCTCCATCTTGTGGTGAATGACATACTATCCAAGAAATGGAAGTGCCTTTCATGACACGCATCAGGTGCTTGAGCACATTCAAGCCAATGATGAATTCATCACGCTGGCCTGTCACCACTAAAACAGGCACAGTGCACATAACACCATAGACAGTGAGTGTCAGGTCGTGAATGTATTTTGGACGAGTCTGTTTTCCACCACAGCCAACCAGAACAATCTGTTCTGTAGACCGAGGTCCTCCCACAAGAATTCCAACTTCCCTAAGGTTTCATTCAGCCTCCTCACTCATTGTACAAGTCATGGATCCTGAATCCACCATGCCCTTCAGACCAACTTTATCATCCACCATAACCTGGGTGTAGAACAATTTGCTGAAGGCAGGCACCTCTGCTGATCCTTGAACCACAACACAATAACTGTCTGGCATGGCTGAACATGTGTTAACATAAAGAAGCTCAAAATCCAACTCATCTGCACTGAGGGTTTTTGATACACTCCATAGGCTGATTCTGCCTGGTGTCAGCTCTGGCCCCTTGTCTTTGTCCGCGACTAGTACAGTCTCTTCTCCGGTGACCAGGAGCGAAGCGTGAAAGAGATTCTCTCTTCTGCAGTGCATGAGAGTAGAATGACTGGCATCACCGCAGGATGTCAAAAATCAGTCCAGGAGTCTGTATGGGGTCAAGTGAACTGTTGTGATGCAGTGTAACCCAGCTGACGGCAAGGACCCTGGTACACGCCTATGTGAGATTCAGCAAGGTAAACGTATCGTAGCCGCACATGCAAGGGAATTCCGCACCATCGAGGCCGGGAGTGGGTGGAGTAACCCAGCCTTGAAAACAATGTTCCACCAAGGGCTTTCTAGGAAGCTACAACTTGAACTCGCTTGCCATGGGGATACTCGCTCCCTCTCCGAATTCATCCAGATCACGATCAACGTAGACAACCTGAAACGCACGCATCAACCAAGCACATGCCTGTATTGTGGGAGAAAGGATCACTTTCGGGATCAATGTCCTCAACGTCCCAACCGATTAAGAAACCACCCTCATCGCGTTACTCAAGTAAGGTCATCCTCCCTATTAAATCTCATAAATCAACAGCTTAATTTACCTGTACTTCTCTCGTGGGCCAGTGAAATAGTGTCTCTGTCTGCTCTTATAGATTCAGGAGCAGCAGGTAATTTCTTAGACATCAATTTAGCCCGTCAATTAGAGCTCCCTACCATTCCTGTGCACCCCCCCATACGAGTAAACTCTATTAATGGTCAACCCATAAGGGAGGGATGGGTGAGACATCAAACTATTCAGATCTAATTGAAGGTAGGTTTAGTTCATCAGGAAAAAATACAGTTCCTCTTACTACCTATCCCTCGTGATCCTATCATATTAGGCTTCCCCTGGCTCTCAAAACATAACCCCCACATCTGCTGGGCTACCCGGGAACTCACCTCATGGAGTTCTTTCTGTTTTCAACACTGCATCCAGTTACCCCTCCGGTCTACTTCCATTGAAAGTGATGTGTTTAGCAAATCCAAGGCAACTCATCTACCACCCCATCAGTCATGGGATTATGCTATTAACCTTCTACCAGGGGCGCCTTTACCCCAACATGCTAAAGCCTACCCCTTATCCCATCCTGAGGAAAGTGCTATGGAGAAATACATGGAAGAAGTATTACACCATGGTTTCATATGGCCTTCTATTTCTTCTGTAGCAGCATGTTGTTGTTTTTTTTTTGTTGAAAAAAAAAGGTGGCGGTCTCAGACCATGTATTGACTACAGGGCCTTAAATGACATCACAGTGAAGTTCGCCTACCCACTTCCTCTCAAGGCTGTCTCTCATGAATAGTTAAAAGGAGCAACTATTTTTACTTAACTTGATTTAAGGAGTGTGCATACAATCTTATTCGGATTCGAGCTAGAGATGAATGGAAAACTGCCTTTATCACCTCCAGGGGGCACTATGAGTACTTGGTTATGCCCTATGGTTTAACTAATAGTCCTTCTGTTTTTCAGGCCTTCATGGATGAGATCTTTCATGACATGATTGGGAGGAGCGTCCTGACTTACATTGATGATATTTTAATCTATTCTCATTCCGTCCCAGAACATATCAAACGTGTGAAAGCAGTTCTTTCCCAGTTATGCGAACACCACCTGTATGTTAAGGCAGAAAAATGTGAGTTTCACAAAAATTTCATAACCTTCCTGGGATACACCATAACTCCAGGTTATATAGCTATGAACACTGGCAAGGTATCCACTATTACCTCCTGGCCTATACCTACCACTAAGAAGGAGTTACAACGAATTTTGGGCTTTGCTAATTTCTATAGGCAGTTTATTCGTAACTTTGGATCCTTAGCTGCTCCCCTCTCAGACCTACTCAAGCAACATTTCAAACAGAAACTTACCTGGACATCTAGCGCTGACATGGCATTCGAACATCTGAAGAAGGCATTCTCCTCTGCCCCTATTCTCCTCCAACCCGATCCTGACCTACCATTTGTGCTGGAAGTGAATGATTCTGAGATGGGCACAGGAGCCATCCTCTCACAATGGTCAGGTAAACCACCCTAAGTTACATCCCTGTGCTTACTTTTCTAAGAAACTACTGCCTGCGGAGAGAAACTATGATGTTGGTGACCGAGAACTCCTAGCTATAAAATTGGCTTTGGAACAATGGAGACATTCGCTAGAGGGAGCCCAACATACATTTGTTGTTTACACAGACCATAAGAATCTGGAGTATCTGAAAGCGGCAAAGAGGATGAAACCCCAACAAGCCAGGTGGGCCCTATTTCTTGCACGCTTTAATTTCTCAGTATTTTCTTTTCCAGGCTCTAAGAATCTGAAGGCTGATGCACCTTCCTGCATTTATGACAAGGGAGTTCCTAACCCTGAACCAGCTCCCATCCTACCAGCCAGGTGTTTCTTAGCCCCTATTAGATGGGGTTTTCAAGAGGAGATCAAGGAGGCTCTAGAAGAAAACCCCAGCCCTCCAGACTTTCCTCAAGGTAAACAATATCTTCCTGCCACGCTACGCAATGTGATGCAATGGGCACATACAGTTTTGGGCACAGGTCACCCAGGGGTTACTCGGACCACACAACTTATCACTAGAAAGTTTTGGTGGAAGTTCATGAGAGATGATATTCGGGACTATGTTTTAGCTTGCCCTGTTTGCGCCCAATCTCGCACCCCCCGATCCCTACCGGTAGAAGAGCTTCACACGTTACCAATTCCTGGTCGACCCTGGACACATCTCGCTATGGACTTCATCACAGATCTTCCTGAGTCTGAAGGTAATACCATTATCATGGTAGTCACTGACAGTTTCTCAAAAATGTGCCATCTAATCCCTTTCCCTCATCTACTCACAGCTACAGAAACAGCTGAGGCCATATTTTCCTTAGTTTTCAGAATCTTTGGTCTGCCTGAGGAAATACTATCAGACTGGGGCTCACAGTTTACATCTCGAGTCTGGCAACAGTTTTGTAAGAAATTAGGGATAACAATCTGTTTGTCCTCAGGACATCACCCACAATCTAATGGAGAAGTTGAGCGCGTGAACCAAGAAGTAAGCCGCTTTCTCTGCCAATATTGCACTTCCCAGAGTGACTGGAGTAAATACCTCCCATGGGCAGAATATGCTAGAAACTCACTCACTCACACAGCAACTAACCTTACTCATTTCCAGTGTGTATATGGTTACCAACCAGCCTTGTTCCCATGGGATAATACACCCACAGACATCCCAGCACTGGACGAGTGGTTTCGCAATAGTGGCAGGACATGGAAGAAGGCCCATGTCCACCTAAGACGAGCATTCCGAACTCGGCAGGACTATGCCAACCGTCACCGTAATCCCACCCTGGTATTCCACCCCGGTCAGCGGGTCTGCTTATCCACACACCACTTGAATCTCAGAACTACCTTGTAAGAAACTCAGTCTCCGGTACATTGGCCCTTTCAAGGTACTTTGACGGGTCAACCCTGTGTCCTACTGGCTACAACTACCACCCTGATATAAAAAATCCTACCTTCCATGTCTCCTTATTGAAACCTGTTTTCTACCGTCCTGTTTCTGCAGCTGGAAGCAGTCTCCACCCTCCTCCACCCCTGGAGGTCGGAGGTCAACCCGCATACATAGTGTGGACATTACTGGACTCCCGCAGACGAAGTGGCCACCTCCAATACCTCGTGGACTGGGAGGGTTATGGCCCAGAGAAGCAATGCTGGGTACTTGCTGGGGATATCCTGGACCCTGCACTCATCGACAACTTTCATGCAGATCACCCAGACCGTCCAGCTCCTAGAAGGCGAGGTAGACCAAGGGGAGGGCATTCCAGGGCATCTGGAGCCGCCCGTCAGGAGGAGGGTACTGTTATGAACCACTTGCGCTCCAACTCTCCTGAGTATGAATTAATTACACCTGAATCTCATCAGCCACACCCCGTTTGCCTTTAAGTTTCCTCTCTCTTCCTTGTGAAGTATTGCCCCTTTCATGAGACTCACTAATCTGTCAATTTGTCTTCTCTGCCTTCTGGTGTTTCGACCTCTGTTTTTCCCCTCAGGACCGGTCTATCGCCTAGCCCCTCGGATAATCTCTGGACCCCGGTGTGACCCATGTATTCCCTGACTACGCTTACTGGAATAAACCCATCTAGACCGTTCACATCGCTACGATTCACTTAATTCTGGCCTTAAATAAAACTCCTGCAATTGGATCCTTGAGTTTCTCTGTGTTTTTGGGACGATATAGTCCTGGGGCTGGGGTTATGGGTTGAGCCCTGCTCCAGGTGACTGTCTGTGAGGAGTTTGATGTGAGCCCCACGTGTGTATGTGGGCTTCCTCTGGGTGCTCCAGTTTCCTCCCACAAACAAAAAAACATGTTGGTAGGTGGATTGGCGACTCAAATGTGTCAGTCGGTGTGTGTGAGTGAATATGTGAGTGTGTGTCACGCTGTGAAGGACTGGTGCCCCCTACAGAATGTGTTCCCAATTTGTAGCCAGTGATTCCGGGTAGGCTCTGTACCCACCACAACCCTAAATTGGATAATTAGTTACAGACAATTAATGAATTTTATGTGTTTTATGTGTCTCAATAAATGATGAAAATGCTTTCATGAGACATGTTTTTGTTTGGTTCTAGGGTACAGGTATTTCTGACTCTTTCGAAAAATTCCATAAGAATCAGGTGAGTCCCCTTTTATATCTAATGGTATGGTAAACTTTTCTCTACCACTGAAATATAGGCCATGACAAAGTTTTCACTTGATCTTTTTTTGTTTTTTCATTCATTCATTATCTGTAACCACTTATCCAGTTCAGGGTTGCAGCAGGTCCAGAGCCTATCTGGAATCATTGGGCGCAAGGCGGGAATACACCTTGGAGGGGGCGCCAGTCCTTCACAGGGCAACACAGACACTTTCACTCACACCTACGGACACTTTTGAGTCGCCAATCCACCTACCAACATGTGTTTTTGGACTGTGGGAGGAAACCAGAGCACCCGGAGGGAACCCACACAGACACGGGGAGAACACACCAACTCCTCACAGACAGTCACCCGGAATGGGAATCGAACCCACAACCTCCAGATCCCTGGAGCTGTGTGACTGCGACACTACCTGCTGCACCACCATGCTGCCCTTTTTTGTTTTTGTTTGTTTATATGTATACTAACTTCAAGAGCAATATTTTAAATAAATTACATTTTTTGCTTTTGTTTCAGTATTTGACCTTAAAGAGAGAGTCTATGTCCGGTAACATTGAGAACCTCAAAAACAAAGTAAGAAATAATCTTCATTGTGGTCATAAAAAATTTAAATGAATCAGCTCAGTTAAAGTTCATAATAAAATGACCAAGGTGCATGATTCTCCTTTCAGGCTAAGTTCCTTGGAGATGCTATTCCACCTGAATTTGCCATCGTTGCTTGTGCTGTGAGGAGTAATCGTACTGTGGGATACCTGATTGCTGGGTACTTGGATAGATCCACTGCAAGATCACAGATTGTGATTTCCTCCATTGCTGATAAGGTCAAATGGAAGATGTGTGCTGATGGTGTCCTGGCAAGCAAGCATAAATTGAGCGTAAGTCTGGTCTTCTGCAGACGTTTCTGAGAGAATGCCCTGCTTTCATTTATGTTGATTATCATTCAGAATGATAGAAAGATTTGCACTAAGCTCTCATTCTCTAACTCGGCTATTAGGCCGAGGTTTCTTGGGGTAAAGAGTGCCAGGAATATAACGTGACTTTTAAGGCTAAAGCTGGAGTCCATGATTCAAACCCTGCTCTCCGTGTTGAAGTGGAGTGGGACAGACTTCCTAGACTTCTTTACCTTGTGACCAGCTATGTTAAATGGTATAGATGAAACATCAAAATAACAAATCACACAGAGTGTTTCTGATTTATACATAATGTTTATTTTTTATCATTCCTTGCATGTCCTTCTACCAACAGGGTATCTGAATACATCCCAACTTACAGAGCATCTCAAAAAACTGGATTGTCTATTGAGAGAACTGATAACAAGAGGGAAGTTGCTGTAATTGTGGCCCTTCCAACTCAGAGGTCCTTTAATATGATTGTGAGAGCGCCACAGGTAACGAGTAATTTATCTAAAACCTGTGAATAATTGAATATTTTTTAACACTCATCTAACAGCATTTAACGTTTTTATTTAACCACTAGATGACCCTGGCACAGATGGATGTGCATCTACCTGTTGCTCTGCCCATTGAAAAAGATGGACGTATTCCTGCTCTCCAGAATGTGCATATTCAAAGCAGCATCGAGAAACTGGATTCAGACATTTGTGCTAGGAACAGGAATGCTGCCATGGAAACTCTGCAGAAATTAATGCAGCAGCTGCAGAAAGTAGGCGAGAACGTGTTGGACGAAATGGAGGCTGCAGAACGATGTTCTTCCAACTCTGGAAATGAGCAAAATCCTTTGGGGAATACATTTGTTGTTTAGACATTCCATGAATTTATGTAAAAAAATCATTTAATTACAAAAGGACTAAAAGTAAATAAAAATGACACGCATTCAAAAAGTAAACTCTGTTATGTCTTTTTTTTTTTTGTGCATGTGTTTCATGGCTACAGTATAGACATATTTTCAGAAATAAGTCATTTTAATTTAAGACTTCCAAACCTTTAAAGTTAGAAATTTTAAATTAAAGTCTTAAAACCTGACTTTTTATGGTTTATTTCTGGCATGGATATCAGGTATCTGAATGTAGATCTTGAAAAAGTCAAACAACAAAGAAAAACTCAAAATGGAGTTCAGTGAGAAGTGGGCTAAGGTTAATTGCCTATTATTCATGGAAACATACTGTAACATTTCAATAAACAAACTATTACACTGCTTTATATATATATATATACTAGCTAAAGTATTCAGCACATTTTAAAGTAGTTAATTCAAGTGTAACTTGCAATAGCAGTTAAGCAAATCTTAGGCACAAGAAAAGCATAACTGCAGAAAGCCTAAGGCCAGTAGATCTCATAATAAACTGAAACGTCACAGAAAAAAGATAAGATGTTACAACAACACAAAGATCACAAATTATTCCCTCTACCAATTACTAATTATAAAATGGCAAATGATGCATAACCTATGACTAGTACAACAAAACATATAAGAAAATGTTTAAGAAATTAAACATTAAAATTGGATAGTAAAGAGAAATAAGAAAATGCAAGTTAATGCTAAAGCATGCAATGCCCACATCACAATTAGAATTATGTTCAGAATGTGGATAGCATTTTAACATTCAATTTGTTTTACCCTTTGAATAAATAAATGAATAGAACAAAAATGATAAAGTAAATCATTTTTACATATCTAATGATCACACATCAAGACCCAAAAAATGTAAACAATATCAAGACAAACTACATCTGTAAATGGCCTCCTTCACAGGACTATCATGTTTGTACTCATCCTTTAGAAAGAAATTTATTGTCTTGGTAGTTGTACAGCTCTTAGATTGGCTCCGATGTTCTTTGTAATTACAAGGCTTTCAGCAGTAACGCCATCTCTCTGGACCCTTTCGCTGGCAGTGTTAGATACAATGATGCTAGAGTGGTGTTTTAGGACCTGATGGATGTTTGTGTTCTTGTCCAGAATCTATATCAAAATTTGAATGCAATGATTACTGTTTCTTATTGTGGTTTTATAATAAAAAGGCAAATGAAAAGTTTAAACATATAATGGCTTACATTCAGATAATCCAGTTTGAGTCTTTATGTTCAAGTGTTCTGTAAACGTCATGTTCAAAAACTGGTGCTTTAGCCATGTGGCACGATCTTCCTCAAACATCTTTCTCTGTAAAAGAAAGTAGAGAGCACTTTGTTTACTATATACAGAGTTAAGTCAAATGATTCATATTACTGCTTAATAACAATAATACAGTTAAAAACTGACAGAGCTGATTAATTAACCTCCCCCTGCCCTAAAATGGTCAAAAATGTGTGATAATTAAACTTGATGAATAACCTCATGACCCAATCTGATGGCTGCTTCTGTGAAACTCCTCCTCTCCATTTCAAAGTTTTTCCTCTGTTCTTCAAAAGTTCTCCACTCTTCCTTTAAGCGCTCCTTCTCTTCTAACATATAGCAGTCGTTTAGCACAGCTGCAGTCTCTTCATCACATGGTGTGTTGAGTTGTTGCTATTGGTGACACAGATATACCCAAGCATAACATTCAGAATATCCAAAAGTATCAAATAACTGGAGCTTTCAGACAAACACAGAGATCAGGTGTTTACCTGTAATAGTTGCTGCTGAGTCTGAATAAAGTCCTTGCACTGCTGGATCTCCATCTTGAGTCTCTCCATTTCTTCTTGATGGATTTCTTTTGTAATCATCTCTCCAACCACTTTTTCCTTGTGTACCATAGATGCTGGAACATGAACAATTGAATTCAGAAAGTCTTGTTTTATCTCTCAGCTCCTTTAGAAGCCAAGAATCATTATTTCCTTTCTATTAAACTATTCACAATGATACAAGTCGCGATGTCCTGAGTAAGCCCAGTGTTTTGGGTTTTTTTTTTTTTGTTTTTTGTTTTGTTTTTTTACAAAAGTCTTAAGAGCCAGTAGTACCTTTGTTGTCTAGGTTCTCTACATGGTTTTTGAGCTTCCTCCACTGCTGGCGGATGCTGTTGGTGAGCTTTTCTCGAGCATATTCACATGACATCTCTGAAGTCTCCTCTTCGTCAGAAGCTATTTGCTATTTATGTAACGCAAACCAGACCACATATGAGAAAGTCACTCATGAAAATGGTATCAATACTGGACTAAGTTTAGTAATCTCCATCATAGAAGACTGACCTGATCTATGTTTTCAGGGCATTTCTCTTCCTTTTGGCTGTGTTTCTTAGGACTTAAAATGCCCACCATTTCTCGTTTCATTTGCTGCAGCACTTTCTTCAGCTCTGCATTCTCCAGCATCAGCTCCTTCTGGTGTTTGTCAAACTCATTCAGTAGTGTCTTGTACATTTCACTTTCATGTCTGTTGGATAGAGTGCATTACATATTACACTAGTTATACTTCATACTCCTAATTTGTGAAAACCTGCTCATCCAACATAATTAATATTCTGTTCTGCACTGCAGCCGTAGCCTCTACTGTTGTTACATGTTGTAACATTTCTGTGAAGATTTATATCAAGAGGAGTGTGTACAGTCAAATATTACAAACATGGCTACAGCCGAATATAAACATACCTTGCATCAGTTTTCCCAGTTTTCCACTGACTTCTCCTCCCATCAGACCTCCCAACATAGTTCAACACTTCCATCCCTGATAGAAAGTAAACACAGCCTACTAATCAAGATTCTTATTAAAGAGTCTTTTCTCCTGTGGTGAATGTGTGTCATTACAACAGCATTTATAAAATCAGCAACCTGTTATTACAACAAAGCTTCTTGTTTTATATTCTGAAGCCTCCAAACTCGACAAAGGAAGATCAGGAGCTGGAACACAAGCTGAAGTGAGGGGAATGTGAGGCTACAAAATCAACAAAAGTTTTGCCCACTCACTTTTGCAAAGGCCTGCCTGTCTGTGAACTTCTGGCTACACCCGTGTGGTACAGTCAAAGGTTTAGGGGTTTTATAAGACTTGTGTTTTGTGTATTAATACAAATGTTAAATATCAAAATGTATTTATTCCAATTAACGCATAAATATGCAATAAAACTTTTAAGTACAGTTCCAAATGCTGAGGCTAATATTTCTCATATTTGGTGAATGTCATTGAAATAAAATAAAAATGGTCACATTTACTTAGTAAAGCTTCTTCTTTTAGTAAAGGTTTTTTTGCTATAGCTTTCCCCTTGTGGTGTATGTATTGTTAATAGTAAGTTCAATTAGTAGATGCAATAAAAACCTCTGTGTATTGTTAGTGATTTATTGGCTGAGGGCCCTTTATTGTGTTGACAATGTGTTGTTGCAATCAGATCAATTCATAACACTCATTAAGTTAATAACACACTGTTTTCCTCTTGTGGTTAATGTGTTATTTCAGTATGTCAATGTGAATGAAATGAAGCTTATCTTTGTAAAGTTAAATACTAAGGAGTTTATTTACTCAGTGTCAGTCACTGTGAGTGTGTTTCTGTACTGAACGTTTGATTTAAATATGCCTTCCTTAAAATAAAATTTGGTTAAATTAGTGAGCGTTTTAAAATATATTAAATGGATAATGGTTCAATATCTGTCATTACAATAGCGTCTAGACCTCTTGTGGCGACATTGTGTTATTGCAATCAGATGAATTCATAACACTCAAAAGCCAGTATTCTTTACTGTATTATATGGGAGGCCGTCTAGGGCAAATACACTGAAACACTTGCGCACACTACATTGAAACACTTGCACACTACACACTGAAACACTTGCGCACACTACATTGAAACACTTGCACATGACACACTGAAACACTCGCGCACACTACATTGAAACACTTGCGCACACTACATTGAAACACTTGCGCACACTACACTGAAACACTTGCACACACTACATTGAAACACTTGCGCACACTATACTGAAACACTTGCACATGACACACTGAAACACTTGCGCATACTACACTGAGACAATTGCACACTACACACTAAATCACTTGCGCACGCTACACGGAAACACTTGCACACTACACACTGAAACACTTGCACACTTGTCGATCAATTCCAAAAATGGAAGCGATTCTTTGCCAATTAAATCCCAGATTTAGGCAGTGGATAATCTGGTCTGCTGTTAAATCATACCGTGGGCGACCGGACGTGCCACTGGAAGTTGTTGGAGGAATTATGAGAATATTGTTGCCTTGATGTCTTTGGCCCGAAGATTGTTGTAAAATGAGAATTAGACACTGATATAAAGACTCCAAAAGAGTCGTGCATTCTCTCACCACAGTTACCAGTCACTGTTACCAGAAATACGCAATGGCTGATCAAATATGAAAAGACTAATAAAAAATAATAAGAACAAATGTTAGTTCATCTCTGAAAAGACACAGAGCACAGGAATTAGTCATAAAATATGGGAGGCCGTCTAGGGCAAATACACTGAAACACTTGCGCACACTACATTGAAACACTTGCACACTACACACTGAAACACTTGCGCACACTACATTGAAACACTTGCGCACACTACATTGAAACACTTGCGCACACTACATTGAAACACTTGTGCACACTACATTGAAACACTTGCGCACACTACATTGAAACACTTGCGCACACTACACTGAAACACTTGCGCACACTACATTGAAACACTTGCGCACACTACACTGAAACACTTGCGCACACTACACTGAAACACTTGCGCACACTACATTGAAACACTTGCGCACACTACACTGAAACACTTGCACATGACACACTGAAACACTTGCACATGACACACTGAAACACTTGCGCACACTACACTGAAACACTTGCTCACTTGTCGATCAATTCCAAAAATGGAAGCGATTCTTTGCCAATTAAATCCCAGATTTAGGCAGTGGATAATCTGGTCTGCTGTTAAATCATACTGTGGGCGACCGGACGTGCCACTGGAAGTTGTTGGAGGAATTATGAGAATATTGTTGCCTTGATGTCTTTGGCCCGGAGATTGTTGTATGGATCTTGTATGGATTCCACACAACGCAGGACATCACGCAAAAAATTACGGATATCCTCACTGTTACCAGAAATACGCAATGGCTGATCAAATATGAAAAGACTAATAAAAAATAATAAGAACAAATGTTTGTTCATCTCTGAAAAGACACAGAGCACAGGAATTAGTCATAAAAGATTGTACCCTGTGCCCCACAGCTGAGTACATCTTCTCTCTCTCTCTCTCTCACACACACACACACACACACGTCATGTTTAATATATATACGAGTGTATGTGAAGTGTAGTGCAAATGTTTCAGTGTGTAGTGCGCAAGTGTTTCGGTGTGTTGTGCAAGTGTTTCAGTGTAGTGTGCAAATGTTTCAATGTAGTGCGCAAGTGTTTCAGAGTATTTGCTCTAGACGGCCTCCCATAGTATTAAATAACTTTTAACACTATGTTGCTCTGGTGGTAAATGGGCGTTACTTCGAAAATGCAATTGTGGAGGGAATCAAGCTTATGTGTGTCAATTTAAAATAAAAAAAATGTTTAAGGGGGTTATTTGCTGAATCCCAGTTACTGATATTGTGTTTCCATACAAAAATTCAAATTGGCGTCAAAATTAAATTGGCTAAATGAGTGAGAGTAAAACAGCGTTTAGGGGATAATGCTTCCCTCTTGTGGTGCAAGTCTGTCATTACAACGTCATCTAGGTCTCACACTGGTGGTGACAGCGTGTTGTTAAAGGGCTTTAAAATTCACGGTCACTGTGATTAGGTTCCTGTGCTGAAATGATTATTTCTAGGCCTATACCTTTCTTCAAAATGAATGTGTGTTAAATGAGTGAGAGTTAAGATTTATGGGATAATGCCTCTTTTTAAAATATATTAATATGTATTAATCAAACCATCTTGTAATAAAGAAGGTTAAACTGATAGGCCAAACACTACAGTGAGACACAAATTAGCCAATTTTGTGACTTTGACCAAAATTGGTGTTTGTATGTAGGTAATCCTTCTTCACAGAGCAAATCCCAAATGCCATGAGGTCAGCAAGTGCAGACTGCTTTATACAGTCAATGAATTGATCGTCTCAGGAGCTTTCACTATCAGTAAGAACTACAGTCCTGTTATTTGGTTTTATTCTAATGTTGGGCATTATTTGTTGTTTGTTTGTTTGTTCAGCAAATAAAAACCTACTGCTCAGATAAATAGCTTTTTAAATCTCATAATCTCTGGTGCCTAAAACATTTACACATTACTATATATATATATATACAAAACTGTGTAATAACAAACAGTTTTTAAGTTAGAAGGTCAATTATATATGTGTGATATACACAGCAAATTCACCAGTGTTATATCAACACTGTTAGTGTTAACTTAATACTGAGACAGTTAAATTATTACACTCACAGTGTTAATTTAACACTGGTGAATTTGCTGTGTAAATACTGTGTAGGTACGGTCTATTATAAATTAAAGACCGTTTATATTTATTTATTTTGTTCTTGCTTTAGATTACACTATGTGTGTGAAGCTCCTAAAATATTCAGTGAAAAATATACAAATATAAACTAAATAAGATAAAACCAGAAGCAAAGCAGAATGACATTTTTAGTGTAAAAAGAAAATAACAGTGTCTTCATACCATGCTTCTTTTCTTTCTTGTCTTTCAGTAACTGACTGAGGCGCTCTTTAAGTTTGCTGAACTCTCTCTCTTTCCTCTTCATCTCATGGTTGTACTGTGTGGCACGGCTTGCAATGACACTCTGAAGCTTTTGAACCTATAAAGCAATTTAAAATTGAGTTACAGTTATTTACCTGAATTAAAGCATACGTAGAATGACCTAGAATTAACAGCCAGTCATATCTTTCTTTGGCCATTCTAAAATTAGAAGGGAAGTTACCTGCAATCTTGCTTACCTCTTCTTTTTCATTTTTCAAACAGCTTTGCAATGTCTTTATATTTGCTTCCAGCTGCCGCTCTCGTTCACGCAATCTGACATTTTCCTTTTTGGAGAGTTCAAGTTGGTCCTTCACAGGGGAAATATAAGAATTATTTGCTTGCATGTAACCTTGAAAAACCATTAAACTATTTTTTGCTACAAAAATAAGGCTGACCTTGAGTTTGGAGTTGGTGAGCTGTTGGCAGTGCAGGTCACTGCTGACCTTGAGTTGTTCCACTTCGAGGTCCTCCACTGCTCCCACAGCTCTCTGGTGTAACTGCAGCAGACTGTACATGCTGTTTAACGTAGACAAAACATCCAGCTCTCTGATTCCATTTAAGTCATAGAAAACTGAGGGCAAACCCAGAGATGAAAGTTCCTGTAAAAGCAAAACAGGAGTTACAGATCATTTGTTTCTATAGTCCGAGTTTAAAACCTCTTTACAATACAATCAATATACTCGTTAAATTATTATATTTTTTATTACTACAGCGATGTTTAAGCCTGCACAATTCTCTCCATTTTATTGTGATAGGAGCGTTTGTGATGAACACAAGCGCTAAGATGAACAATGGCACAAATTACATACTTCATCACAGCACCATTTAGAGTGGTGGAGATGCAATGATGGAAATATGCACATCCCTGAAACAGGCTCAAGCTGCCATAGAGCCCGTTACAAATAAACACACAGCACAGATCAAACTAGTGTATCCCAAAGGATCAGCATGTAAAATGGCAATAAAATACTTCAAATGCAAGACTATTCTTACTCATAGAATTTTGTGTAAAAGTACAATCACAACAAACCTGCCCTGTGTCCGAAATAGCTCCCTATTCACCATTCGCTATATTATTCACTATATAGTGCACTACTATAGGGAACTGTATTCAGGGAGATAGTGAATGATTTTGAACACTACCTCATATGGGTTTTTACCAAACAACGCAGTGGATTATGGGTGATCTGATATTTGTAAGTGTACATGGGATGTACACTACCATTTGCAGTGCAGTTTGCAATTGTTTGATTGCACTGAAAATTGTCCACTATCTTCGGACACTACTATAAAATGGCAGAACCCGAAAATAGTACACTATATAGTATTCATACCAGTGCAACACACATTAACACAGTTCTACCACAATCATATCTGGGAAGGATGTTTCCACAATACTTTCATTCATTATCTGTAACCCTTATCCAGTCCAGGGTCGTGGTGGGTCCAGAGCCTACCTGGAATCATTGGGCGCAAAGCGGCAATACACCCTGGAGGGGGCGCCAGTCCTTCACAGGGCAACACACACACACACACATTCACTCACACACTCACACTTACGGACACTTTTGAGTGGCCAATCCACCTACCGATGTGTGTTTTTGGACTGTGGGAGGAAAGCGTAGCACCCGGAGGAAACCCATGCGAACACAGGGAGAACACACCAAACTCCTCACAGACAGTCACTCAGAGCGGGAATCAAACCCACAACCTCCAGGTCGCTGGAGCTGTGTGACTGCGACACTACCTGCTGCACCACTGTGCTGCCCTACAATACTTTTTCTACTTCTATTTTACATGTATTTCATAAATATACTTACCTGACTGATGTATAGCATGCACTCGGATATATTCGCTTCCGTACAGAAGTCTTTTGGACCACTATAAGGGCTAACAGGCAAAAGAGACATTGTGGATTGGCTGTACTGCCGGGAGGGAGGCATTGCAGGGTAAGAGCAAATGTTGTTTTTGCCGTCTGTAGAAGGAATAATAATAATAAAAAAACTTTGAATGAACTCTCAGGAGGCTGTAAAATTGACAAACGTGTAACACTGCTACAAGAGGCATTAAGATTGATAAATACTGTAACCATTTTGAGACTCATAATGAACTGAAAAATTTGGTGCACATTTGATTCCACACTATACATGGTAGGTTTTATTTAGGTTAGAAGAGTTATCAACACTTAAAATAGCTCATCACTCTTATTTCTTGTCCCATCATTTTGTTCCTTTACACATGAGACCAACTATGTAGAGCAAAGGAGTCAAGTTATTATAGGAACTGTATAAAATGGCACATTCAAAAGGTCTAATAAATGTATAGAAGTGGAATGTATAGAAGGTCCACACTTACATACTTCACTTTAATTAATGCACAATTACAAAACATATTTAGTGTTATATTAGATACTAAATATTAGGTCTTAATAGGATATTCTGATCCAGCTCTAAGAAATTAACCATAGCTGCATCTGTTGTAAACATGTCTAATTGCATCATGCAGATGCACTGCAGGAGTCTATAGCTGAATTGATCTGATTCATTCATTCATTCATTCATTATCTGTAAGCGCTTATCCAGTTCAGGGTCACGGTGGGTCCAGAGCCTACCTGGAATCATTGGGCGCAAGGTGGGAACACACCCTGGAGGGGGCGCCAGTCCTTCACAGGGCAACACAGACACACACACACATTCACTTACACATTCACTCACACCTACGGACACTTTGAGTCGCCAAAACCACCTACCAACGTGTGTTTTTTTGGACTGTGGGAAGAAACTGGAGCACCCGGAGGAAACCCACGCGGACACGGGGACAACACACCAACTCCTCACAGTCAGTCACCCGGAGCGGGAATTGGACCCACAACCTCCAGGCCCCTGGAGCTGTGTTATAGCTGAAAATGTACGCTGTAAAAAATAATTCAAAGAATATTTCCCTTTTAATAATTCTGAATATATCTTGGTATATGTTGGAGACAGATCATGGTGAATTATTGTTGTTTCCTAGTTCATTTTGTTGGAGAATGCAAAGCACAGACAGGATTGGCTGAACAGAACAGTGATTCCTAATTTGCATAATATATGCAGCATACTATAATGACAAAAATCTTATTTTTAATGAAAAAATTCATTCATTTATTGTCTGTAACCGCTTATCCAGTTCAGGGTCATGGTGGGTCTGGAGCCTACCCAGGATCACTAGGCGTAAGGTGGGAACACACACTGGAGGAGTCTTTAATGAAAACATGGAAATAATAAATAGTTTTCTGATCAATTACAGTGGCTAAACCATAGTGTAAGGTACAGCAATCATGTTAAATTCCAGTTTAGCTAGAAGGCCCCTTTTAGGTAAGTAACTGAACAATAACCCTGGGGTGCAATATAAGTATTGTGTTATAATATATAATCTGAATTATGAAAAACTAACTTTGGTTAGCACATGAAGATATAAGTTTTGACAATATTCAGAAGCCTATTAGCATGAAACATGGTAGAATATTATGGCATTACCATATGATGACTCTGGCATTCTATCAGTCTTCCATATATCCAAGGGAAATCTACACTCTGTGTAGATCTCTGAATTTTCCAGACGAAAGTAATACACAATTATCCTAACAGAATAGAAAAATGAGAAAACAATATAATTAAACATAGCAGAAGCTTACATGAATGCAGCCATTCGCTTTTCCTGTTTTAATCCCTAAAATGAAATAGTTTATTAAAGGGCCACTATGTAAAATTCAAGATATGTAACACCTAGTGGATAATTATGTGAAGCAACAATGGAAAAAATTAGTCACCTCCCAATCCCATCCAATAGAAGCATCAGGCATGTTTCAAAGAAGGTTTCAGGCTATTAAACAGATATGCTGAGGAAAATTGTATTACTGAGGTTTGCTCTTTTGTGACTCAATTTTTTTGTGCCTTACATTTATGACTTAATAGTGATTCTCCTGTACACCTTAGAAGAAATAGCTTTAGGTAAAATGGAGGCCGAGTAATTGTTCAGACTGATTAAGTTGAGGTTATTGTCTTTAGCAGATAAGCACGAGTGTCTGTATATGTGCACAAGCTAATTCAAAAATGTAAAAACATAATAATAAAAATAAAGGGATTTCATTGTCCTTTGGATGAAGCTGCAGAGATATATCTAAACATGATCACTTATTCTGTTTGACTAAAATGAAAATTATTTGAATAAGTGTGGGCATGCCTGCTGTAGGACAAACATTTGTGGACACCTGCTAATTCAGCAAGAAATTAAGAGCATTTATATGCATTTACAGTTTCAACTGTACTTTAAAGGACGGTTGCAGTGTATAATTCACGTTAACAGCACTGTCCTTTAATCAAGAATGTGAATGGGTGGTTTCCTACTCTACTCCAAAAGTCACAGAGTTTAATGACAGAGGATATTTTCTCCCTGTTACAGATCGGTGAGGCATCACAATGATTTTGAAGCTGTAACTTTAAGGTAAAAGTACTAGCAGTGTTCCTTTAACATCTAGCTTTGTATTTCATAATATTCATCCAAACGCCAGGTTCTAATGTTGGATAATTTAATCAGAAGTTCATATAATGACAACCTGAATAAAAATGCAAACATAACCAGTTAACTAGCATAACTCGCAGCAGATATATTAGTAGGCGTGTACCTATACTGGGCTGGAAATCATCTGGACCATGATTTGCTAAAATCGGGTCAAGGGGACAACGCAAGCCATGGTAGTGAGCAATACATTCAATAGAATAGCCTGCGTGAGCATGTTTAACTATACAAGTTGACATGTTCATTGTCGTATGCGCAGACATGGAGATGAGCTATCGCTACATTGTTTTCTTTGGGAAACGGCTTCACTTACTTGCCTTTTTAGAGCTGAAAATCATCAACAGCACACTGGTGCACCCACGTCCAGAGAGATATTTCGATACACGCCTCAAAAACAAAAAGACTAGAGCATGAAAACATTGCCTGCTGGTGCTGTAGACGACTGTAATCAGAAAACGGTGTTGTAGTGTTCTGGTTCTTCTTTGCAAAGCCAGGTCGAACAGAGAAACGGGGGCACGCAACGACAAGCATTCGCGTTGTCAGGCAACGAACAGCAAGCTCCTGATTGGTCGAACAAACCGGTTCAACTCAGCTGTCAACCAATTAAATCGACCGTAGACAGTGCAGCTCACAAACGATTTTGTACACGCAGGGGCACTTGTGCCCACAGACGTATTTGAACAAGTGAACAATGAATGTTACTATATAGTGAGAGCTTGGAGCAACATATTAAGAAATGTTTTATGACATGGATAGGAATCGACATATGAGGGTTTTTTGGTCCTGAGTGAGGAGATAAATTAATAATAATAATAATGATAATAATAATAATAAACAACCTAATAAAGGTTCCTAAATTGTCCTCAAAGAGAAAAATTTGTTATAATTCTTGTGAATGTTGTCATTCATTTTCTGTAACCACTTTATCCTGTTTAGGGTCTTGAGCCAACCCAGGATCACTGGGCACTAGGCAGGAACACACCCTGGATGGGGTCATCAGTTCTGCACTACAAAACAATAGGGGCAGCCTTCAAATGGGCGCCTCATAAGAGGCCTAAAAGTGGGCGAACCCTCAAAACAGGTGCATCCCCAAAGTGCGTGGAGCCTTAAAACAAAAAATGGTGGAGCCCCAACACGGGTGAAGCCTTAAAAATGGGTGGGGCCTAAATGGGTGGAGCCTAAAAACGTGTGTGTCACCAAAACAGGGGCAACAGGGGGTGAAAGAAAACAGGTGTGGTTCCAAAATGGTCCGTACCCAGACAGCGAGCATATATCGGTCCACTGGCATGAAAAAGTTATCACACCGCTGACTGTAGACCAATGCTGGTCCACCATCGGACCACTCAGATTACTGTCCTGTACAGGATATAACTCATTTTTAATTTTTTCAAACAGATTTTAAATTGACAGAGACTTTTATTTTGGAAAACAAACTAATACAATTATTACCAACAACTATGACAGATATGAGTATGCCTGATATAAAATGATTAAATGCTACAAATGTTGACACTGTGCTGGATTAAAATGATTTACTAATCTTATTTACAAAGAATAACAAAAAACCTAATGAAGGAAAAAAATGTAAATTGCACTGTGATTGGAAAAGAGCTAAAATGTGGCATTTTGTCGAAAATTCTGTTTAATCACCATCAGTCCGCCCAGAAAATGCTGTCAAAACACTGTGGAGCTCCAACTTTGCCCTCAGTGGGCCAACAGTGATCCGATATCTCCTTGCTATCAGGGTAGCCTTACAAAAGCTGAGGTGCCAAAAAAGTTGAAACCTTAAAAAGGGTGCCTCATAACAGGGGATGCTTAAAAAGCAATTAAATCGACTATAGACAGTGCAGATCACAAACGACTTTGTAAACGCAGGGACAATAACAGTTGTGCCCTCAGATGTATTTGGACAGGTGAAAAATAAATGCTACAATGTAGTGAGAGTTTGGAGCAACATGTTAAGAAAGCCTTGCATAACATGCTTTGTGACATGGTTAGGAATCAACATGTGAGAGGATGCTTATAAACTGCTGTGGCAGGGTTTAATACCAAAATTGGGTGGTACAATAATGGTGGCTGCCTAAATACAGAAGGTGCTTAAAAGTGGGTGTGTTACCAAAATGAGGGGGGAGGGGGACCATTAAAACTGGGTCACTATAACATGGGGTGCCTGAAAATGGGTTTGGTCCCAAAATAGCAGGAAGCCTTAAAATGGGTGCCTTATACCAAGTGTGCAACCAAATTGGCATGGAGCCTTCAAACAGGTACCTCATAAAAATGGTTGCCTAAAACTGGGTGTGGTACCAAAACATTGGACTAAAAACAGGATACCTGAAGAGTGTGGTATGGAAAAAGGAAAAGCCTTAAAACAGGGGACTCATAATAGGGGCTTGAAAATTGAGTGTGTCACCAAAATAAGGTTCATTATAACAGGGGTGCCTTAAAACAGGTGTGGTACGAAAACTGGGGAAACTTTGAAAATGGTGCCTCATACCTCACAGCTGTTTGTAGGTAAGCCCTGGTATGATGCACCCATTTTACAGCTCCACCCATTTTAAGCCTCCCATCCATTTTGGTACTACACCCTCTTTTAAGCAACTCCAGCTATGAGGGATACCCATTTTGGAACCACACCTGTTATAAGACTGCCCCCAGTTATTGTACTACAGCTGTTTATTGGTACACCCTGTTTTGGTACCACACCCGTTTTTAGGCACTTCTTGTTATGATGCAGCCATTGTAAGGCCTGTGTTATGAGTCATCTGTTATGAGTCAACCCCATCCCCACTTTCCTGAATTTGGTACCACCGCTATATGAAGGCTCCACTCTGTTTATGTGTCACATACATTGCACTCTTTTTAACGTTTCCCCAGTTTTGGTTTCTCACCCGTTGTAAGGCTGTGCCCTGTTTTAGTACCACACCTGTTTTCAGGCACCCCTGTTATAATGGTCCCCATTTTGGTGACACACCTGTTTTTAGGCACCCTCTGTTAAGAATCCACTCTTTTAATGCTCCCTCCCTTTTAGTACTACACCTGCTTATAGGTACCTTCTGTTATTCATCATCTATTGTAAAGCTCCACCTATTTTCAGCCTCCCACCCTTTTTGGTACCATACCAAAGCATACGTTTTTATCCACCCCCTGTCTTGAAGCACTCATTTTCACAGCCACTTTGTTACTACACCTGTTTTCGGGCACTCCCTGTTATAATGGACACCACTTTAGTGACACACCCATTTTAGGCACCCCCTGTTATGAGTCCCCTGTTTTAATGCTCCTCCCCTTTTGGTACCACAGCTGTTTGTAGGTAAACCCCTGGTGTGATGCACCCATTTTACATTTTTGTATTTTCTATTGGTATTATTTGGTACTACACCCTCTTTTAAGCAACTCCAGCTATGAGGGATACAGGCAACGGCTCCCACCCATTTTGGAACCACACCTGTTTTAAGACTGCACCCCAGTTATTGTACTATAGCTGTTTTTAGGTGCACACTGTTTTGGTGCCACACCCGTTTTTAGGCACTTCTTGTTATGATGCACCCATTGTAAGGCCTGTGTTATGAGGCATCTGTTATGAGTCAACCCCATCCCCACTTTCCTGAATTTGGTACAACTCCTATATTAAAGCTCCACTCTGTTTATTTGCCACATACATTGCACCCTTTTTAAAGTTTCCCCAGTTTTGGTTTCTCACCCGTTGTAAGGCTGTGCCCTGTTTTAGTACCATCCCTGTTATAATGGACCCCATTTGGCATCTCACCCATTATAAGGACACCCCCAGTTATTGTACTACAACAAGGTTCCCCTGTTTTGGTACCACATCCCTTCTAGGCATCCTCTGTTATCAATCCCCCTTTTAAGGTGTTCTCACTCTTGGTACCTCACTTCTTTGTAGGTACACCCTATTATGAGGCACCTATTTTATAGTTCCACCCATTTTGGTACCATACAAGATTTGGTACCACACAAGCTGCCCCCCAATTTTTGTACCACAACATTATGGGACTACGCCTGTTTTCAGGCGCCCCCTGTTTTAATAGACCTGTTATAAGGCCCTCACATTTTGATACTACACCCTCTTTTAAGCACCTCCAGCTTAAGGATACATTTAATGGCTCCCACCTGCTTTTGAACCACACCCATTTTAGGCACTCCTTGTTATGATGCACCCATTGTAAGGCCTGTGTTATGAGACATCTGTTAAGTCAACCCCACCCCACTTTCCTGGATTTGGTACCACTCCTCTATTAAGACTCCACTCTGTTTTTGTGCCATACCTGTTTTCAGGTACCAAAATGTTCAGACTTCAAACAGATGCATCATGACAAGGTTACCTTAAAACAGGTGAAACTTCAAAATGGGTGGCGCCCCAAAATGGCCGGAGCCTGAAAACGAGTGGAGCCTCAAAACAGGTGGTGCCTCTAAACGGTTAGAGTACGAAAACGGGTGGAGCCTCAATACGGGTAGAGCATGAAAACAGGTGGAGCCTTAAAACAGGTGGTGCCTCAAAACGGTTGGAGGCCAAAAAATAACAGGTGAGTCCCAAAATTGGACCACCGGTTGGAGCCCCAACATGGGTAAGCCTAAATACAGGTCTCTATAAACAGGTGTGGAACCAAAATGGGGGCCTTAAAATGGGTGGCTCATAACAGAGGGTGCCTAAAGACTGATGTGTCCTAAAAACAGGGGAAATATTAAAACAAATCCCTCAAATATGAAGGTATCTAAATTCAAGTTTGGTACCATACATGGATGGTAGGACATACATGTGCCTTATAACATGGGGTGCCTATAAAGCTGTTGTGGTACCAAAATGAGTGGGAGCCTTAAAATTGATTGCTCATAACTGGAAGGGGCTAACATTGGGTGTGATACCAAAATGGGGAGCCTTAAAATGAGTGCTTCAAGACAGGGGGTGGATAAAAACGTATGCTTTGGTATGGTACCAAAAAGGGTGGGAGGCTGAAAATAGGTGGAGCTTTACAATAGATGATGAATAACAGAAGGTACCTATAAGCAGGTGTAGTACCAAAAGGGAGGGAGCATTAAAAGAGTGGATTCTTAACAGAGGGTGCCTAAAAACAGGTGTGTCACCAAAATGGGGTCCATTATAACAGGGGTGCCTGAAAACTGGTGTAGTACTAAAACAGGGCACAGCCTTACAACAGGTGAGAAACCAAAACTGGGGAAACTTTAAAAAAGAGTACAATGTGTGTGGCAAAAAAACTGAGTGGAGCCTTAACAGAGGAGTGGTACCAAATCTAGGAAAGTGGGGATGGGGTTGATATAACGGTCTTATAACAGGTGTGGTTGCAAAACGGGTGGGAGCCGTTAAATTAATCCCTCATAGCTGGAGTTTCTTAAAAAAGTGTGTAATACCAAAATGTGGGGTAATGGGCAGCCTTAAAACAGGAACTTCATAATGGGGTACCTGAAAATGGGTGTGGTTCCAAAGCAGGAGGAAGACTTAACATGGATCCCTCATAACAGGAGGAGTCTAAAAATGAGTGTGGTATCAAAATGGGTGTGGCTGCTTAACAGGTCCATTAAAACAGAGGGCGCCTGAAAACAGGTGTTCCCAAAATGGTCTGGTACAAAAATTGGGGGGGCAGCTTGTATGGTACCAAAATGGGTGGGAGGCTTAAAATGGGTGGAGCTATAAAATGGGTGCCTCATAAAAGGGGACTTTTAATATAGAGAGCTTATAACATGGAAAACATCAAAGCTGGTGTCTCATAACAGGGGGTGCCTAAAAACAGGTTTGGCACAAGAAGAGTTTGGAGGCTATAAACAGGTGTGGTACCAAACCCCGGGTAGATGTGGTTTGATTTAAATAGGTGCCTCATAACGGGGTGTCTAAAAAAAGTGTGATAACAAAAGGGTAGGAGCCTTTAAACAGGTGATTCATAACAGGCGGTGCCTAAAAATGGGTGTGTCACTAAAGTGGTGTCTTTTATAACAAGGAGTGCCTGAAAACAGGTGTAGTAACAACACTGAGCACATCCTAAGAACAGGTGAGGTGCCAAAACAAGGGATACTTCAAAGAGGGTGCCTCATAACAGATGTGGCACAAGAAGTGTTTGAAGGCTTTAAACAGGTGTGGTACCAAAATGGGTGGAATCTCAAAATGGGTGAAGTACCAAAATGAAAGAGCATAAATAAGGGTCTCTATAAACAGGTGTGAAAACAAAATGGGGGAGCCTTAAAATGGGTGGTTCCTAACAGACGGTGCCTAAATATGTGTGCCTCAAAAAAGGGTGGAACCTTGAAACAAATCACTCAGAACAGTCAAGTTCAACTTTTACAAGTCAGTAAAATCAAGTTTGGTACCAAACATGGAGGGGAGGATGTGTACATGCCTTATAACATGGGGTTATAGGAAAAAACATCTGGAAAAACTGTTCAGATTTTACAGGAAATACTAAATTCAGTGACATAATGACTCTGTATGGTTGTTTCAAGTATATCAGGTCAAATGTCCAAATACATTTTGAGGTCACTGTAATAAGGCTTATAATCAGCGCTTAATTTAGAAATTAGTTAATTTAGATACTTGATATTTATTTATTACTGGTTTCATATACTTGGATGCTTGGATATTTGATATTTATTTATTATCAGTTTTTCATAGTTTTACTAAGACAAATACATCATATTGTGTTAAAGTATTACTATATTCACAGGCTTTTAATTTTGAAGACTGAATTAAGTATTAAGTATTACTTATCAACATCAAAAAGCCATATAATATTAACAGGCTATTCCTAAAGAATCTGGGTCATAACAAAGAATGGAAAATAGTAATTAATTGCATAAAGTTATGCATCTTTTTATAAAAACCTTCATGTACACAATAATTTGTGTCACAGTTTGTCATAGATTAATAGCACAGCCAAGCAGCCTATGTCTACTCTATATCTGGCAGATGATATTCCCACTGTACATTTACTAATACAGAACTATGAGCAAGGCAGACGGTAGTGTATCAGGAAAGTGAGGTTAGTAGTTAACTGGGACAGGCCTTTGTCCCTATTCATCTGAAAGGAGAGGATCCACAGGGCCTTCTTTTCTCTCCAGCCACCAAGTCTTCATCTCACCTTTGCCCTGTAAACAAAGAGTTACAGACAAGCAGTAAATCCCCAGCATTTAGCAATAGCCTATGGCCTACAGAAGGACATTGTTCTTAAAATACTGAGGGGGGTTCTGCTTGCTTGTGAATAATGAATGAGGATGGAGAAGCAGAAAGTCAGGAGCCAGCTGATGCCCAGCTCTAATTAATGTCCAATTTGAGCTAGAGCCTTCAGACACTCAGTTTTCTTAAATTCTTAATAGGATGATGTATTCATCTTTGCCAAGTATCTAAAGTAAGTATCTGAAAAGTAAATAGGAATGTGTAATATATACACAGGGTGTGTTCCTGCCTTGCCCCCAATAATTCCGGGTAGGCTCCAGACACACCGCGACCCTGAACCGGATAAGTGGTTACAGACAATGAATGAATGAATGAATGTTTAATGATAAAAACAGTATGGATAACACAAAATAGATTACCTTCACATTTAGAGTGCCACGGCATACTAAAACATATCCTCCAAGAGTTTGAAGCAGATCAGCTGTAGATTCACTACACTGAATTTTTAAAGCTGTCAAATGAGAGATATGAATGAAATAATTATTATTTTTCTTAGTTTTACTTAAAGAGTTAAACAGGTGCATTGTGTATTATTAATGTAGTAGATAACTAAAAAATGATCTGTGAAAAATGACAAAGTATAGTATAACTGTAACATTAATTTACAAAATGGTATCATTCAGCGTAATACAAGAACCTATCATATCTCTAGTAATTGGTAAACATACCCACACCTTAATGAAAGCACAGACCCGGTCAGGTAAGAATTACACAAGTTTCTGAGATAGTCCAATGTAGCCCCCTCAGTCTAAATTGAGTGTTTCTTGGTGACTGATTAAAAAAACTTGAAGAACCAAACCTCACCAGTTTCTTTGGAGAGAGGGCTCGACAGGTCATTTAACAGGATTGATGCTGTCATTAACATAATGGGACACATAACCAGGAACTACAGAAAGACAGATGCATGACATTTTTCATGAAATTAACTGTTAATAATTGTTCTTTGTAAGATATTTGTATATGTTTGTAAGTCAATACATTCTAAAAGTCTAAATAACTTTGCACCCCATTAAAACCTGGCAAAAGATCACTGACAACATTTGATATAAGCAAAAAAAAAAGTAAACTTTATATTGTAATTCCATCCCATCCCAGAAATCTTTCTTTATCAAAAGCAAACACACACAGTCCACACAGCACCACCTCTGCGGCTGTCATAATCATTAACCTTGTGTCTACAGGTCTTCCTTTGCTCTGGTACCTTCACTAGTGGACTCCATGCGGGAAGCTGTGTTCACAGTGTCCCCAAATAAACAGTACCGTGGCATTTTAGTGCCAACCACTCCTGCCACCACAGGACCTATAACAGCCAAACACAAACATGGCTTTACACACCATAAACATCCAACTTCCTGGCTTCTCTAATCATCTCAAACCAGTCTCAGAGGTGTTAGGGCAGCTAATGCCCTAGTTGCTGCCTAGGATGGGCAAACATACATTGAGACAAGGTAAATACATCTTTGCATTGTGTCAAACCACTCTGGCATTTTTGGAAAAAATGTAAACATGCAATTATGTTCATATCCTGTGGTACTACAGGTTTATATATATATATATATATATATATATATATATATATATATATGTGTGTGTGTGTGTATATATATGTATATATATATATATATATATATATATATATATATATATATATATATATATATATATATATATATATATATACACAGACAGATATACCTGTAGTACATAGCTGCATAAAAGCAACTGCATAAATAAAGGGGACAGTAAGTGTATATTGAATGTATCCATGTCCATTACAGAGACTATGCTGACCTGAATGGATGCCGGCCCGTATTTTCAGCTGCTTAGCAGGCTTATGTGGGATTTTAAATGCATGACAAATGCTGATCAAATCCAGGGCCATGCTGGCAATTTCACCTGCATGACGAATGCCATTCTCATTTGGAACACCAGACACTACCATATCTGCAAGAAAGTAAATATAAAGCCATTGTGTAGTATAATCATTTTTTATGTTCAAAAATAGTGAGACCTAATCATCCTATCTACCATTATATGATGACATTAATGCTACAACATTGGGAAAACCTCCCAGTGTGTGTTATGGAAACCAAAATAGCATCCTTGTATTCACACTCACAAGAATCTCCAATAGTTTCCACTTTGTAGATGTCATAGTTGTCAATGATGTCATCAAAAGTGGAGTAGAGCTTATTGAGGAAATCCACAACTTGGTGGGGGGTGCTGGAGCTCGAGAGCTGGGTAAATCCTACTATGTCACTGCCCAGGAATATCAAACACAGTTTAATCTTAATGAAATCAACATGTCTTATAGGTATACAATGATGTTTATTGTCTACTGTTTTCTTTCTCATTTAACTTACATGTGTGGGAACACTATGTATTGTAATAAATAATTGTACTAAATTTATCTATAAATGTATGTGAAGAGGATGTAAAAAATGCTTTGCAGTCATTCCCACACTGTTGATAGATTTGACACCTGCCTGAAATAAACTGTGGCATTGGAGTAGCTTTGGGCCTTCGCTGTACATCCTTGTCTAAGATCATCAGCCACAGGTTTAGGTAGCATACCTGCACACACAATTTAAAACATAAACATTTCAGAATAAAATGTTTATTTTAACGCAAAAAGACACTTCTGTATAAAACACAGGATTTGACCTGAGTGAGAAATCGCAAATAAACAAAAGAATATAATTATATTTCTTATGCTTTCTGTAAGGCCATAGCACAATGACGTCATCCTTACACTAGATAGCACTTTAAGACAATGGTCTATTTCTCTAGCCATTTTAAGAATTAAGTCCTATTCTGTGAACTGAAAATGAGAGCTGAGGACAAATGATCTTATAAGTACTGTAAAGTAAGTTGTCTGTCTTCTGCTTTTCCTGAAGAAGATCTTGTGTTCTCTCCGCCACTACAGCCTCCAGATGCTTGCTATATTTTTCCATCTAGAAGAGAAAAATATGTCATGCTCCGAATATTGTTACTTACTTCAAATAGAAAAAAAAATATGTAGATATTAATACATAAATGAGAGGAAATTTTGGGGAAATGCACGCTTGTGCTGACTCTTACCAGGTTCATCATCATGTCAACAGGGCTGTCTTTGTGCGGGTTCATTTTTTCAAGCATTTTTTTCACCTGCTCAAATGTTGGCCTGGTGGTGGCACTGTGGGACCAGCACTTCTTGATAAGCTACTCAGGATTGTATTGTACATAAGAAGGTAAAAGAGCTTTTATCAAATCACTTGACTATATTCGATGATATCAGAGAGACATTCAAAACATCAGAGGTTAATTTGCCTCATGGGAAACATGATTGAAATCAGACTTGTACAAGCCATTTATTTAGATATTCCAGATGCTAAGCAACATTCTTAACTATATAATCTAATACACAACGGCTTTGCTACAACTTCTTTAACAATGTTGTTTGCTATTCTCTTATTTGTTGTGTCACAAGTATTATCTTTAATGTACAATATATTGTTTCAGTGGCCACAGGATCTAGGTCTGGACTTGCTAGAGACTCCGGGATAACTCCCAGCATGCTTTGTGGCTCCCCTTGGTCTGTTTTGAAGTAATTTTTTATTTTATTGGGAGAATATTTGAGGTATGTTTCAATAGAGGTGGTGGGGTTTATTTGTGTTGTATTTTTTATATGTATTTTGGAAGACATAACAAAGGGCACACTTGAGTAGAAATAGTTATACAATTAGTTACCATAGGGAATGTTCTGACTTGCATAATACCTCTGCTTCAAAAGTCTGTTACAAACCTCACAATACGCTCCTTGGTGGGGGCAGTCACTGTCTGATTTCCCAGCTTGAAGTTCAGGAAGTGGAGGTCGCCACATAATATCCAGCTTTATAGCATCAGTCTGCTCCTGTTTCATTAATGATGCAGACTTACTATTAGATTTACCTACACAAACGTTTCAAGCACTATTTCTAGTATCCCAAGGTACTTACAGGAAAAAGGTCATTACGTGTGGCTATCTCCACTAAGATAATGGAATAGCTAAAGAGAAGAGAAAACAAGATCATTTTCAAGCCACTGACAACATGACATCCTTTATTTGAGGAGACTCCAGGATGTACATAAAAAATAACAAAAGGTCCCTTTACACAATGTTTGTTTTGGAGATAAGCCTTTTCTGTCACACTTTAACACTCAAGGTTCAGTTTACTGAACTGATTTATGAGATGAAAACATCACAATTTTGAAAGAATATTTGCAGCACAAATTTGCATCTAGGCCAAGTGCCTGTTTGAAATAGTTTATACATAGTACTTTCCCAAAACTTTCCCTAAGAGCTGTGCAAATGTGTTAACAGAATACCTGGATGACAGACAACTATAAGGATCTGACAGACCGAAGTTGTGTTTATCCAGTTGTATACTGAGCAGTATATAAGTAACTGGATAATGGATTTCACTATATATATATATATATATATATATATATATATATATATATATATATATATATATATATATATATATATATATATATATATACCATTAAGTGAACAATTATTTGCTCAGTTGATTTGTTAATAACTAACCGGAGCAAACCAGCAACAAAATCTCTTACTGTTTAATTACTTGTGTATTTGGTAATAAGTAACAAATCAGTCTCACCTGTATACGTCAGCTGCAGCTGTTGTGGCACTTGTGCTGCCAAGCCAAACTTCTGGGGCTAAGTAAATGCGGTAAAGATTTTCACAGTGGAAAGTGTGTCTCAGTGCTTCAGAGTCCTCTTTTCTATAGGCCATAAGACCATAGTCTGTATAATCACGAATCACGGATCACAACATCGTACATTATGAGAACAATCCACAAAAATTAAATGAAAACAATTCTGAAATGATGAATGTACACTTTTTACCTGATATTTTGCAGACCCAACGATCATCAACAACACAGTTGTGAGAGTGAAGCCGCCCATGGAACATCTTGTGCTGGTGCAAGTAAGCCATCCCATGAGCAACATCAGTAGCAAAGGATAAACTGAGAGAACAAGACAGACAGAAGGAGAGTGCATATTTAATTTTTTTTTTTTTGTCAGAAAAACTCATTTTTTGCTTTTCTTCTAACCACTGATTGATATATTATGCTTAAATTAACGTTTTTTAAATTTATCTTTATTCAGATTGTTATGCGGATATTTGAGTGGAATAAGTTTTTTTTTTCCTCAAACATTTCTGAAGATTTCGGAATGACATATATTTATGAACATGTTTATTCAGTATCGGCTCTGGCTGAATGACCTTTGCCACATAAAAACATAAAAACATTACAAATAGGGAAAATTAAAAGTAAAAATAAAGAATACAGCCTTTATGAAGAAAATCTAAGAATTATTTACCGAAAGCCCCAGTTGATAGGAATATCTTCATTCAAAAGAACATCTGCAAGGCTTCCTTTTGGACAGTACTCTGTGATGATGCTAACGAAGGGTATCTCAACTGAGCCTCCAATGAACTTGGTCAGGTTTGGATGGTCTAGTTCCCTAGTTTAGAAAAAACTTTTTGTGAAAACAGTTCAGAAAATGAATGTAAATGTGTAATTCAAGGAATGTATAAGGCAGGTATAAGTGCTACATCTTGCAGACGTTTTGAAGTTATTAGTGTTTAGGTATGAGCTGACTCTCTTATCGCTAATTTTTTAACAGCAGATTTCCCAATAGACTTATATCAATATTTTTCTTTTGTTATTTATTCATCTTAAATTACAGTGATGTTTTTTCAGGCACAGGTATGTCACAATATGAAATATGATTCAGGAAATCTAATATTGTGGGTATTATGTTTTACAAACAATCTATCTAAGGCGTAAATTAAGACACTTTCATACCTGACCTCCTTCACCTCTTTCCGAATAGTTTTGGAAAGAGTGAAGTGTTTCTTCTTGATGTGCTTCACAGCTACTGTCTGTCCATTACTAACAAGAAAGATAAGAAAATAAGATTCTGGGCAGATTTGAATGCCTAAGGACACAACAAACTTCTGGTACTCACACGATGGCTGGCTGAATGAAGCTGGATTGCAAGGTGGTGTTTTCCACTGTGCACACTGTGCCATCTGTGGCTCGGCTGATGCTAGAAATGCTCTGCACTGGTTGTAGACTTGTGGTGCTACAGAAGCCCATGTAACATGCCTTGCCTTTGAAGGCACAAACAGCTGTTACCATATTTTGAAAAACTGGGTTTCAGGATTTTCTGTAAATATTAATATTTCTATTTTTCCATGAAATGATCACCCCCCCCAAAATCTAACCAGATAGTAGATTATTGAGGAAACATCTCTTGTTCAAATAAGAAGGGAGCAGGAGGTTGAGGGGCTTATGCATACTCCCACATACAAAGTACTGGACTTTCTGTTTATAAATTTAGAATGTCTTGTGAATTTTAGGGTTATATTTTAGAGCTGACAGAGCATTGAAAAAATTCCACAAGAAAATCTACACCAATTGGCCATAACATTAAAATGACTTCCTTGATTCTACACTGACACTCACTGTCATTTTTTTCCGATCCACTGACCATAGAGGTGCATTGTGCAGTTTTAACTCTTACAGAGTGTAGTCCCCTGTTTTCCTTCAAAAACATAATATCACCACATGAGCAGAGTCATTTTAATATTTTGGCTAATGGGTTTATATAACTTATCATTTGGTCCCTTACCAAATAAAATGTTACTGTAATTGATGACCCAGCTCTCATCCCAAAACATCTTTTGCTTTTGGTATTGCAGCCACTAGGGAGAAGTTGAATGATAACATAATAACAGTAAAAATGTACTTTACTACTACTATCAAAACCACTACAAATACTGTGTGTTTTCCTTGGTGTATAAGCTTCTTCTCTGTATTTTATGTGCTTTCTCACCACCACAGTTGAGATAAAGCAGCTACAGAACAAGGTCAGTGGGAGCCAAATAGCCACCTTGATGGACATGGCCATAGGACATACATCACAGTCTGCAGGACAAGTCAGACAGCTCTCCTCTAGCTCACAGATATCATTTCCACACACTAAGCCACACAGAGAGAAAGGCAGTGAGAATGAGTACAATTTTCTAATCCACAGTACTGACAAACAAATGTAATTTAAGGACAATGATAAGAAGCTTACACCAACCTTGAGCACTAATAACGAGCACTTTGGACTCCAGGGCAGCATGCATCTGCCCCACTTTGATATGAGCGATCACAGACGTCAGTCCCAAATGGACAAGCACCACCTGTATATAGGGAATCAGGAATAGTCTATATAATTGTTGTGGTTTGATTAATAAACTGCTCTTAACTATCTCACCTATTTTTCTAATTACATATTACTACACCTAAAATGCCTGTAAATCTTGTAAAGATTTACAAGATACAATAATATTATAATAGCTTTATTACCTTTAATAATCACACATAAAAAATATACATTGGATTAATTTGTTTCAGTTTGATTTGAAAAAAAAAATAAAACAGCATTCGTGTGTTCATTAGACATGCAAATATCATCTGATAACATATATTTGAAAAACCTTTAGTATATCAGAATTACTATAATTTATTACCAAATACATCACCTGTTATCTTCTCATGGTATACAAAGAAATATGTTTAAAGTAGCATCACCTTGGAGGTCCAGAGCAGCTGACTCATTCTGCCTGCTTTAGACACTGTATGGGTCACAATCTCCCCATCGTCTGGGATCCAAGGGCCACAGATCCCCATGGCTCTCTGTAAACCAACTGAATGTGTTACCTTTCAATTACTTTAACATAAAGTGAAGTCGTTAAAATTAATTCAGTCAAAAAAGAGAATGGAAGGGGATATGGTGCAAGTGAAGTTGGGTTGAATGTTTAAGTGTGCTGGAGTTAAAAGTCAGCTCCAACACCAGTTCACCGTCAGTCGCAAAAGAGTTTCCGAGCCTGGTGGTGTTTGTGTGGTGAGCGAACAAACTTTGTAGTTAACAGGCCAAGTCACTAAATGTTCACAATGCTGCAAGAGTGTTTTAACATAGCTACACTGTTTGTACCTGTCAATCATGTTATGTCATTTCTGGCAGTTAAATAATTGTACAGTACAACCAAGATGTGAAATCTTTCATATAAAAAAACATGTAATGAAAAACAACAAAAAAAATATACAAAATCTTCAAAACAAACAAATAAACAACAGAATGTAATGGTGTGCAAATAAATTACACACAACTGATAAATGAACAAAGAAAACATTTCAAATGTTGAAAAAATGATATGCCCATTTGTATTTGTTGCCTTAACACATTTAAAAAATGTTGGGACAGGGCAAAAAAACAGACTGGTAAAGTTGTGTAATACTACAAATAAAGTCAAAATAAACAAATAAATACAAACTAGATTAAATGGCAACTGGTCTGTGATTTGACTGGGTTTAGAAAACCATCTCACAGTGGCCAAGTCTGTCAGAAGGGGAGGGATTCACCATTTTATGAAAGATTGCCAATTCAAATAATGAATTCAATAATGAATCACATTTCTCAATATAAAATAGAAAAAAGAATAGGATTCCTTCTACACTGCATAATGTTGTTAAAAATGTAAAAGATTCTGGAGAAATTTCTTCATGCAAGAGACAAGGCACACTTCCGAAAACTGGTCTGTGAGAAAATGTATTCGCTGCATCCACATATGCAAATTAAAAGAATATCAGGTAAACATGAAACCATACTGCAGGGACCCATGGGGAATAGGGTTTGCACCTTAAAAGTTTGCACCCTTATCAGTAAAAAGGGTATTACTGAAATGACAGAAATTACATGTCACATGATAAGGAAACCAAAAAGAAAGCTGAAGCTAATATTTTGTGATAAGACAAAACATAACATATTAATGTTCAGACTGGAACACCGCTTTAAATTAGTAAGGTTTTCTTTTAAGGCACATGAAGAAATTAAAACAGGCTAAAACATCACACATTTATGTGTGCCATTTCTGGCTAGAAAGGGGCAGTTCTTTTTAATCGTATGGGTATTTTCTGCTGATATTGGCCCTGTATGAATACTCATGAATACTGACAATAAAGCCATATCTTCTGAAGAGTACATCATACTGTAACAAAACAATACACTGACCATAAAAGCAAGTGGGCAGGAGTGGACGTTGGCATGGTACACGCAGCAGTTGTGCTCATTCGCACTGTTCCAGTTGTTGGGACACTCGTGTTCATAGCAAAATCTTTTAGCCTCTGAAGCATTACTGTTGGAAACAGAACTGAGGCATTAGAGAGACAATATGTGTTTGCAAATCAACTTTGAGATTTGACTCAAGTGCACAATATTTTCTTAATTATCAAGCATGTGTGGGATAAAAAAAAATTGGACCAAAACTGTATTCTTAAATATTTTTAAAACAAAATATATTTCTACAATATAGTAGGTATAGGTTTATTCTTATGTATTCACTGTAATTGTCTTATGTAGGTAAAACACAATTGCTGCAGAAATTAGTTTTCTTGACTGCCTTACATTTTGCACAGTATTGTATTCCTTGTCATTAATAACATCAGGGTTTGCTGAGTAACAGTATCTGCAGCCTTGCAAATTCAATGAAATCACTGTATTTTGTGTCATCTAAGATTACTGACATCAAAGTGATTTTCAAATGCAAAGTATATTAGTCTGACATGTTTTGTCCTGGCTGGACAAAGATTATTCACCCAAACTGGAAGATCCTGTTTTTGACTGCATATTCATAAAAGGAGTCTGAGGCAGTGACTGAATAGGTAACATTAAACTCCTCTCCATCTGTGACTTTCTCTGGAGGGCGCTGCACCCAGGCCATTTCTAAGCCTGTGAAAACAGAATTTGATTCATTTTGTGTGAGTGTGTGCAAATGTGCATGTGTGTGTATGTGTAGAGGAAGATATTTAACAGTTCCATTTAATAAGGTACATAAACAGTACAGTGCAAATTCAATGCATGTTTTCATGTATTTAATTTCCTGACAAATTGCCATAAAATTATTACTTTTTCTGGAGATATGTTTTAGCGTTAATGTGATAGTCTAGTTGAATTTCAGGGAAAAGTCAAAAGAAAATCATTGAAAAACACAAAAGTTTCCTGGTGTTCAAAACTGATTCAATTATACAGAGAAAATGGGACACCTAACAAACTCAATTCAACACATTTTAGTTACCACCACAGCTGATCATGTTGTAGTCATTTGGTTCCATTATTGGCCAACAGTCATATTCACTATTATCCAAGTCATGCCAACCTTCAGTTTTTGATACCTGGATGGAAACCTAAAAAAATCATGACACATACTTTTTTTTTTCACAAGCCCACCTTAAAACATTCCCTGCACTCCATTTAATCGCTTTAACAATCTATAGTGGAACATACATAGATTTGCATACATACATTTACATTGTTTCAAGGTGAAAACCCCATACACCATCGCAGTTAAAAATCTACCTCAAACATCCTGGTAGACAAAACCACAGGGTTCAGTTCCTGGGTAAATTAGATGAAGTCATATTTAGCAAATAAGACAAAAGTCCATTGGCTTTGAATATAAATTATTTCTCAAATATGCCGTTTAAAATTCATTTACATCCACAGGGAAATTAAGTTGTCTGTAGTAACTGACAATGTGGTGCAGATGTAGTAGATTCCGATTAGGAGTATTGGAGGAGTATTCCTTGAAATACATGTTACATAATTTCAAACACACACACACAAAAAGTATGAGGAAGACTTACCTGAATGAATGAGAAAGCTAGTCTGTACCACAGAGCCATAATAAATAACTGGTCAGAATGGGAGCATGGCAGAGACTGACCTAGCCAACAGGGGCTGACTGCTGTCCACTTTCCTTGTGCCTTGATAGCCCCCTAATTATTCAATCAGCCCAGCAGCGCTCTAAAATCACCACTACTCCTGCTACTTTAAGGAGAACCAAACTCACCTTCAGCTTCAGTGAAGCTCAGCAAGTCTCAAGCGTTATTTCTAAACAATACAACACTTCTCAGTATGATCAGTATTAGAGTAATAAACCTGAAAGCATTTGTTTATATCTTTAAAATTTTAAGGTGACTATACGCACAGATCAAACCGGTGTGTTAAAAACATTTGATTCAAGTGTGTACATAATTTCCACACAAGCAAAATAAATATTATGCCAGCGTAGTAGACATGCAAATTAGCAATATTTTATTGGTATAACATATCCTTGTGAAATGGGTCTGTGTTTGATCCTGCTTGGCATATTATATTGCACTGAACAATGCACATCCACCCAACTCAGTTTTTGGGGAGATGCTAGAGGATGTGAACCTAGTCTCGCAACGTGAAACACTCTAGGGCAGGGGTGTCAAACCAGATCCACGGAGGGCCGTGTGGGTGCAGGTTTTCTTTCCAACCACGCAGAAGCCACACCTCATTCCACCTGTTTTTAATCATTGGATCTAATCAATAGATCTTGACTTTCAGTAGTGTAGGGCTTTTGCGTGGTTGGAAAGAACACCTGCACCCACACGGCCCTCCGTGGATTTGGTTTGACACCCCTGCTCTAGGGAGTCAACTTGTGGGTGCAGTGTCTGTGGTTGAGACTATATATATATATATATATAGAATAGCTAATTGGCAGTTATATTGCAATGATATCAATTTGTCAGAATCTGCATTACATTTAAGTGTTCATCTAGTCAGAATAGGGGAAAAAAAATCACTGCCCTTCTGTGTGGAGTAAGAATGGATAAAGGTGCACTATAGTGTAGCTCACCCACTTGTCTGCAGACTTCCTGAACATATCAAACCATTAATGCATTACTGAAGTTAACCTCAGAACCAAGAGCAGGCAAACCACAACAACAGACAGCCTCTCCGTCACAAAGTGTGTTTTTTCAAGCTGTCTTTCTTTGGCACTTGTGCTGATGTCACTGCTAAATTAAAAATGTGTAAACATTCTTTGCATTTTAAAATTGACTTGTAGAAAGAAAATCAGCTAGGACACAGGATAAATTATTTTTTTATCCTGGGCAGTAATATATAAGCAGCAATTGTTTTGTTGATGGACAATTTCAGTATCAGACAGCAGCAGTAACAGTTACTCAGGTATAAATTAGCTTATGTGAACAGATGGTTTTAAACTTTCCTGGGTATTTTCAAACGGGCTTTGCCAAATTTGGATCTTAAATATTATGCATAATTTTTTATGTACTTTTGCACCTTTATTTACTTCAATAAGAATATGAGTAACCATTATTTGGTGAACAGGAATACAACTACTATCTTTGCTAATGCTAATCTGATTTAGTTACCATCTGTAGCCAGCGAATGCAGCATGATTTCATAGGATGACCACATGTCCTCTTTTTTAGACTTAAAAAATGTCGGGGCGGAATTTCACAAACGCCCGGGATTTTGATTTCTAGAGCTTACATAGAATTTAGAGAAGCGTTTCGTTCACAAACTAGTCCCCTCCCCACTCCGTTTGGTTCGCTTGAGTGAGAAGGGGGCGTGGTAAAGTAGCCTAAAATCGGATTGGACGGTCTGACTGTAGAGCTACCGTTATTGGTCGATAACCTTCTCTGTAAACATTTAATTGGTCTTCACGTCAGTACTACCCCCCCCCCACCCCCCTTCGGAGACGCGTCCTCTTTTTCACCATCTAAGATCTGGTCACCCTAGTTTTCAGCTAACATTAGTTTGTTTAGCCCCCTATATCCTCAGCAGATTTCCAGCAATTTTTCCACACATAGTGAAATAATGTATTCCATTATAGTGTCATACTCAATTAATCTGTATTTTATTCTAAGACAGCTTAATAAAAAGCTTCACACAATTACACAGCGCCAACTGCCCATAAACCACCGGAACTACATTTGCTCCCATCTGTGATGTTTTACTGGAATTGAAATACACTTTATTTACAGCATGACTACAGAGTAACATAACTGCTGGGTTTACAGGACACAAATGAGAACTGAGCAGTTGTTGATGTTGGGTGGCTGCTGAGAAAATATTGCCTGTTTGCTAGAGTTCAGGGAAAGTCAAATTGCCAAGTTAAAACTGTTTACATCAAGCTGGCAACCCCTTCCCATTAGAACTCCTTCTTGAAGCCAATTAAAATACAGCATTGCTTTTTGTTGTAAGGCAGATGTTAGAGATATATTCTGAGAGCTTAGAAAAATGTGATACTTTTGTCACTGTTTCTTGAATTTCTTATTTCAAGAATAATACAAACATTTTTCAGCAAAAATGCGATATTTTTTATTAGGATCTGAGAAGTTTGGTCACAATACTATAATTTTGCATGCTCTCCTAACTACGGATACACCTGGAATCAAGCAAAATGGTATTCACTTACCCACATATCAGGAGTACAGTCCGAATTTATTTACAGTAAACATATAATTAAAACAACAAAAATCAATTAATTTAAAAGATTAGATTACAAAATGTCAGAAACATTTAAACACCAATGACTAAATAGTTGGGTGTTATAAAGTGAGAGACATGAGGAAGGCTCCAGCTGGTAACTATTCAAATAAAATATTTTCCCCCAGACCCAAAATAGACCTAATAGTGCTAAATGTTCTTATGGTTTAACAGCATTAGCAATATAAATTCTAATTCTAATTACAAAGTCTAGCACTACAGCAGAAAAGTGGGGTTTTCAGCAGGATAAACACAGACTTCTATTTACATTTCACTTCCTTTAGCATGTAAATGTTTAGGACCCTTAAAACAAAACCAGTGGCTTGTCATTATAGTCTGTATACATAATATAACCAGTGTGTCCTTAATGTAACATATTTACTTTAATCATTGAACATCCTTGATGAATCAAAATAGGAGGAAGACAGTATTTGTTTTTTACAAAAATTAAACATTCATATTCTGGGAACACTTCCTTTTTTAACTCTGTGTTATGTTTCCAGTACTTTCTTCAAGGTTGTGGGACATTCAGTATTAAGACTACTGTTTATTTGTGTTGAAACACCTGATGTTGAGGTTGCTGATATTTTCAAGAATATGCACTTTTTGTGCTTGCACTCATTTTTTGCCCAGTGCAACGTATCCCATAGTAATCAGAAACAGCCCAATTTTCTCTCAATTATTCCCTCATTGCGGTCAATCAACAACGTCTTGAGTGCAGGAAATCCTGAGTCGACTAGATGTGAAAAGGACCAGTTCACCTTGAAATCCCAAGATGCAATCAAACCATCAGATGACCCACATCCACTTTAACAAGGCACTTGTCTGTGGTTTGGATACATTTCCTGTTTATAACAGTGACGTGACAAAGCTGTAGACCAGAGGCCTTTACTCTGCACTAAGGGGTAATCTGTCTGGAATTGCTGTCCTCAACGGAAGTGTGAATCATCCTGTTTATGGAGGTGTATGTGACAATCCAAAGTGTCTCACATGCAGAGTTGCTCAAGGCCATGTGCAAGACTCACGTCAGCCCTTTTTGAACATGGCTGGACAAGTAAAGGTGGACTTTAAGTGAAAGTTCTCACTGTATCTCTTCAGATCGTGAAGGCATGCATAGAATGTTCCGCAGTCACAATAAATGTTGAAAAAATATCAGGTGTGCCACTGCTGCGTCACTGTATGTTGCATCAGAGTGGGGTAATAAGTAACATGCTTTAGATCATTCCAACAATGAGGAAGACGAAACAGGTTTAAAGCCATGTCTACAAACCAATCAGCAGGCCTACTTAATTTGCTGTTGACATTGCAATTTATCCATAAATAGGTATTCTATTTTGATTGCTGTTGCTTTTGTTTGCAGTGCTGTTCTCGTATTTACGAAGATAACTACAGATATAAACTTGACAGATTACACTGGAAATCCTTTGGTCGTTTTTTTTAAAGACTAATAGTAGACGTGTTATCCCAGGAACAATTGTTTTATGTTTTCAGACACCCTTATGTCATCCTGTGGGGAAAACATGAATCCAGATACCACAGCATGACTCACTTTGGCTGAGACTTGACAGGACTAGCTGAAATAAGCAATACTAGCACCTACAAATCTAACGTTAGCCTAATTCTGGGATCAGTTTCATTTACATGAACTACGTCTAGCCTTGTACTTAATTACTGTGCCTATTTCCAGTCCCCACTGGACTTTTTAGATTGGGAAACTGGCACTAAAATTATTTACTCTATAGCTTCTGCTTAAATTTTGTAAAATATATAATAATATATATATATATTCTTTCAGAATAACCTAAGATAAAGCTATATGAGATACCTAAGTTTTTTCACATTTTCTCAATACCATATACTCTATAATAATATTAATAATAATAAAGTGATACTTTTTTTATGCACAAGTACAAGTTAAGTTCTTAGCTATGTTTCTCTTGTAGTAGCTTATCATGTCATTGTCTAAATGCTGCTCTTAGCTAACACATTGTGCATTGTCAGAGGATGTTTTGTGTTTTGTTCATGTTTTGTAATGGCTGTATTTAAAATTTAATTTGAAACAGTTACCAAATTCAGGCAAAATTCAGTCAAAAGAAGTGCTGATGTCCTCACCACAGCAGCACTTTCATCTATAGGCCTGACTGACACACAAAATTTAAAAATTACACAAAAAACAATGAATTTGAATCTAAATGATTAAATTTCAGTTGCTGAACAATATATACAGTGCTACAAAAAACTGACTAAAACTGAGCCTAAAGTAAAAAGCATTTACAAAGGTAATTCACCATTGGCATTGCAATTTAGTCCAAGGCTAGTCTTAATTCTACTCTTGGAAGGAAGCCCTTCCTGATCAAAAGCACCATCTCTTAAAAAAACAAACAAACAAAAAAAAAACTCTGTCATTCAGTTAAAATTTACAACTCATTACAACAGTTTTGTACAAATCAAAATGCAATTAACAGATCCGCACAAGTTATTAGCTAGTAGAACATACACTGAAATCTGTCAAACATTATATAAAAATCATCTGATACATATAATAATGGAAAAAAAAAGAAATGTTTGAGGTATAAAAAAAAATAAAAATGAAAAGAAAGAAATGTATTTGTCTCTATGTTCAGACTCTTCAGGGTGCAACTGTAAAAGTCCCATGCTACTACGAAACATGTTTAAACATCCAGTGGGATTTCTGGACTACACTGACCACACAGGCAAAGTTGTATATAATGAATATTTCATGCTCATATATGCAACTGCAGAGCAAATCAAAGTCATCAGGCTTTTAGCATGTCCTGAGTGGATGTCTTTTTCTCTTCTGAGAGTCGTAGACTGTTACTGTTTTCGGGGCTCGAACGAATGTTGGCCTTAGAGGACCTCTGTCGTCGGGTACCATTACAGACACAGCGCATCAGGTTCTTTAAGGTGGTCCACATCTCTTCATCCTTGTAGGAGTAGATGATAGGATTCATGACTGAGTTGAGGACGGCCAAAAGAAGAAGCCAGCGCTTTAACTTCAGGACATTGCATTTTCTACAGTCTAAGCCATCCATTAGCAGTACGACCAGGCCAGGAGTCCAGCAGATCACAAAAGCCCCTGCAAGAAGCAAAAGCAAAGCCATTTTAGAGCTAGACATTCCATTCTACAACTTGGCCAATGATTATTTTCCACATTTAAGAAGAGACAAAAATAATTTTTTACTATTAAAGAATCATATATTTATCTCCATTAGTTGGGCTTCAGTTGAACGATTTTAAGCTAAATAAGACGTACTGGTTCTCGACAAGGCCAAATTCTTGGAAAGAATTTTAAATATACAAGATGTCTGCTGGTATCTGAAGTATTTCAAATTCTGATGCAAAGTTGGATGTGTCTGAAAATGATATATTTTCCCCAACTAAAAGCTTAGAATGTAATTATCACTTTGTTCATCAGTTGATGAATAGTAAAACAGGACATGGTCTTTGCTAATATTTCTTTTACTAAGACATCTAAATTTAGAGAAACTTTAATAGGCATTCTTCACTTGTATCCCCAAGATAAATTTTATTAAGTCTTGAGGCTTAATGGTGAGATAACTATTCCTCTAAAAGTAATAAATATATTTATGCGTCCCCATGTTATTTCTGCTGTTTTTCCTTTTCTTCTTTATCATAGATTTGGGCACGAGATTGTATTTTTAAGAAAGAACACATGGAATCTTGCTTGATGCACCATTTGCTAGCATTGCAAACATTTGAGTAATCAGACACCTTTTTTCCAAGGCTGAAATATTCAGACTGAGAATGCAACTGAAAGTGTAATACGCTCTGAATAAAAACTATATCTAAATTTAGTCTTTCACAATTACTTGATAGATATCAATTATTTGATTTAAAAATAAAGCTATTAAAATGTAAATTACCATCTTCTGATACCTAATTTAGTTTGCGATTATAAACAAGTTAGAGGCAATTTTTATTATTTGGTCTTTGAAAAAATTAAAAAAAATAAAAGAGGAAAAAACTGAGATACTTTTGCTGGATTAATTGGTTACTCAAACTTCGGCAGTTCTAATCTAAGCTGTTCCATTCAAAGTCAATTCATGTACATATTTTCATTAATCCAAAACCACTATCCAAATCAACTGGAGCCATTGTCTTGTAAATCCTTTAGGTATCTGTTATACCCCAGTGATGGGTCATGTTACTGAATTTCATAAGAATGCCAGCAAATCTGCTCCTACATGTTCAGTGAGCTTGAAATTGTTGGGAAAGTGCGGGTAGTAAGAACAAATAGTGGCACAAAGAGCATTCAGTGAAGCTGTTCTTATTCAACCAAAGAAAGCTAGGGATGACATGAAACCCTGTCTATAGCCAGCCACTGAACAAGCTGAGGCAAAGATAAAGGAACAGATGCTGATGGCGTGTATGGGCTTGTCGTTCTAAACAGTGTTGTATAGTATACTGCTATATAAGAGAACAATTGTGATTAAAGCAAGCTAGCAACAGATAAAGAACGTTAGTAAGAATCTGAAAGACAATATGTTTCTACTAAGCCACCCATTTGATAAACAAAGCCAGAAAAATAATTATAACAAAACCTCATCAAGTGGGAATACTTCTGTAGCAGGCATGATACCATATAAAGCATGCAGCCATCCCCTTTAATCACATTAAAAATAAAAAAAATAAAAAACATCTGGAAGAAAGGGCAGGGCTTATTTGCTGCACATGTGGCCATTCAGAATCCAGACTTGTTGAATTTCTATGCATTTGCCTCAGTGTATTCTGTGTAAACAGGGGCTTAACATTTTATTAATTATAAACTAACACCAATAAGAAACATTTGTCATTTTTCAAGTTCTCCCTTTAAAAAACTGTATAATGACTCAAATAGCCTTCAGTAGTTATCAGAAAAGGAACCTCCCTGGACCTTGCTTTATCATTGCCCGTGAATAGTTTATCATCGGAGCATTTCAGGTGTTTTCACAGATGTAGAATATTCAAAAGAATTTACTTTCAGCTGCTTCTCGCCTCTGGCTTTGTAGGTGTGCTATTCAGCTGCAACATATTCTAAGGAAATTTATGTCTTTTCCAGTAGAGGAATTGCATATCAGATTAATGTAACCTTTGTCTCTGTTGGTGCCACAAGAAAACAAAAGTGGAATGCAGTACCGTACCCATAATCAGAAATCTTCTATCTTTGCTGACGTCCAACACATAACTCAGTAGCTTTTTCATGCTTTAAACTCCAAAGTAGCTTCACCACATAACAATGTATCATCATTATCCAGTGCCTTGCTGGGACAAACTCCTCAAAAATATAAAAAGGAGACAATAACATGGGCCAAAGTAGGCTATTCACATGTGTGAGCAATTGGCCCAAAAGAAGCACACTGCCTCAAAGCACATCAGATTTGAGGGTTTTTAAAGCTTCATTCTGTGGAAGCCACAAGTCATTCAGACTGGTGGTTCCACTCAGATGCCAGGCAATGCAAAGGCTTTCCCTGTGAGAGATAATTATACAGCCTCTAAAAAGCCTTGTGGAGGAAGACGCCTCCACCAGTTTCGGTTTAGAGTAGGTACCTTCTGACCTGAAGCTTTCATCTATTTAATCAGTGGCAACCTAATGTCAGTGCTTTATTCCAAATCCAAAACCACGACACCTTTTACAGACTATACTGGGAGGTTCAACCCAGTGAAAGACAAAGCACACAAGAGACATGCAACTCAAGCTTAAATCTATGCTGATAGCAATGAAGTGGTTGAAATTCAGCACTGAGCTACCATGAATCCTACTGCACAAACCAAGTGGAGACCATGTTGTTTATCTTTGATCTGATCAGTAAAACATGAGGAAATGCTGTCACTTCTCAACTCAAGAGATTCACACCATGTGCAGCAGGAAGGTAAACGTCAGTGTATTTATTTATCCAGACACAATAGCAGTACCGACTTCAGCCAATTTAACTGTCCTCAATAATTAAAGACAATAAACTTTGAGGGTTAACATGCTCTACGTTAAATCCCGCCCACTAACAGGACCTAGTAATTATCATTCAAACTCAATATTTGTTAACGTTGAATAAATATACATTAAAAAAGACGTTGAATATGAATCTACTGAATGCTGTCCTTTTGAGCTTGAGGGCAAGCAAATAAATCGTTAAACTATTACTGGTAGTATTCAAAGATAAAAATGTTGTGCTCAGCACTTATGAAGGGACTTGCTTGGGGAAGATGTGAATATTGGGAAAAGTTGATAAGTATTTCTCAGTAAGATTTTTTTATATTAATTCTAGAAAACGTGGGCAATCAACAAATCCTGTTATTGCCATCAACGTTTGTCTAATTGGAATGTCTCTCCGAGTAAATACAGCGTGTGGCTTCTCCGGATAAAAAAGTTTTGCATAATGTAACTACCTCATGTAGGTCAATGGGAAGTCAGAAAGGAACATAACAAGAACTTACCCAACACAGTCATCACAGTTTTAATGAGCTTAATTGGTGTCCTCTTGCGATTCATAGATCCACTTGTATGAGCTTTTAGGACTAAGGTTTTCCTCCTTACGTAGATATATATCCTCAAGTATATGGACACCATTATTAGGAAAATAACCAGGTTGGACACTGACCAGAAGATTAGGTAGCTCCTACTGAAAATGGGTGCTAGTGTGGAGCACTGGGATAAATTACACATGCAGTTCCAGCCAAGGCTAGGGACAGTCCCCATAAATATGGAGATAGCCCACACCAGCACAATAAGGAGGGTCACCCGGCGCTTAGTTAGGTTACTGTGGACTTTCCAGTTCATGACTGAGATGTAACGCTCCAGGGCAATCACCAGGAGATTTGTGAGGGAAGCAGAGAGGCTAGTGTCCAGTAAGCCCTGGCGAATAAAATAATTTTGCACAGTCAAAGTTCGGGATACCTCACCCGTGTTGAACATCAGATATACATATGCGATTCCAGCTAGAAAGTCTGAGGCTGCGAGGTTGGCCAGGAGGTAATAGAAGGGGTAGTGAAACCTCCTGTTTGTGATCACAGCTGCGATGACCATGGCATTGGACAACAGAATGAAACAGCAGAAGAATGACCCAAAACACTGCACCGCAATGAGCTGTGTGGACTCCCAGCCATCATTGGTTTGGTTGCTGTTGTTGTAGAAAAAGCCCATAGACTCATTATGATGACAGCTGCTCTGATTGGCCATCTTGTGCAGACTACACCGCTATGAAAGAAAAACGAAAGTCATACATAAGGACAGTGAAAACAAATTATCTCTAGAAACAATGTCTGTTAAAGTAATCTTCATCTTCAGACCATTCCCACAATGTGCAATGATAAATCCCATGCTAATATTAAATGCCCATTTAAAATTCTAGGTTTCACTCACCCCAAAGTGCAATTAACTATTGGTATATCCAGGAGACAATATAAGCTAACAATATGAATGACAAAAATTTTTAAAGAGACACTTTGGCCAAAATTAAATAACCAATACATATACGATCTATGGTAATCATATCTGCTAACCTCCTACAGTAGTGTCTGAATATTGAGAGAGTGAGCTTCTTTTTCCTAGTTAAATCATATTGGGGGAAAAAATTGATAATGTATAGAAGGAACTTAAGTAGGTTAAATCAGATACTCGGAGGCAAGTTATTAGGATTGTGTTTTTCCTCATAAGCTAGTTAATGCTGAAAGAAAAAAAGTAGAACCAGAACAATTTAAGAATAAACAACCATTTAAAAATGTAAAAAGCATAAAACAAAAGTGAATTGTTTCTATTCGCAGGGGTTGAGGAACAAATCTGCTTCTCAGAAAAGTACATAAATAACATTAAATACTGGTTAAAACTGGAAAATCGATTAAATTGGAATTAGTTTTCTAGCAGACCCTATAGACCACAACAGAAACAACGTTGTTTAAAAATAAATATCTTTCACTGAAAGAATTTCTCAGTCCCTTCCTGTTTTTCCTGTATTGTGTCTTTTACCTGTTTCAACATAAGCATATGACTGGAATTAGGACTCGAGTCTACAGTCAATTCCAAGACTAGTAAAAGGGTAGAAGCACTAAAAGGCATGAGGCTGTTGGTCACTTGAGCTCACTTACCAAGAAAAAAGGAAACGGTGAAGACGAACCGATTTGCTCATCAAAATCCACACTGAGTCCCCCGCACAGTTCCCATCGCTGAACTCCACCGGCTTTCCACAATCAACTGAGAGAAAGAGTTTTCGACATAAGGAAGGCTGAGACGGTGAGGAGGAGTCTGGGAGGTTTGGGCGGTAACGTGTGTATAGGCTTTTGTGCGGTCAAAGCAAAATGGGTGTGGATTGTCTATACTGACTCGAGAGCAGTGTTCTCTGTACACACATTCGCATGGAAAGATCTTGAAATACCCTTCTCACACTTTTCTAGCTTAGTTTCGTTAACTATGGGGTATGTTCCCCATGTAACATTTTAAAATCTATCAACAAATGTATTTGAATATTGCAGATAATATTAAACCAAAGAACATTATGTGAAAATGCAGTCACAGCTTCAGGGACCTCTCCGGGTGACTGTGAGGAGTTTGGTGTGTTCTCCCCGTGTCCGCATGGGTTTCCTATGTTTCCTAGTTTCGCGACTCTGAATTGAATAAGTGGTTACAGACAAAGAATGAATGAACATCCTTAAAATATTCTGTGAACATTAGAACTTTTAGAAAATTTTTGGTAAGACAAACATTTGCACTTAATAGCTTACTTTATTAGAGCTAATCAAACAACAACAGTCTTTAAAAACCCACAGAATGCTGGGTGCACATACATAGGGCCATACTAGTGTCTACAGCTATTAGTTGTATTTTTTAATGTATTTAGGAAACAAGCCCTTTTACCATAAACATCCTACACACTGGGTTCCAAAGTGTCCCAAAATGAGTACACAAAGCCTTTTATTTTTTCGTAGTTCAGTTTAAGGGAATATGAATCACACTTGACATTTTTAATTGCACAACACATGAGCTTTGTGATTACGGTAAACTGTCATAATTTAAGGAGTAATCCACTATACATAGCCATAGTGAGCAATATAAAAAGGGGCTTTTTGGGACTAAACTTTTTGTTGTCTTTCATATTTAGGCAGTGTTTGAAAATACCAGCTGAACCTTACTTTTGTGTGGAGGAGAATATGCAGACTATCCAATAAAGTTATCAGTTGGGAGATAGAATATTTTGACAGTGGAGATTTGCTTTATTGGGTGTCTTTTTTGGGCCTTTGGGACTCTAGAGTTTCACTTCCATGCACAGTTTTCTGATGGAAGTGAAACATACCCAAGAAAGCACCTGGCTTTTGATGGCCACTGGCCTTCCACACATCAGACTTGAGCATGTCAGGAACAAAGCTACACCAATAAAAGTCCTTGGATAATGCTACATGAGCCTGCCTCTGTAACATGATTGAGATAAAAAAAAAGTGTCTGCCAAATGTGAATTTAGGTATATTAAACATCATATGTAGAAATGTAAAATACAACAAAATCATAAGGATCAGAGAAGGTTCTGTGGCATTTGACCTTATCATATATATTGCTTATTAATTGTTGAGCATTAGGTTTTCAAATATAATACATCCCAAAACCCAAAAAAATGAAAAACAGATCACAAATCTGTTTCTGTATTGAAATACAACCTGTCCCATATCATTTGTTCCACTCTGGAATTCTGCACTCTAAAACCAAGTCACATGTTCTAGTTTATCACCTTCTATCTTGCTAGATGTCTCTCATCAACATAAAAAACATAATGTTATGACTCACTCCACTTTCCTAGTCATTGTTTACATAGCAGGATTTTAAATATTTATAACATAATTGTATGACTCCAAAAAAAATGATCCACTGAAAAAATACATAAGATGTGTATTAAAGCCCATTTGCACAAGTCAAAAGGGAAATAAGAAGGTTTTGTATATTTCCTTCTTTGTATGTGGGAATTCTTGTAAAAAGAATTGTTAAAAAAGACATTACGTATTTTAAATACTGAAACAGGACACAAAAGACCATAGGCAATGTTTGTCCTACTCTACAGACAAAAGTATGTAATGGATAAGCAATTAAAAATTCATATCTGTACAGACCACTATTATATGTGCATTAAAGCCATTATACATGCATTTTCCAAGGTAGGAAAATTGCCCATATTAATAATTAATTGCACAAAACACATTCCCTTTCCAAAGTGTAATATTACCCATGCAAGGGGATAATTATGCACTTCTTATTAAGATGCAACAGGTATTTTCTGATTGGCATCTGATACTGTAAACATTTCCCTCCTGAGTCTTAATTACATTTTAGTCCTCTTCAGCGGATGTTACTTATGGTTAATCTTCTTTCCTTTGGTTAATGTGAGCAGCCATTTCCCCATCACTGAATTAGACAATACCACTTTCCTCTGTTGTAATAGATGGATGGTGTAATGTACACAGTGTGATGGATGTATTTTGTAACACAATACAGTTTACAGTTATGACCATTGTACAAGGCCATGCCAAGACTGATGTCTGTATTTGAAAATGGTCTCTGTTAGCTGATGAGAATAATGGTGTCCTCTTTGGGAACTCTGAAATGAAGAAAACATGAAAAAATAAGAATTATACTGGATATCATGGAAATCATCACTTTTTTAACTCTGTAAATGGTTTAATCGTCAAATGCTGGTGATTTCTGTGAAATATAATAACATCTGGTATTGAAATCAAAAACATTCATAAAAGGATATTTATATTCAATATTTGTGTTGCTGGTTATCAACATTTCACCTAGGATTCATGAATAAGAAACATTTTCTTAAACAGATATGGAACAATATATTTACAAATGTTATTATTTTTTAGTTAAACCTATTCAACTCAATTCAGAAAAGACAGAAAGCTTAACATCGTTCTGCAGTTGCTGGTAGATCACCAGTACAATAGCATACTGTTGGCAATAGAGAAAATGGGTCTTTATTTTCGCATTAATCAAAAAAATGTTTCACCGGATCAGTCTTGCTAAAAGTATTAACGGGATTCCTGCATCACTTTAGCTGAAGAGCTGCAAATGATCTAATGAGAGATGATAAATATCTGTTCAAAGTGTAGGAGTAAAAGACCACTTTGCTGTCTCTACTTGAATTAATTGATTTTCTCATTATCTTGTGTCTGGGTGGGTAAGTGGCTTTTATCTGGGATTAATACACAGCATCAGACTACCATAGGGATCTTTTTACACTCCTTTCAGATAAAAGCTGCCAAATGGACACTGACAAAGCACTTCAACAGTGGGCACAGCTCCTTATGGAACATTGGCCCACTGGGAGGAACAAAACTTCAAAGGAACAATCCAGTGTGTTTCAGCCTAACATTTATCATTCATATACATCACACATTTGAAACCCACAGACTAACTCAGATCATATTAATGATAGAATCCTTTGGGCAGCTGCTGAATTCCATCAATATACATTTATAACTAATGCAAATATTTCAGTGAGGGGACAAGAATTAACAACTCACAGTATGTTATTTCCAGCATGCATTGGTTTGTGTGGATTTTTCAGCCTGTCTGGTTGAACATGGACATCCGAAAACCACTTTCACACTTTTTAAAAGCTGGATAAAACTGTGGGTTTTATACAACAATCTTTCATGTCTGTCCCTTGCATTGTTGTTGCAGTCATATGCATATTTAATCATGGAATTATTCTGTGTCCTTTAAAGAAACTTTATGTAAGATTTGTGTTTTTTTGCTTCTGGGCCTCCCCCTAGTGTAATTCATCGTTGCAGCACTGTACTAAAATCAGTGTGTTTCCTACCCTCCTCTACAAGTCACATGGTGCAGTTGCTGCAGTGGCTGAGCCCAAAACGGAGGCCCTAATCTCCCCATTACCAGTCAGTCAGGTGTCACTGAATTTGAAGCAGTAATTTTAAGATAAAAACATCACAGTGTGTTTCTTTACGTACGGGGACGCATCAGACAATGGCAGAAACCTTTTTGTTTTTATGACAGATATGTTAGGAAGTTTCTCCAAAGTTTTTGCCCAACTGAAGAGCTCTTAAGAAGAAAAGAGATAATGTGATTTAAGGAGCAGAATGTTTATGCGTTCTATGAATTTTACTTTGTAAAATATGTTTTGCAACAAAACCTTGCCAACCTTTTAGAAATGAACAAGTGAAAGAAAAGGTCAAACAAAAACCAGCTGATGTTTTCAAGCAGTGAGATAAAAATTCATTTTCAAGGTTTGGGAGACAAAACATCATCTCGTTGCAGAGAGCTGGACAAACTGCTCAAGGAGAAAGCTTTTTGTCTCAGCCTATGCTTGGTTATCATAAGTGTTGTTCATAGCAAGGGAAAGCTTTCTTGAGTTTTTCTCTCTTTTTTTTCAAGACAAGCCCTACATTTCTCTGTAATCAGCACATAGCTGGGTGTGTCCACCTCTCTCTCCCACCGCTAATTTCATTTTGTATGCCACAGTGGCCTAACCTCAGAGCTTGGGAAAAGACTGGAGCCTGCTGGCTGATGCCTGAGATTGTGTACCTTGTGCAGCAACACAGCGTGACCGAGGGGCCATCGGTTTCTTGTCTCCCACCATTTTCCTCTCCCTCTGGCGGGGGAAAATCTTTCTCTGCCCTCAAGAACAGCTGCAGCTCAGTCATAGGGAAGCCTGTCTTCTGATAGCGCTGGTTCACATAGAGAAGGAGATGAACATTTGATAAATGTAGTAAACACACCCAAAATGTTTGGAATACACAGGGCACTTCTTTAGTTTCTACTAGAGCTATGAGGGTATTGGCCTTATACTCTACTATTAAACATTATATCATCACACATGCCTCAATCTGGGTTAATTGTGGAATAATGATGTGCTTAATATGGTCATTTTTGTTTTTATCTATGTAATGTATGTTTTATAGATAATATTATGAAACTATCTATGAATTAGTATAAATATGTCTATTTGAGATGACTGAACAAATGACTGAAGATGCTGAAGCAGTTTGCCAACTACCAGGCTTCATTTAGGCATTCTTGTTAACAGCATTAGCTTTGTAGCTCCAATGCAACAGAAGACTGAAGACTTATGAATGTTATTTTAGTGAAGAGAAACAATAAGCACATTTTCATTTCTGTCAGATTTGTTAACTGAGAACTGAAACATGTTCAACTTGTGGCTTCACTCCACAGAAACTTAGGAACCAGGTTTCTGAAGTGTTTAATACATTAATAAATTAATGTTAAAAATTTCCTGCTATTTCACCGTTTTTGACATTCTGTATAAAAACTTAAGAATCCTGTGAGAATTAACTAGACATAAACAACATTTTGAGTTCTACACAGTAAATCATTTCACATCAAAACTCTGAATGTCTTCAGTGATTGGACATGTTATGGAAGTACCTTGATGGTCTCATAGGCATCTGTGATGAGAGCTATGAAGAGGCTGAGCACCATGTAGATAAAGAGAGAGATGAAGGAGTAGAGGTAAGCTCTGCTGAAAAGCCACACCAGTATGTTTTTCTGGTGGAACTCGGCAAATGTGGGGAACATATCATCTCCATTCACCAGAGAGAAGAGGCATTCAGCCACTCGGCTTAGACCTTCAAACTGACCCCATACAACAAACCACAACAGGGAGAGGCAAAGAGAATTGAAAAGAAAAAAAAATCAATAAATACTAGCATGCTCATAGGTGTGTAATGTATGAAGGATTTTGTGCAGTGTATAACAGGAAACGAAAACTGGAATAATATACTGGTTAAAATATTAAGAACAGCAACCAGGCTCTACCAAAAAGAAAAGGTTGCAGTGAAATTTAATTCTCACTCTTACACGCTGAATAATACAATATTTATTCTGTACTAATACTGCCATCTTGTGGTTGAAATAAAATGGTACAGAGTACACAAACAATAGGCATTTCTAGTGATGTAAACTTTTGACCTCATAATTTAGCTCATTTCCTGGTGTCCTCAGAATGCATCGTGATACAAATTCACCATAATTCTCAGATTTCATTATTTTGGTGTAATTCCTAGGAAATTACACTGCAAATAATTTGAATGAGCATCTGGCACAGCTTCAAAATCCATTTGAATAAAACTATTCCCTGTCACCATTTTAAGATCAGTGTATACAGTACTATTTATAACGTATTTTACCTTATCGTGGTAGGGTCCAAGAACAATCCACCCACAGAAAGTGTAACCCAAGTAGATCATTCCTGCGCAGCAGCAGAAGCGCAGCACCTTAGGCAAAGCTGCTTGCATTGTGAGGATAAGAACCTACACCAGGAAAGATGTTTGTATAAGCTCCATAGGTAAAAATGGCATTTATAGTGTAAAATCAGGTCATGTATTCAGCAATTTCAAATAAATAACTGTGAAACACTGATATCAGTTGTGTTGCTGAATGGTTATGTTGTCTTTAACCATATGTAAATGTGTGTCCAAGCACATGAGTGATGAGAGTTAACTCACATTGTACTTCTGAAAATATCCCAAATATCTGATGACACCAACCCATACCATGAGTGTAGATGTTCCCAAAAAAATGCTGCATACATCATAGCTGGTCAGGCTCTGTAGGGACATTTTTTAATATTTTAACAATGCTGAATGCTTAACTGGGCAAAGAGATGAGCACATTCACCTTACAGTCACAGATCTATGACAATAAAATATAAAGCTCTCTCTTCTGTCCTCATGCCTGGAAAGTCCAAAGTCTGAGAACACATATGTAAAGTCTGCATACGTCTGGTCAAAGGTTATTTATTATAATATATTTTTATTCTCCCTGTTCATTCTCTACAGAGAACTTAAAAACTGATCATTTGAAAACACTTCTTTTCAATAGGTTAAATTCCGCAATAAATGGTAAATGTGCATTAAAATGTACACGAATGTCTTCTCAAATGATGATGTGTACTTTTTCAGCTTGCATACAATGTTCTTATCTTTGACCTTATAAAACAGATGAGCTATTACCCTGTCAGCTAAATACATATCTTAAAGCTGTTCAAGGAGTTGCCCACTAAACTAAAGACTGCTACAGAATGTAATAAAACAATGAGTTTTACTATTTAATATTTACCTTTGCCTGTATTTCCATCTTCAGTATAGATCCGATGATTGCCATAACATCACTGATGATCACTAAGACGTACCAGCCATTTAGAAATTCTTTTTGGTCATTCTCACATACCTTACGCTTGCATTTCTTTAGACAAAAATGGGAAAATCTCTGCAAAATGAGGACACATCATTAAAATTACTACCACACGTGATGTAAAGTGGAAAACATCATGAATCCTAACTGCATTAACAACATCATAACAACAAATATCTAAACTGAAGTCAGCAGACAAAAAATGATGAACGTATCTGCATGAAATTTGTAGATATTCTTTGCCGTGCATGTATTCCTTACCTGAAGTAATCTTATTGCCAGAACAATGGAGCGAATGCATAGCACAGCAGAAGTGAGACACACTAAAATAACAAAGGCATCAAAAACCAGGAGGTACTGAGTGTTCTTCTGAGCTGAAACAGACAACCCCAGTATTTGAATTTGTTATGTTGACTCGTTTAACTGAGTTGTAATGTAGTTCAAATGTGCTGACAAATTAACAGCTTACATTTATAAAGCTATATAGGCATAGCATCTCAGATTCCTACATATGTACTGCTTATATAACATATTATTGCTTATAATAATTAGTGGGCAGTTGCTGATTTTTGTGAATTAACTTACACTTCTTGCCTCTTATTATTTTATTAAACAAATATAACTCAAAATTTCATTTTTACATTTTGTGACACTGCACTTTGCATAAATAATATTTGACAGAATTCAGTACATGGAAATATGCCTGTTGTAAATGTGACAGTGGCACAAGGTTAAAAAAAAGTCTAATATTATTATTTACATAACATCATGTTCATGATCATGTTTATTTTAACTATGTAATCCCGTGTATTAGGATAATATCTGTAACATATTCTGACTTTATCTAAGTAAATATTAATGCCTCACAACACTCCCTATGAAAAAAGGGTCCTGTTTCTTGTGAATGAATATACAGTAATACCTTGACTTACGAGTTTAATACGTTCTGTGACCGAACTCGTTAACTCAGTTTGCTTACATATCAAATTAAATTTGGCGGCACGGCAGGTAGTGTCGCAGTCACACAGCTCCAGGGACCTGGAGGTTGTGGGTTCAAGTCCGGTGACTGTCTTTGAGGAGTTTGGTGTGTTCTCCCTGTGTCTGTGTGGGTTTCCTTCGGGTGCTCCTGTTTCCTCCCACAGTCCAAAAACACACGTCGGTTGGTGGATTGATGACTCAAATGTGTCCGTAGGTGTGAGTGAGTGGGTGTTGCCCTGTGAAGGACTGGCACCCCCACCAAGGTGTGTTCCAGCCTTGTGCCTGCTCCGGACCCACCGCGACCCTGAACTAGATAAACGTTTACAGAGAATGAATGAATGAAATAATAAATCAAATAAAATTTTCATTCATTCATTCATTATCTGTAACTTAATATCATTGGGCGCAAGGCAGGAATACACCCTGGAGGGGCGTCAGTCCTTCACAGAGCAACACACACTCACATATTCACTCACACCTACGGACACTTTTTTTTTTGAGTCGCCAATCCACCTACCAACGTGTGTTTTTGGACTGTGGGAGGAAATCCACGCGGACACAGGGAGAACACACCAACTCCTCACAGACAGTCGCCCGGAGCGGGAATCAAACCCACAACCTCCAGGTCCCTGGAGCTGTGTGATTGCGACACTACCTGCTGCACCACCGTGCCATGTTTTTAAATAAGAAAAATGTATACATAATAAAAACAATGTAAATAAATAATCTGGTTCTATTAAATGTAATTACCTTGAATATCAGAAAAAGACGCTGGCGGAGGTGAAGATTTGCAGAGGAAGTTAGGGGGAGTTTTTCTTTTTCTTGCTCTATCGCTTAACTTACCTTACTCGCTACACATTTAATGCTACAATATTACGAATACAACTTTACGACAGAGATGCACGGCAAGATAACCAAGTGAACTGAACGCTCGCTGGGCTACCTAGTGGCTGGTGGCGTAAGCTCACTCGCTCGTAACTCATGGCTCTTATCATGTAGCAAAAAATCGACCGAGCGACGGCTCGTATGTTGATTCACTCATAAGTCAAGGTTTCACTGTATGTGTTAATTAGTCAGCAGAGATCAGTCAAATCACTGTATCCACAATCACTATTTGTTTTACCAGACATAGTAACCATATACATGACTTTTGTCGTTCTACAATCACAGAGTGTAATTAACCATTGCTTTGCATACTTCATTAGTCCAATGTGCCACAAGGTATGTTTGATTAGGGTGACCAGACGTCCTCTTTTACTCGGACATGTCCTCTTTTTTAGACTTAAAAAAATGTCTGGGCAGAATTTCACAAACGTCCGGGATTTTGTTTTTCTAGAGCTTACATAGAACTTCGAGAAGCGTTTCGTTCACAAACTAGTCCCGCCCTCCCCTACTCCGTTTGGTTCGCTTGAGTGAGAAGAGGGCGTGGTGAAGTAGCCTAAAATCTTCGGATTGGACGGTCTGACTGTAGAGCTACTGTTATTGGTCGATAACCTTCTCTGCAAACATTTAATTGGTCAGTCTGCACGTCAGTACTCACCCTCCCCCCCGGAGACGTGTCCTCTTTTTCACCATCTCAGATCTGGTCACCCTATGTTTGATCAGTCACAGTACTGACATGGTGATGTGTTGTGCTGGAAAAAGTGGATCCTAACAAGAGGCCTAACAAGGTATGCAGAGCAACAGACATACAGCAGTCTGTAATTGTTGAAGCACTGTAAGTTGAGGTATTAAAAAAAATACAAATGCAGAAATCATAGGCCATTTTAATGTTTTGGCTGATCAATGTACAGTGTAAATGTCAGCTGTATTTCAACTCATACCAGTTCCAGAAATCTTCCAGTTCATGCATGCACTGCTAACAGCATCAAGGTCAAGGGTAATTTTCACCTTTCCACTGTGGCATCGATTATCAAATGTGATCTGGTGAAGAGTCATATGACTTATAACTCTGATAGCATAATCAAATCCTCATTAAGTACAGCACACCATATTTAAAACTCATCTTACCATTACAGCAAACGTGTAACAGTCAGGAAGCTCATGTGAGCGTAAAGTCTGTAGGTTGATTCCTTTCAGTGGAAAAGAGATCTCAATATTGACAAGCCTGCAAACAAAAATGGTCTGAGTAACAACACACACACTGAGAAACACAAAATACAAGTGGTTTTAAATGCCCTTACCTGTAAAAATCAAGCTCGAAAAAAGAGGAGTTGTGTGTTCTCCATGTTGTGGCAGACTTGGGATCCAAAGTTAAGCAAACTGAAATGGTCAAATAATTTTTTTAATTAATATCTTTCTTATATTTTCAAAGAAGATGCGAGTATAACCATACAAACAATATTATAAAAAACTATACTGCCCTACAACTGGAAATAATGCAGTCACAATAATTGTATTATAAGCCATTTCTGTTCTTTTTTTCACAAACTAAAAGCTTTCTAATCATAATTCTATCATTTTTACAGAAGAACCTGTCTAATGCATCTACATTAGAATAATTATCTGATGGCTCCACACTGTCCCATCTGGCGTAGTTCAGACTAGTGATGCTATTAAATATTTAACAGGGCTTTCCTCAGAAAAAAGTTCCCAGATGAGCTAACCAAACATGTGAGTTGTAGAGTGAAACCAAATAGAAACACCTGTCTCGGTTTGAGCATCTATATCATAGGAATGATCTGATGGCTCCACGCTGCCCCGTCTGTAGTATTCTTTACAAATGACCAAAGGCAACAGATTTCCATTTTCCTCAGCATAGTCAACTGGACCCACAGACAGCTGACCTAACTGAGAATACTGCAGAAAAGGTACATTAAATACACAAACCTACAACAAATGGATTTAAGAAAATAATTTGCATTTAGATTTTATTCAATTTAAGCTGTGAAGATAAAAATGTTTCTTTGGACCGTTCTCAAAGTATTTAAAATTTACCAACTAATGAGAAAATAACAAAAAGGTCCAAAATACACTCTCCCTCTTCGGGGGAGGCATGTCCGTTACGAGAGAGTCGCAGACACCAGTCGAGTGAAGTTCAAAGCAAATCAAAGTATTTATTTACCAAAATACTGGATCCAGGAGAATTTACACATTGAGAACAGTCTAATACCCCTCCCAAGTGAAAATTCTGACCTCCCATCATCTGACTCACAAAGTTATACCCATGATGACGTATAGCCTGGTGGTGAGGCGTTTCTGGCTGATTAGCGTATATTAATATGCATAATTTCACGTGTTAGTACTCAGCTCTTCACGTGCAATATTCAGGTGCCTGTTGTGACCCTGAAGACATTCATTATCTGGTCAGGCTTACAATGGGCCTCTCTTCTCAGCACTTTTTTTCCCTAGAGACTAAAATTTAGGGAGTTAGAAATACACTTCAAGGCCACAAGAAGAAGCTACAGATCAGCGCCTCCATGCCCAACACTATGATGTCAGTGTGTTACAATTCTGGAGTGCACATCCGTTCAAGGTTAGACGTTAAGAATTAAAACTGTGTGTAAATATCAAGTTATCATGCCATATAGTGAAGTTAGCTTATAATATGTTTTGAGGAGTAATTATCATATGAGTTAGTAGTGCAGAATCAAGCAAAAATGCTTAACTACATGTGTAAGTAATTAATAATGTAAATACTGGTTAGTCATTCATATACATGCATATAGGGTACAGGATTTCACACCATGAGTATGCTAATTTAACTAATCATCATTTAAGGATATTTGTCAACAAACACAAAGTAATAAAATTATTTTTCACAACAGCTGCTGCAAAGTCTGTCCAATGCAATCAGTTACAATAACAGTAATAAATGTAACTTTGCTAAATAAGAATATACAAGTATTCAATAAAGAAGGAAAACATAATACTAAATAAATTATAATAAATATAAAATTAGGTAAAAGTGATTAATTGGCACATAAAATATATATATATATCTCTCATTAGAAACACACATTTTTTCTCATTAGTAAAAAAAACTAAAACAAAAACCTGATCTAAGATGTAGTTTATATTTTCATAAACACTCTGTTTTGTGTAGACAGCCACACTGTAGTCATCTTCATCCACACCACTGTAGCTTTTCAGGAACAAGTTCTTAAAAGCCATCAAGTTCTCCTCCTTGTAGGCCACCACCAGCTGGTTGCTAAGCCCAAACAGAACAAGCTTTGAAAGAACATGAAATGCAAACATGTGAGTTTGACAGCAGGCTGCATAACAGGTTTATACACACACATGCTTATTCGTTTATAGTGAGAGTTGGACCATTCAGAAGGAACCACAAACAAAACAAGCAATAAACTTACAGTCCTGGATCTTAACTTAAAGATAATAAAGCTCCATAAATGGTAAAAAAAAATCACATTTAGAAAGTTCCCTTAACCATTAAGCTCTACTTTGATATACAGATTTTATTTAGTGAATCTTTAACACGTTTTTATACCTGGGTGGTAATCATGGCTATTTTTAATATCTGCACAGTCAGCTTCCATGGCAATTGCCCTCTTGCTCTGTATTTCTCACAAGGACTCATGAAGTAGTATCTCAGGTCTTCTCTCAGAGTTTCCTCCAGTATGGGTTCAAGGTTCTCAGACATGTTAATGCTAAACCAAAACAGAAGACCAGCAATCGTTAGCCAAGATAAACTGAGGAGCTTAAAGGGCTCATATTATTTTGTTACAGGTTGATGTAGCATGCACACAAAAAAGCTTACCTTTCAGTCCATACAAGGAACTAACCGATTTAATTTATTTTATGACATCATAAAAACCAGCACATCTACATACTATCTACAGGGGTTGGACAATGAAACTGAAACACCTGGTTTTAGACCACAGTTATTTATTAGTATTGTGTAGGGCCTCCTTTTGCGGCCAATACAGCATCAATTCGTCTTGGGAAAGACATATACAAGTCCTGCACAGTGGTCAGAGGGATTTTAAGCCATTCTTCTTGCAGGATAGTGGCCAGGTCACTACGTGATGCTGGTGGAGGAAAACGTTTCCTGACTCGCTCCTCCAAAACACCCCGACGTGGCTCAATAATATTTAGATCTGGTGACTGTGCAGGCCATGGTAGATGTTCAACTTCACTTTCATGTTCATCAAACCAATCTTTCACCAGTCTTGCTGTGTGTATTGGTGCATTGTCGTCCTGATACACAGCACCGCCTTCAGGATACAATGTTTGAACCATTACATGCACATGATCTTACTGGTGCAATGTGCAATTAATGAAGATTGGCCACCAGGCTGCTCCAATTTAGCCCTGAAACCTCCCAAATGACAGGTGTTTCAGTTTCATTGTCTAAACCCTGTACATGTTTAGTAATTCTTTCCTATTTACAATGTAATAATAAGGAATGTTAAAGTCTGGAATTAAATCTCACTGGGGCAGCCACTTGTACAAAACAGGTAATTTATATATATCAGCCTGGGCCTGTATTTGGAGGTGGTGGGAGGGACAAGGCTCAGAGGTGTGTAAAATGTTCCCATCCCCTACCATTCCTGCTCAGAGCATTCTTGTGTCTGAATGTACAATTTTGCTGTAAAGGAAGAGTACAGCCACATGTACTTCAATGTGACTGCTTCAACATTCAGACTATTCAGGCTTGATCTAGTGAAACAGCATTCTTACATACCATATGACACTATTCCCAGTTGTGAAAGGTTGTGCAAAATGTAAATGTAAAACAGAATGCAGCAATGGGCAAACAATTTAAAACAAATAGTTAATTGAAGTTTTTAGCTTGTGGCGAAAAATTTGGAACAAGGACATGTTTCTCACTGTGTCATATCACTTTTTTTGTGTAAGTGGTAAGAAACTAGTGTGAAAATATGCTGCATTTTTGATCAAGTGTTGCTACTCAACACTTCAGGGTCATCTGTGTAGAATTCATTCATCCATTATCTGTAAGCGCTTATCCAGTTCAGGGTCGCGGTGGGTCCAGAGCCTACCTGGAACCATTGGGCGCAAGGCAGGAATACACCCTGCAGGGGGCGCCAGTCCTTCACAACACAGACACACACACATTCACTCACACACTCACACCTACGGTCACTTTTGAGTCGCCAATCCATCTACCAACATGTGGTTTTGGACTGTGGGAGGAAACCGGAGCACTCGGAGGAAACCCACACGGACGCGGGGAGAACACACCAACTCCTCACAGACAGTCACCCGGAGTGGGAATCGAACCCACAACCTCCAGGCCCCTGGAGCTGTGTCTGTGTAGAATTTTTTATTTTATTTGTTTTTTTTAGCTGGTTACATGTCTGAACTACAAGCAGATCAATTGAGCACCCAGACGACAGAGCCATGATGTTGTAATAGGTACAGAATATGTTTTGGCATTGTCTTGCTGAAATAAGCAAAGCTTTAGATGAAAACTATGACATCTATATGGCAGCATGTTGCTCAAAATACTGTACACCATTCAGGATGGTGCCTTCAAAGGTTAGCAATTCCGCCATGCCGTGTGCACTAATGCACTCCCATACCTTCACAGATGCTGGCTTTGGAACTGCACACTGAAAACTGGATTGTTACACTCCTTCTTAGCACCAGGGAAGCTGCGTCAGTTATTTATACACACATTTGATTCATCAAATCACAGGAAGCTGTTCCACTTTCGTTTCTGTCCACCTTAAATTAGCTCTGGGCCCAGAGAAGATTGCAGCATTTCTGGATCCTGTTTATATATGATTTTTATTTGCATTTGTAAATGCACTGACAAAGTTTGCTAGCACACAAAGATTTTCAAATTGTTCCTGGCCCCATGCAGTGTTTTCCTCTACAGCATCATGTGTTTTTATTGCAATGCTGCCTGCGGGCTCAAAGATCACAGTTGTCCAATATTGGTTTTTGGCCTTGTCCTTAGCATAAGGATTTCTCCAGATACTCAAGATCTGATCAACCTCCATTTAACCTATTTATAGTTGTCATGTTTCTCTAAGAGTTTGAAAAACTTGCTGCTGGCAATTTGGTGTTTTTTTTTTGTACTATTTTAATTAAATATAGGGTTGTACTGAATTAATCATTACATTCTGTTTTATATATAGTTTACATTAACAAAACTATAAACCTATCCATGTGACAGCTCTATTCTTGAAAAGAGGAAGGTGATGCATCGTTCATCACACAAAGAAGTAGGGTTATTAGCAAACAGGGAGCTTCTGATTGGTCCATGTAAACATTTTTAAATCTTTATAGAGAGCTTCACAGTCAAGCACATTGAACACCAACAGTGTTCTTACAGATGAAAAGATTAAGATTCAATATGAGCTCAAAATACTGGCTGTACTTTACAAATAGTGACAAAAGTCAATAGTGGAAAAGTGCAACTCATTTATAATAACATATGAGAGATTTCTTTTTAAAAAGAAAGGAAAAAAGCAGAAATGTCCAAAACTCTGTAGACACCTCTCCTCACAAGTGACTTCTGCTATTTTAATGTGAATCTGCTACTGACACTGTACAAAGTACAAACAGCAGAAATGGATAAAATTAATTGAAAAGCAGCCATACATGAGGTTATGTTCACTATAACTAGTGCCAGGATTTGGCTAGGAGGGTCATCAACAATACACTACAAACTCATTTGTTTGTGAAAATTATATATTTACAATTACAAAAAATAAATCACTATTACCGTAAAACTTTGTTAGGCTCCATTATTTACTTCTGGGCTTAAATAAAATACCAAACTGTTGTGTGTAACAGGTATACTGTCAAACTAACATAGCAGAATCAAATGAATCCAAACATGATTTTTTAGATTTAAGAAAACTGTTATCCTGGTCTTGTGCACCTCATGCTCTGAATACTTTCATATTTCTCTGCACACACAGCATAAATTACATAATTAGCCAATGATCAAGCCTTTCCTACATTTCTCCAAGTTGGAAGCAGTTGCTCTGATTAACACCATGTTACTCACCTTGTCGTGTCTTCTCCGTCTCTGACCAAAAGCTCCATATTAAAAAACTCTACGGCTTTGTAACTGTTTAACAAGAGGTACGTTTACTCAGCGTGCCCTATTCCACATTACAGGAAAGCCCCGCCCAATGTCTCTATTAGACCAATCAGAAGCTCAGAAATTCTATGACCTGTTGTAAAGCTGAAATAAAATGTTCAATTACTTTTAGTTCTAGTGATAAATACTATTTCTAGTAAAAATGCTATTTAGAACAATACTCACCAAAATCCATCATTTATTTGTTCCTTCACAAATAATTTTTTTTTAAAACATTCATACAAAGGATGTGTGGTAAAGCTTTTTCAAATTCAATTTTTGACCAGTAAATGCCACCCGCTAATTAGCACAGCCGATCCCACAATGCCTCCAATCTGGAAAGTAAAAACAGTCCATGCTTCTTACAGGACATGTCTGGCTAACCATCACATTTTTATACCGCATTGGGCAGCAACACACAGAGGAACACTGCCTGGTTATGTTAGATAACAGATTAACAGTTACCGGCTAGCATTGTGCTGAGAGGGTGGAGTAGGATGGCGGGACAGCCAACACTGAAGCGTGAAGCAATTATACCAAACCATACCATACCAAGGTCTTGAGTTTAACATGTAATACCTTTTTAATTAAAACGTATTTCTATTGTATTTTCATATTAGAAATAATGCTGCAAGGCAAAATAACACAATTACTTACAAAATCATTTATTCAAGTGCTTCCGTCAGAGAAAGCATAAAAAAATGCACAAACATAATTACAACTATAAGAAATGTTCTATGATTTTTGTGAGAAATTCCTATGCCACCAGTATCATTGTATCGTTGTTTCTTGCACTGGAGTACCAATAGTTTCCACATGTTCGTCTGTCCTGCATGGGTTCAAAGTATCAGTCAAGGGCTCCACCTACAAACAAGAAAAAATATTTATTTACTATCAATTTCACTGGAAAATGTGTAAATCAGTGAAAACATAAAAGGGTATTTCAGCATATTTTAAATGGAAGGATACAGCCTACGAGGTTCTTTTATTGAAATACTGTAGTTAATTTATCAAATACCTTTAAGATCACTCAATACAATCAGAATTTCAATAACCCAATAGCCCTTCGTCCAGTAATATTCCAGGGGGACTGTATGATTTGAGGGCTGCATAATGTCATCATCAGAACAAAGTCTTCATTTTCATCACTTTTCTACTGTTAAGTACAGAGTATTTTTTCAACATCAAAACTATACAGTGTTTCTCTAAGATATTGTATTATTTCAAACTGTTAAGCTGAACTCAATTTTTTTTAATCCATTATTTCAGACAAAAAATATGAGGTCAGTGTACAACACATTTCTGTTCCCAATCCAAATCTTCTCACGTATGATTTATTGGAGCACAGACACTAACATAATACTTACATCATTCCTTTGGTTATCCGATAATCTTGTGATACCCATGTTGTTACTTTCAGTGCTTTGCTCTCCAGATGGAGGTTGAGAGGGTTTTGACTCTGTGCTGTTATTAGTAAATGACTTGTTTTCCTTCAGATTCAAAGTCAGAGTTTCTTCCTCAGTTTGCTGCTGGACTGAGTCCGGAGCTTCAGCTCCCTGAAGAGTGTCTGTCTCATCACCGCTGTAAGGATTGTCAGCGTTCCTCAAGGTTTCCACATACACCCTTTGCTGTTTATTGGTTCTGTAGTGTCTCCTCTGTCGAATTTCAGGTCTGTCCTCCTCTTCATCATTCCTGCTGCCCATTTGGTTTACTCTGTTGTTCTCCTGCCCAGCATTTCTCCTGGGTGCTGGGACAATATCAGCATCACCTCCCGCCCATTGGTCCCTTTCCTCCACCCTGTCCGGCTCTCTCAGTGCAGGAGCATTAGGCAGCTGCACAGCGGGAGGAGAGTCTCGACGCCCACCACGCAGTGGTCTAAAGGAAACATGATGGATGGCTGCTTGGGCACTGCTGTACACAAACACCTGAGGAAGGTCATAAGGAACCAAATATAAAAAGTGAAAGCAAACTAACAGATTTCTACTAAACATAGTGATACGATGTGAAAATGATATAATAACATATGATCTTTCTTTTCAGTCAAACTTGAATGAAACTAAAGGCTTGCTGGAAACAACAGCCATGGGCTAAAAACCTAAAAACAACTTTTTCCAAAATGTTGGGTGACTCTTACCAGAATGATAAGCATGATAGTAAGAAGGACAGGTATTTGGAGGGTGACTGGCAAATCCTTGAGCAAGGCTCTGAGAAATTCACTAATGCCGTGTCCAATCTGTTTTAGAGGATCTGTTATAAAAGTGGTGATGGTGACAGTGATGGCCTGTGAATATTAAACAGGTGTATATAATAAGCAATTCAGTTGATGGGCATCATTTAAAAATAAAATATAAGTATTAAAAGAGTATTAACCTTTGTTGGGGGCACTAGCAAGACAGGATTAACCATGAGGACCTCATAGTATTGCTTACAAGGATCATCTTGAAGAGTCCATGTGGTCCTAAACCACTCTATAAGGATAAAAGGTACAATATTACACAAGTGACCAAAAAACATTTTTAAAATTAAACACTGGATTCTACCCAGTCTTCCCAACCAACAGCAGCAGCACCATAAATAACTGACACTTGAATATAGAGACATTTTCCCAAAGACTCACCCCTGAGATTATCCTTCCAGTCAATTTGTTTCAGTCCAGTGCACTTGTCATTTATAGAATCCATCTTTATAATATTGGCCTGGTGTTCAGCAAACGCAATCTAGAAATGTAAAATAAAAAAGCCCATTTAAAAATAAATAAATAAATAAAACTATGTATGTAACAAATATATTTAAAAATGTTGAAGTATGTTTCTAAACATATTGTTTGTAGATATAGAAATTAAACAGTGAAAACTATGATCTGTTAGGATCACAGTTTAGCTACACCCATTTATACTAAAGTAATCAAGAGTGTGTCAGCCCACAATGCTTTCTGAATGTGAACAGGTTTCATTTACATATATTGGTCTTAAAGGCACCAGTTTTAATCAAATGGTATATGTTAACACCATAACAATTTCAAAGCAAACTTTACCTTGTAGAGATAGAACCAGTTCCAGACAATACTGATGAAGAAGCATATTGCAAACATTCTCTTAAACTGCACAAACCAGGACACAGTGGACCACGTCTCAGTGCAGATAATCCCCACAATGATCAGTATCATGAGGAAGACCTGTATGAAATACAGTGAGCCAACTTTAGAAAGTGTGTTGAACCCATGTACTGTTTAGTAACAGAATACCGGCAAATCTACCGTTTCACTCAGTCACGGCTGTTACATTTGAAGCACTTTCACCTTAATAACAGTTTCCAGCTCCACACAGAATGTGTCTTCAAAGCGCCACTTCCAGGCCTCATAATCATGGAGTTTAAAGTTGATAAGTATTTGACTAAGAGCATCATCCAAAGCCCCAGTTGTCCAGGTGCCCTCATCATACAGAAACTTCTGGATTTCTTCCACCATCTGCTTGGACAACTTCACCTCAGCATCATAGTGCATGTCATTCTTCACAGCAGTGGGCTGAAAGTATAAATAAACCGATGATAAACTGCACTGAATTACAAAAGGGAAGTAAATTACATATGTACTAACTACAGAAAAATCATACCAATCCGAGTTTTTCAATTTCCTTCAGAAGCTTTGAGAGGAAGCGTTTGAACACTGGATTACACGTTGGCTGCTGTGAGGAAAATGACACCCTCCTTTTATGTTCTTCAATCTGTAAGGTGTAATTAAATTTTTATTAAAAAATATGTGTAAAACATAAAACTGATGCTGATGGAAGTAAAAATGCATTAATGGTTGAATTAAGGAAAAATGTCCAAGAAGCATTTATTTCTGTTAAGCTGTTTGCTTTGAAAGGCCCTAAAAATACTATCTTCTTAATAGAATAATGGTGTTAGTGCAATATACTGCAATTAATAATGGTGAAATTGTAAAGCTGGTTCTCTGGTTTGTGTGTTCTGTTAAGTTATGCTGAATAAGCCCATTGTAGCGAAGTTGGGTAAACATCACATGTACACTTTTTATGTTAACAAAATCTCTTATAAAAACTGTTTTTGCAATTATCAATGCACCTGTGGGATCCAAGGCTAAGGCCTGAGACACTCATAGACTTTTTACTTTTGTTACTTTTGGTTGCCACAGTAGCAGACAGGGCAGCTGCCAGAGAGGACTAGTTCAAGGCTATGACTTAACTGAGGCCTGAAACATGCAATTTTGTAAAACTAGCATACTCCTTGGCTTGAAAATAATGGAAGCATTGTGGATAATGATGTTAAAGTTAATGAATATTTAACAACCTAAGATAAGCATGTGATTTGAAAATAATGATCAATGAGTATGGTATATTTAGGAAGTGCAAGCAGATACCAAGTGTTCACCCCTCCTTTCTCAAGAAAGGCTATGTAAACTGTGAATTTTCTAGGATGGTTGGTCATGCCTGGAAACAAGACGGCTCAGAATTTCACACTTTTTTTGGAAATCCTTCATTTTTATAATAAATCTTAAAGCCTATGCTCTTAATTAAAAGAATAAAGACTTCTGATCTGCATCCAAAGTCTTAATGTATTTAAAACAGTTGGTGCTTGTAACCTATTAATCGTGGCTGAAGTGATGGGAGATGCTTTGGTCATGGCAACGCTCAGTAAAACTGTATGCTTTGCTATATGTCTGTCCCCAATAAGACTCTGATACTCTGAAATCCTCAATAGTAAGCATTCAAGACTCTTGTTAAAACAAATCTTTTAAAATGACTTCAAAGTTAAAATGAATTTACAGCAAAACTCATTTCAAATAAAACTAATAAACACTGACAATTGTCACATAATTAAATTTCTTGTCTGTCTAAGTTAATACTGATAACTCATTCTGTAGACCTCATGTTAAATTGAACCTGGACAGGAGACGTCCTTAGACGTCCTTTGGCATTACATCACTTGTGAGATTTTAACAGACTGACAGACTGACATGCACCTCTTTCATGTCAGAATCATGGCAGTGTCAGGAATGATCTGGATACATCTGTTGCCCTCCAAATAATACCTAGTTAATAAACGTTCGGTAAAGAATTCACTTTTTAAGAGTTGTATCACTAATTCCAAAATTATTCAAATCCCTTGTAAGTAATGAACTCTAGTCTTTTAAATTGTGTTGTTGCTGATGCACACATTTCAGGGCACATATTGATTTTTTATGTACAACCTTTAAAAATCATGGGCAATAGAAAAGAATACTCTTGAGCAGGTTCACATGAGTCCAGGGTTACCTTGTTCAATGCAATGTGTCAAGCATTAAGTACCTCAAACTCAATAACGTCCTTGATTTCACAAGAAATGCTGGATAAGCGGGTGTCCACAACATGTTTAAGTATGTAGACCAAGTGTTGAAAGGCCACTTGAATTGGCCAATTAAAGAAATCTCATGAATATTTCATATCACGTCTCTATGAGTTTGTAGATATGATTGTATTAACTATCATACTCACCTCTCTTTGTAGCATGTTCACTTTTTTAGTGCACTCTGTGATGTCTGCTCCTTCACTAGAACCAGAAATGTACTCTCTTCTTTTAGTGGGCACATTACTGAAGCTGCTGGCCTGTAAGTTTAAAATGAAATAAGATAATTCTGGCAAAACACATGTATCTTTTGTTAACATCACGTTACGTGTAGAACAAACAACTAGGGATATTTAAAAGTATTGTTTAAAAATATAGTCCTAATGTTTACATTTCTAAGACTTTTCATTCATTCATTGTCTGTAACCAGTTTAGGGTTGCAATGGGTCTGAAGCCTACCCGGATTCATTTGGCGCAAAGCAGGAACACACCCTGGAAGGGGCGCCAGTTCTTCACAGGGCGACACACACACACACACACATTCACATTCCCTCACACCTATGGACACTTTTGAGTCACCAATCCACCTACTAATGTGTGTTTTGGGTCCATGGGAGGAAATCTGAACTAATGCTTTTCACAGTAAATAAAGATAATTGCACCTTTAAAAGCATAATAATCATGTGAAAGTATTAGTATCAAAAGTTAAACTGTGAATTATCTCCAAGTTATCAGAGCAAAAAGAAACGTAGGCATATTGCCCATCCACAGAATCAAAGTGCAGTGTCAGCTTCCACGCCACCTCTTTCCTCATCAGGAAATGTTCCTGGAACTTCTGCAAAAACTGCAAATTTGAAAGCAGTGTGAAAGATATACTTCTAGTATTTATGAAGTCTTATCTGCAAATGGTTTAATTATGCTATATGCATAATTTATATTTATTTTGTGTTTTGATTCTCAAATAGCTTCCTACTCCGTGGGTCGTGCATTATGTAGGTGATGAAATGCATTACATATCTAACAGAAAGACGTACATATATATCAGCTAAAGCCGTGTGACCCCTTGTGTGAAACATTAAGAGAACTATTTGGGCTTGTAAGCCACGATGTCATGACTGTAGGGAGTAAAGATACATTAGATACATAAAGATACATTAGAAATCCAGCATTTGACTGAAAGCAGAATGCAATGTGTCAACTTCTATTCAAGGGCTATTAAAACTGAAATGTCTCAAATAAATTTACCTCAGTAGGTTTCTTCATGCTTTTTGAAGTGGAATCATAGTTGAGCATGTCGTAAGGGTCTATCCACTCATCTTCGTCAGAGATTCCATTAACAACAAGGAAACAACTCCAAACACAGATCACAAACACAAACACGGAGAGAGGTCCTGACAGCCGCATTATAATCCCTCGTTTAACAAAACCTTACAACCAATTTCCGAAATATTTAAGGTACTTTCTCAAAAATGAAACGTTTTTGTTTCATCCACTAAAACAAACAAAGGTGAGCTAACGCCACCAAGACACGGTCACATTTCGCATTAAAACCGTTATTGTGACAAGGTTTCTCACCAAAAACAGTACACACCCATTTCTTAACTGCACAGTGTAAAGGCTGTCCAATTAGAAACTAAAAAAGTTCAACAGAAGCAAATGCAGGTTTGTCAACAAGCAAGCATTATCTAACCAACAAATTAAAACGAAAACCGACGTGCTTTAAATAGAAGCACTAAAATGACCGAAACCTACGATAAAACCGTAATATACACTTTTATAATTATTCAGTATATCTGTAATTCATCGGCAGTTATCGCGGAATCGCTTAGCAAGGTGTCGTTCAGGAGTCGTCTGCTTTAAGTTGATTCTTTCAGATAATAAGAGTCGACTCGCAAAACAACCCGATTGTTTACATTAAAACCTGAGACGTATAGAACGTATAACTCAGTTTGCAGAAAATCACGTACGAATATTCTCCGCAGTCTTGTTTTGTACCGTTAACACTGTTAACACCTATTTCATCATGCTAATTTGACTCCCGTTTTCCATGTAATAGGTTTTGTTTTCCTCCTGTCTTTGTGGATGACTGGACTTGCCGACATATAGTTTGTCACTTGCCTCTCAGAATTCTTTCAGTGTCTGTCTGTAACAATAATAGCGGTTTAGGAACCTAACAAATCGACTCTTATTTTTGAACCGGTTGGTGTATTTTGTGGAAATGACGTCACATCCGAGTGAGCGCGTTCCAAACCTATGCTCTAGGTCTCGTTAGCTTTTAACAGCTTTTAGCATTGTTAGCGTTAACAGTGGATAAGAGCACATTGTGAGGTTTTACGTTTTTAAACATAATAGGAGGGACCTAGAGCATAGGTTTGGTGGCACAGCAGGTAGTGTCGCAGTCACACAGCTCCAGGGACCTGGACGCGACCCTGAACTGGATAAGCGGTTACAGATAATGAATGAACATAATAGGAACAAGTTCCTATAGCTCTTGAACGGTACAGTGTGGTTCAATGACATACAAATAGATAGTAGCGCTAATAAACTGTACGATACTACTGCTTTACACACAGTAAATTCGTGTGTAAACAGTGGATTCTGAATTCAAACGCTTGGAAATCGCACATTGCAATGTCTTGTGGTTCTTTTCAGATTTGTGAGTCATTAATGGATTTAACACGTTTTGTAGATGTTATATTTTGCTCTAAACTTCTGTACATTGCAGCAGGCTTACTTTTGAAAGTGATGCCCTTCATACTGAAGCTCCAAATCATGTTAAAAAAAAAACACTGCACAAAATATATAAACACGTGACCTTAGCGCCAAAGGTTCGTTTCAGCACGTGACTTCTTTGGTTGAACAAGAACAGCGAGCCCTGGCGGTCGGTTCAGAGATGGTTGGCAGAACTGGCGATGGTTTGAAATAGCTACAGCAGAAAGTGATCCATTGATACTTTGTAGTTATAAATCCAACAAAAAATTAAATAAGCACAACCCAACAAATTTTATATATAATTCATATAAGCTTACATTTGTTTTGCATGAAGTAACAGGTGAATGACTAGTTCTAAATTTAATGTAAATGAATAACATTGTGTGAGCCATCAGGTGTATTTAATACCACATATTCTTGTAGATTTTCATTTCAAAGCAGTAAAAATGTTGAGAATTGCACACTATGCTGAAATGCTTCCAGTAAGGAACACTTTTTAAATGTTTTGCTATGCATCTTTATTGATGCATTTTGCCTGCTTGGCTACTTGAGGTAGAGCTTCATGTATTGTCACGTCCACAGGTCCAGGGTTCAATCTTCCTTGTGGGTATCTGCTTGTGAGTGGTTTGGTGTGGGTTTCTGTGGGTGATAGTTTTTAGGTTAAATAATCCAAAAAAGTGTGGTGGATTAGATGTGTAAAACCACATGTCCATACGTGTGATGCCCTGTGATAGACTGGCAACATACACAAGATGCATTCCTTCAAAGAGAAAGGGTTTTTTAATATTTGTATCTTTATTATCAGTTATAAATAGTTCAATTGGGGGGGGGGGGGGGACATTTGCATCTTAAATTCACTCAGTAGATAGGTGCTTCACAGTCTGTGCAATTTTTTTAAGTGCTAAAGGAGGGAACAAAAAAAAAATCCATAAAACCTTATCTACATTTTGATGAGAATAACATATTTACCCTTAATATTTACAGTTTTTATTGGTTTCATGTTTTCTTCATGTCAGTTGAACACACAGGCCAAAGTTTGGTTGTAAATGCTGATCAGCTGTATAGTCTGAGGTGAAATTAATTTTAGCAACATGCCTGCAATTCTATAAAGCGTATATACCAAGTGTGACAAGCAGGTAGTGAGGTTAGCATTTTGTATGTTTACATACAAGGCCACATTACAACACATTCAAATTTATAAGCCTAATAACTATACAAGACCAAACCCAAGGCACAAAATAGTTCACATAGATTTATCTTGCTTGTTTGGCATCATAACAACAAGAAAATACCATTTTATGCATTAGGCATGTCTCAGTAGTTTGTTTTAACAAAAGCCATTTGTGCCATAGAAAACAGACAGCTCGCTCCTAAACAACAGCCACATGCAAGACTCAATGCTCTTATTGAAAAGTGATCAGTTAATTTTCAGTTACTAGGAAATGCCCTTTCAATTTGACCATTACTAACGACAAGAAGTGATGTTACAAAGGTAAGCAAAGACACATATCACCTAAAATATCATCTCTGCTGCTCAGTGGTCCTTCTGAATGAATGTGGTCAATTTGGGGGATTGGACTGATTTGTGCTTTTTCTGTACAGCTTTTCTTTCTTATTTAGAGAGGGGAGATTTAAGGTTTGTGGGCCCACAGTGTGACAGTCTTATCTGCAGAGGAGGACAGGAAGGAGAGGTCTCTCGTGTGCCACCGGCATTGGATCACTTTATCCTTATGCTCACCAGCCACTGTTACAGGGAGTGGCTTCGTTAGGTCCCCTGTGGACACAAAGTGTGAAGTTGTAACTGTGAAACGAACAGTAGATGGTTGTTCTAACAATTAAATGTGTTGTTATATCTAAATACAATTTGTCATATAAAATATGATAAATATGGCAGCAGTGGCTGCATACGGGGGAAATTATTACAGAAATAACTGGGGTAGATCACAATATCTTTGTATGCAACATTGTGTTACTCCAAGTAAAAAAAAACTTCACACGTCAGTTGGTTATTTACTGCTACATTATATAAGAACCTGCTTTAAACAAAAATGCAACCTATAAACAGCATCATTTGTGATTCTTTTTAATTCTTCCCTTTTGTATGTATGTTTGTAGGATTTTAACCAGTGATTAAAAATATAAAAAGTGTTCACATCCTAAAAGGCCAAGAAGCAACACAGTGCCCTCCTAGCCAGCTGAGCTATAAAAGATCAAATGTAGGGTCTTTAATATCAGGTGGTCTTTCCTACCTTGTAGATCAGTTATCTTGACTTTGTTGTCATAGGACCCAGTGAGGAGGTAATGTGCTCCAGGGGAGAAGCGAACAGAGCGGATGTCGATGGTATGTGGACGGTACGCTTGCACTGTCCTGCCACCTCTGATGTCATACAGCATGCAGCGGCAGTCTTCCAGACCCATGGCCAGGAGCCGTCCACTAGGGTCCACCGCCACAGAGGCCACTGCACTTCCTGCTATTAAAACAGGTCAGAACTTCACAAAGAGGAAATCTGTGACCTTCACATAAAGATGATATGTTAAATTAACATATTACATTTCTTAATAATAATATGTACAATAAATGTTATATTCAACACAATATACATTATATTCAACATATTTCACAACAGTATTAAAAAATATATATATGTGGACATATGTCATACTTTATTTGTACTTTGACACACATTTCTCTACTTCCAAGGCAATTTTTAAAATGGCAGCTGGCATTTCACATAATTTCTGAAAAAAATGTTCTTGCAATCTCTGTTTGTTTCTAATATAAAACAAACTCACCAGTTCCATGCATGGCAGTCCCAATCACTTTCACACAGCTGGGCACTCGCAGGTCCCAGAACCGGACCGTCTTGTCCTGAGAGCCAGATGCTACCATCCAACCCCCCCATGTATAGAGGGACAGAATGTGCCCTAAGAAAACATTACTATTTGCATTAATTTGGCTGCAAGTAATATTGAGAAGTTCATTCCCATAAGCAGACTGACATTCCTGCTGAAATTCATGGCATGTTGCTGTATACCTGTATGTCCGCTGAGTGCATGCAGACCTTGTCCTCTCTGGCAGTCTGTGGTGTAGATGTTACAGTCCCCTGCTCCAGCACTTATGAGGATGGCCCCGCCGCTTTCTGGACCCTCCATAAAGGCCAGGTCACGGATGGTGCCATCATGCATGCTGAACTCCAGATCTGGCCCTACACACACGTATTGCCTTGAAGTTTCAGACAAGAACTCATTTTTCCTTTTGGGCAGTGCAGCACTATATGGTTTTTATTTGCCCTGGCAAATTATCTATACTAAACATGAAGACTCACGCAGAATTGGATTACTTTTTGTGCTGAGGTACCAAACAGGCTGAGCTAGGACATGGGGGTGGAGTTAAAAATAGTGTAGACCATTGATTTGACAAATGCAGTAGTCAGTAAATCATCACAAGACATTACTCAAATGAAGAACTAGACACACAAAAAAGCCACTAGCTAGTGAGATTCTACTGTTAGTGTTTTTACTGTTGTGCATTAGAAATCAATCATTTATTCATTCATTATCAGTAACCCATATCCAGTTCAGGGTCGCGGTGGTTCCAGAGCCTACCTGGAATTAGGTGCAAGGCAGGAATACACCCTGGAGGGGGCACCAGTCCTTCACAGGGCAACACACACACACACACACACACACACACATGTTCACTTTTGAGTCACCAATCCACCTACTAACGTGTGTTTGGACCGTGAGAGGAAACCGGAGAAGTTCAAACAAGTCATGTGCTCACTATTTTAAAAAAAAAGGCTATTGTTACCTATAGCATTGCATGTTTCAGCATTGAAAGGCAGAACTTTGACATATTTGTCATTGGAGCCTGTAGCTAGGAGCTGCCCACAGGGACTCCAGGCCACACAGTAGATGGAGCCTTTATGGTGCTTGTTGCGCTTGAAGCAGACATCAGGCTGTTTCACTGGGCTGTCAGCACTGTGATAGAAAATTTAAAGAAACATGTTTTTTTCATTACAGGACCCTGTAATGACATAGTGTATGCAATAATAAGAGAATCTTATTAAGTATAACTCACTCCTCACTGAGTGTGAACCCAAACACACTTATACAATAAAGCCAAAGGATTTTAAGGGGTCATGTGAACAGCATTAGAAGATTTGTTATATCCTCTTCAATCACAGCCAGTGTCAGATTTCAGGAAAACAGATAACAGGTACCTGGGTTTGTTCCTAATAATCAGGTCATGTGAGACATATATACAGCATGGTTCCCTGACCTTTTTCATGCTTACATGATGTGAAGACTAGGATTGGAAGAGGTCGTACCTGGGATGAGAGTTCTGCGGGTAGGTGCATACACGCAGGATTTTGGAGTTGGAGCCCACAGCGTAGAGAGTTCCAGAAGGATGAAATGCGACGGCTCGCACAGCTTGTGTGTCCTCCAGTGTGTGCACTGCTATAAATGAAGACGTGGGCTTCTCATCTTGAAAAGCACTGGAAGGTCATACCAACAGCTCACAGAACTGCTGCTGTGTATTGTGAAACTACACTGAAGGGCTAATGTAATTATTACATTGCAAAAGGAAAACATTGCTGCATTTCAGATGCAATAGGAAAGTTATACATGACAAGGATAAGAACATATATAACCTTACCTCCGGCTGACCAGCACTGGGGACTCATCCAGAGAAGGCATGTTTCGTCCGCTTCCTCTCTGAGGCGTGCTGCTGGTGATAGCGGCCCTGTCTCTGCCAGCACTGCTGAGGAGTGTTTCAGGAGTGTGTGTGCGTCCAGTTTTGGCTGGCATGCTGTTACACTGCTGGGCTAAGGCTTGCATGTCCTCCCCTAGATCCTCCATCCCTACATTCAGCTCCTCCAGCTTCTGAATTGACCTATAAAAACATAAAACATAACATGCTTGTGGATTCCGACTGTGGTTTGTTTTTCTGCTGGTAAGATTAGAGTGTGTATTTCCTTTGGATTAGACTTTGTTAGTTACTAGGCTGTATGACTGTCCTGTCTCACCTAGAGTTAGGTATCAGCACTGGTGGCCCTTGTTCTGACAAGTGTCTGAGCTCAGAGGGAATTTGGACCCTATCCTATTGGTACTAGCTAGGATACACATTCTGTCTGAATATTAAGCACTTGTAAGTCGCTGTATAAGAGCATCTGCTAAATGCATAAATATATGTGCAAATATGTGTAAGTATAACCATATTCACAACTCATTTTTTTTAATGTGCTTAAACTGCTATTTGCCTCTAAACAATTTTGCGTCTTTATTAAAACACATTTTTAAAGGGTGCACCCAATTCTGTAAGTGTCTGTTATTCATTTCTATTATGGCACAAGCTTTTTATATACACACACTATTGTGTCTTAATTCTCAACATAACAAAGTGTGGGAGAAGCTTTTTCCAACAACTTCCCTGAGTCACCATGCCTTTCTTTTTGATGTGCTTGTATCTGACCTGCTAAGAAAGGTCTGAGTGAGGTTGTGCTGGCCGGGAGCAGTCGACTGATTGGCTTGTTGAACTCCACCCTCCAGCAGCATCTGCTGATAGAGCTGTGTCTGCTGTTGTTTCTGCTCCAGGTGCTGCTGCACACGGAGACGCTGACGCTGGAATTCCTGCAACTGCTCCTACACACAAATCATAATGCAAATATATGTTGTTACGTATCCCTTCAAATTTGTGTGACCTCTGTCAAAACCAGCTTGAAGATGCCTCTAAAATATAAAACTAATTAGTTATTATAACCTTCTTTCCTGAAACTAGGAAAAAATCTTAAAGTAGTGATGGGTGAAATAATACAAGTCAATAAAAAAAATAAATACATGCATTTATCCCATTTATTTAGTACAAGTACTAATTCCAAGTCTTTTTTTTGTACATTTAGTTTATTAATAACCATTTTTTATTATTTATCTGTTCTCATTGACAAAATTCTTGAACTATTCCTAAACTAGATCTTGGCCACAAATTTGTAATATTTACATATTTGCCCTGCGAGATATTACTGTAAATAAAGCAAATGCATGCAATTTAATTAACAGCTGTTTATATGCTGTAAATTATGAAATGCCACTAGATGTCATGACATTATATTTTTGCTAAACCACTCATGCCTTATATATAGATTACCTCATTCTTCTCAACTGAACCAGGAAGCACACCATCTCTCCCAGGAGCTAAACTTGTACGTGAAATAGGTCCTCCTGAGCTGTTCATATTCACTTCTTGTGAATTTGACCTGGGGGTTCAACAAAAATGAGGGAACAGGACACAGTTTACCTCACTAACATTTTCATATGTTTTCTTTACTCTCCTTTGAGACACACAAAGCAATGTGTAGCAGACTTAGTAGAGGAGACTGTAGAGCAAAGCTGAGGTGAAGGATAGGAACTGCAGAACCTGTAGCTCTTCATTTTAAATGAAAGCATTCCTTGATGACTTGCCCTGGATTGGAACCAGAACAAACTAGAAGAGCCAGCAGAGCCAGGCTTTATTTAAGTAGATTTAAATGTAATAGAATTAGTTAGGTTTAACTTAATAAAATGTGAATAAATAATTGTTCAGTTTCACTTTTTTAGCTTGTTGACTCTGACCATAGAATTAACCAAGTGAGTTACACACTGTGTACACAGAGCATGAACTTTAGGACTGAGACTAAACATTACATTGTTTGACCAATAAAATCATTCATTCATTGTCTGAAACCGCTTATCCAGTTCAGGGTCGCGGTGAGTCCGGAGCCTACATGCAATCACTGAGCGCAAGGCAGGAACACACCCTGGACTCACTGTCACACTCACTCACAGCTATGGACACTGAGTTGCCAATCCACCTACCAACGTGTGTTTTTGGACTGTGGGAGGAAACCGGAGCACCCGGAGGAAACCCACACGGACACGGGGAGAACACACCAACTCCTCACAGACAGTCACCCGGAGTGGGGCTTGAACCCACAACCTCCAGGTCCCTGGAGCTGTGTGACTGCGACACTACCTGCTGCACCACCATGCCGCCCCAATAAAATCAACAGTTATTAAATAATTAAAGATAAAATGAAATTCCTTTGATAAAATACATTGTTCCATTTAGTGCTATACATGAAAACTACTTTAGGAATGTGACAATTTCAGACAAAAATCAGGCCAAGCAGCATTGACATGAAAAATCTCATTTGACAACTGATTGATCTGTTTAGTTCCTACAACATCATATAAGTTCATTCATTCATTCTCTGTAACCTCTTATCCAGTTCAGGGTGACGGTGGGTCCAGAGCCTACCTGGAATCATCAGGCGCAGGTTGGGAATACACCCTGGAGGGGACGCCAGTCCTTCACAGGGCAACACACACACACGCACTTACACACTCACACCTACGGACACTTTTGAGTCGCCAATCCACCTACCAACGTGTGTTTTTGGACTGTGGGAGGAAACCGGAGCACCCGGAGGAAACCCACGTCGACACGGGGAGAACACACCAACTCCTCACAGACAGTCACCTGGAGCGGGAATCGAACCCACAACCTCCAGGCCCCTGGAGCTATGTGACACTACCTGCTGCACCACCGTGCCGCCCCATTATATAAGTTCCTACTATTAATTTTCTGAATAGGTAGCTCCTTAAACTTTATAGATGACAATTTTTTCCATTTTGCTTGGATTCAATTTGTCACAGCTTAAGCTTGTGCAAGACAGGAATATGGCTCACAGAAGCAATAAATAAAGCACTGATTTACTTAGCCAGCACCATGAGAATGTACCTGTCTGGTGATTCTACGAAGATGTTATTGTCCAAGACACTTCGACTGCCATTTGAGCCAAAGTTAGCAAATGAATGTGACATTGCTGCAGCCTTTCCACTACCCTCTGTGCTCTTCTTCTCTTTTCCTACCAGACCATGGGACAGTCCGTCCAGCGCGGGGTTGAGGGAGCGTGACATATAGGTGTCAGCTGACTGTGGCCGTCTGAGGGGCGAGGTTGGACACGGAGACAGTTTGGTGAGGAGGGGTGTAAGTAAATCAGCGTAGCCTGTTCTTGCTGGCTTTACCAGCCGGTCCACATGGATGTTAAGGGTTTTCTGCTCAAAGGCACATGCAAAGACAGAAGAGGAAAGGTTCTGCAGCCAGGAGAGCAGACTTAGGTCCAGCTCATCGCAGCCGTTGCCGCATAGCACATCCACAGCCAGCAGCACCTCGCCCTCACCAATCTCCTCGCCCGTGGCTTTGCTCTGGCAGAACTCCACGCAGCACTCATACAGAATGCCTTTGATTAGGAGCTGGAAGAGACGGTCACCGCTAGCCCTGAAGCCGGCCTCACTCAGCTTGCGGTCAGCTGGAATAAACTCTGCTACCATGGCACAGGCCTCTTCAAAGCACTGCACTCGCGCGGTGCTTGGGTTCCACTCCTTGAACTCGGCGTGATGGGTGAGCCGAGGAAGCGTGAGCAGTAGGCACAACTTGCTGTAGTCTTCTTTAGAGGGACTGTACTGCTCCAGAGCATGGAGGGACTTCACTGCCTCCTGCATGGTCACCTCCAGCTGAGGAAGAGAGAGAAATGAGGGGTGTTCAGATGTTCTCAAATAAAATAAAAACATGACATTTATTATATATTTCTATGTAATCATCTTTAACTTAATAAATTTTTAGATTTAGCCATTAGCTTTATTCCCTCAAAAACAATACATTTCTTATTTATTTGTAAAATGATAATTTATTGCCATCATTAGAAAAATAATTTGAGCAAGAGGTGTAAAGCTACACTGCCTACCTCTGTAAAATGGCTTAAAAAACATAACTTGCATAAAAGCGAGTGCCATAAAAGTAAAAGTAAAATGTTATCTATAACAAGTAAAAATTAGATTTACTTGTTAGAATTAGAAAAATAGATTTACTAAACATCAAAAGCTAAATGACTCTTAGTAGTGCCCCCTTGGGTTGAATGCCAGCCCACTACACATTAGTGAAGTGGTGAGTGTATTATAAGAAATTTCCATAAGGTAATTTGCATTTTATAAAACGTCTAAAAGTACAGATGAAATTCAGACTAGTATGATTGGATAATTAACAATGCGTCATGAATGTACTCAGACTACATTATGAGGTATAGTCAACTACCTGTACACTAGTTCTACACTAATGCTACAGAATTAAGGATGCAAAGATGTCTTGGCTCGTCAACGTTCTGGGATAATGGGGCAACTCAGTATACTCTGTATATTTGCATAGAATTTATAGTCAGGGCTGTACATTCATGTCAGATCACCGTCTTAAGGCTTTCACTTCTGACTCCTCAACCACATAAGCTGCTGCAGTGAAATTATTCACACTGACACACGCGCAAACTCACATTCTGAGGATCCTCTGTTGCAGACATAGCATTATTCACACAGAGAGCTTCCAGAAACTTCTGTTTAAGAATGATGTAACGAAACCTGTGGGGGAAAATAAAGAATAACCTATAAGACTAAAAAGCAGTGAACCAGAGAATGGTGTAGTAGTGCTTGGACTGGAGCTGCTTGTGCACCAGTGCATAGCCTACATTAATGTCCTTCACCTCTTTCTGTCAAATTTATCCATACACTCCAATGGCTGAATGAACTGAAGAACTTCATCCCATTGTCCATCCAATATCAGTTGCCTTGGAATGAGAGAAAAGGGAATAATTAACAATACAAAGATAATAAAATAAAAAAGCAAATGCATAACATGCATTTATAACATAAGCACTGCAAACTGAATCATATCACAATCCGCTCTGCACTTCAGAATTTTATAAGCAGGTTAGATAGTACAGAAATCTGGGAAGCATTTTCTTTGCTTTACTAAACCTTCAGTACAAATACAAGAGAGTCCGTTAGAAGCATTAGCTACTGCCAACAGAAAAAAAATGTCAGGCAAGGTTTTGGTAAACGTGCTGACAGCAGTACTAGCAGAATTACACCCACCTGAGGAAGAGCATATCATCTGAGTAGAGGCCATTAATGATACCACTCTCCTTCTCCAGGGCTAACATACTGATGTGAAGCTTTCGGGAGTTGAGGAAATCAAGGATGAGTTTGAGGATTTCTCCCTCCTTGATGTTAATTGTCTCTTCTGCAGTCATGATAATGGGTTCCTAAACAGGTGCATAGGTACAGCATATATGTAAATATGCCAAATACTGATACTAGACTGGCACAAATACAAAAACCTAAGTAATCACTCATGTAATTTTAGATCCACTTACATTTACATTGACTATTACTCTACATATCTGGTTACAGAAAATATCTGTGCCATCTTTATTAATAATTTAACTGTATAGCCTAATAAATATATGAAACTAACCATGAACCACAAAGCCAATCTATCCGTTTTTGTATTTTGTACAGCTTAGTTTTTTTTACTATTTTGAATAAAATAAAATCACAGAGTGCACCTTTTAAATATTCACTTCATAATCTCATGCAAGTATCTCAATGCCTCCTAAAATGCAGTGGTTCATCACCTACAGTAACAAACACACACAATTTCCAAGGTGATAATAATACTACTAATAATAGTCTATATATAAAAAAGGGCAGTGTCTGTTTACAACTGAACGTTTCAGTGTAACACTGTTCTTCTTGCAAATGGCCTGAGGTTTTTTGGGGTTTCGTGCTAGAAAGCAGCTGTAGACACTTCATAGTTTCTGACTCTAGCCGGTTTGTTTTCTGACCAGTCTACTCACCAGAGGCCTCTAAAAGAAGTAGTGTTTCCAGTTAATTCACCATCAGCTCTCAACCTGCAAAAGAGCTCAGAAAGCCGGCCTACAAAAATGAACTGATTTAAAAGGAAACTTGTTTCACGTGCGCTATCAGCTTGTTGTGAACGAGCCCACACGCCGCACACATGCTGCTGCAGCAGACTCAGGTCACTTCATGCCTGCAGAGCGCTGTATTTACAATGGCATAGTCCTATTTTAGATGTTCTGAATATTCCAGCCGGAGATTGGAGCCTCAGCACAAACCGAGACACAAAGACAAACCTGCTCAATTGACGTTAGTCAAGTTTACAGTGTCCAATTCTGCACCCAAGCGCTAGTCTACTTAATGCTGGGGGCATAGCCCACAGTCTGCCTCTGGGAAGCTCTAACATGTTTACTATCCATCATCGGTTATGTTTTAGTTTTGTTATCATGAAGAAAGCTTTACCTCTAAAACAAACCGCCGCGTGGTTTAATCCTCAGTCAGTGTTTATTCCGGCGAGCTCAGCGTTCTCCTGCAGCGCCACTGTGACGGGAGCGCGCTCACCCTGGCAACGCCCCACCCACTTAAGAGTGTCGCGCGCATCAGCCGCTAGTGATAAGGATATTGATTCAGGTGTACGAACCGACTCCTCTGATTCAGTTCTGATGCAGCTCTACTCAGGATGCAACTTTTAAGCATATTTACAACAGGAATTGCACAAATGAGCCTACAAAGTTGTAAGCAAGCTGCAGGAAGCCACTGGAAATGGAGTATTCAGGTACGCCATGGCAGGATTAAAGTAGTTTATAAGAATGCAGCATTCAAGTAAGCAAGATTGCAGGACTGATCTAGCCATTAAGACAGTATTCAGGTAGCCAATCAGACTGGGCCTTATCATACATTCGTTGTATGAAACTGCTTATTCAATTCAGGGTCGCAGTGGGTCCGGAGAATACCCAGAATCACTGGGCACAAGGTGGGAACAGTCCTTCACAGGGCAACACACACAGTCACACCTACGGACACCTTTGAGTCACCAATCCACCTACCAATGTGTGTTTTTGGACTGTGGGAAGAAACCGGAGCACCTGGAGGAAACCCACGCAGACACAGGGAGAACACACCAAACTCCTCACAAACACATGGAGCGGGACTCGAACCAACAACCTCCAGGTCCCTGGAGCTGTGTGACTGCGGCAAGACACATCTCTGGAAAATATTTAGAGACATACTCCAGTGGATCTTTTGGAGGTGTATTTTGAACAATAACTTCTTTTGGAGGTACTTTCCAAAGAAAAACACGAGTCTCTATTTTTGTTAAGATGTAGCTTACTACTTTATTTGAATACAGCAGCTGTCCTTCATATCGTGTGAAAATTTCATGATGAATGGGCCAATCAAAATGCTTCTGGGAATAAAATATTTCACCTTGACTTTTATTGAAATGTATGAAGGTTTTTCCACCTATAAAGTTATTATCTTGGAGATACTGTGTTGTTTTGGACAGTGACATTATATATTGTTATGAATGAGATGAGATTTTAGGGGTTTAATTGTTAACCCCTATATATAGACATACAGAAAAACACGTATACATCTTTTTTCTAAAAGTCGACAATTTGTTTAATTTAATTAAAAGTGAATTTAATTTATCCATGATATATTAGTCCCTTATATATACACAATAACATTAAGGGTGTGCTGCAAAACATTTACTCAAAAACATTTGAGGCCATGCGAGGTTTTATTCAATGTAATATAAAGCAAACATGGAAGGCTACTTTAACAAGTTAGCAATGACAGCAGTGTCTTAAAAAAAGGAAAGCAATAAAAGCAAGGAAATACAATGCGCTGATGAGCTCACACTGCACACTGTACAATATTAAACCGTGCTCATTTACAAATACATAGCCAGTTCTTGGCTTGAAACAGCCAATTTATTTCACTACAACAACTGCTTAAAAAGTTTTCTAGTCCACATACTTTATATTACAGGCCTGTGCAGTTTTCCTTTCCCAAACACAACTGATATCAACTTTAGCAATCCAATATATTAATTAATGGGAGCACAGCGTTGCACGTTTGATGAAGATTGTTGAAAGGAAAATGTGGGACATGCTTAAGGGACCCAGACAGAGGCTGGAGAAAGAATGGGCTTTAAATAAGTTAAAAGAAGGCATGTGTTTAAATGAAACACAATAAGCCTCGACCCGTAACTGGCCACATTCTGCCTTATTACCCAATGAGCACAATGCTACCACATCTTTACCTCTGAAATAACAGCCACAAATGTCAGGCAGTAAAAATATGTGGTAGGGTTTTTGCTGTCCCAAGCCAAAAAATTCATTATCAATAAAAGCATAAACCTCAGTCTACTTCATGCATCAGGAATAAAAAAATGTCATTTGGCACATTGCTTTTTGAGATTTAGGCTTGATTTTGTGACAGTGTAAGACAGTACTGTCAGTCCATTTCAATCTAACGTGGCAACTTTCATTCTAAAAATTGTAATGACTGTTGCAGAACCAACAAATCATTCACCAAGCACACACAAGAAAACTAATATAGGAATGACAGCTGATACAATGACTTCTTGATATTGATTCAGTTCATGTGTGAAGCTGACATGGAAATACTGATACATAATTCAATATAGCATTATCAAATATTAGCTAGCTTGATTTTCACAACCTACAATCACTGAATAATGCAACAGGAGTTTGGTCTTCTAAACCTTGCTGACCTATCCATAAATTATACATTGATTTAAACAGATCATGGTTTTTAATTTAAAACAATTCCTCTGGTCTGTCAAATAACTGAAAATAATAACAATAACAACATTAAAACAAAAAAATATAAAACACTTATTTGCACTGGAAGAATTCACAATCCTGCTGTGAACCAAAGCCATATAAAGCAGAATAAGTTTTTAAAACACAAATGATGGGGACAACTGTCTATGCAAGCAAGAATTTCCTACATATTACCACACCGGTTTGGTATAATGCACAGATACAGCAATGCTTCCTTAGAGCAGTTCCACCATCAGAATATGTCTAACAAAACCCTTTCAATGTGAAAATTCTCTCATGGAGCAGCCTTACAATCACTTCAGTACACTATAAACAAAATAATAAAATGTAAAGTAATAAAACAATTCCAACATAAGGCCACATGTCAACATATGTATATGCAAAAGAATTCTTTTTACAGACAAATGACATTCAGTGCTTCAGGGTACCAAATAAGAGCCATACTAGTTCAGTTCATTATTTACCACGGTTTTGGCACATACAGAATAAACACACACTCATTCACCCACCCAAACTCGCTTGAAAAAACTCCAATGAGACAGTAAGGATATAAATACTGGAGTGAGAGCCACTGACAAGCCCATAGTGTTATACATTCCAGTTGTGCATATTTTTACATTTTTTATTTAGCAAAACTGTGATTCCTGGTTGTACTTAGTGAAGACTATTTGTAGTGTTCCATAAGAAAGAAATACAGACTTCATATCTGTGTTGTCCAGGTTTGAGTGTGTAAGTACAGAGAAAAGTACCCTCCATTAGAGCCTCTGAAAAGTACTAGGACTTGTTTGGTGCTACTTTTTTGGGTGTTCCTGGCTTCTTTGTCTGCCAAAGGTGGCTGTGGATGGTAATAGCATCTACGCTGGCAGACATGGTCTTGGCTGGGATTTGGCTGAACTGCTTCCGGTCTGAGTTGTATTTGTACAAGCCATCTATCATCTTGCGTGAGATGCTCTTGGGCCCTATGCCTGCCAGCTTGTTTATGTCCTCTGTGTCGGGGCAGTATGTGTAAAGAGAACGGAATTGGCAGCCTGCGTCACGAAAAAGGATCAAGAAGTTATTCGCCTCTGATTTCTCCATCTCCTACAAGACAGAAAAAAAAGATATATTAACATCAGCTTGAAATCAAAACATCTGGACATTTTTATACAACTTATTTTATTTAAAAGACAGAAATCAGTGATGGCTGAACAACATTCTGTTCTGAACAACTTTCTGTGCTGATAATTGGCGCTGTTGATATTTGTGTTTGCTTCCAGTCTTCATAACCCGAAGCTGCTGAGCTTGAGACGGATGTTTGAATAAGGTGGAGACGTGGGTTTGTTTATTGTGCTCTTCTCGACCAATGAAAATGAGGAGAAGTCAATCTAAGCATGCACAGAATGCTTCTGATCAAACAGGGTACATTTAAGTGTGAGCATCGAACATATAAGAGCTGTACAAATCTGATCAAACACAAATTTAATTTGCACAATCAGCCATTTTACAAAATACGTGCTCTACATTTAAAATAATAAATGTCAACAGCAAAATATAATGACAACCCACGCTTCCCCATCTGACCCCCGCCCCCCCAACCACTACCACTAGTCCATTGCGTTTCACCCCCTCCATGGTCATAAGTTTATAAGAATTTGTCTCAAATATGACACCTTTGATAATTGTTAGGGTTCGATTCCCACTCCGGGTGACTGTCTGTGAGGAGTTTGGTGTGTTCTCTCTGTGTCTGCGAGGGTTTCCTCCGGGAGCTCCGGTTTTCTCCCACAGTCCAAAAACACACGCTAGTAGGTGGATTGGTGACTCAAAAGTGTCTGTGTGTGTGAGTGAATGTGTGTGTCTGTGTTGCCCTCTGAAAGACTGGCGCCCCCTACAGGGTGTATTCCTGCCTTGGGCCCAATGATTCCAGGTAGGCTCTGGACCCACCGCGACCCTGAACTGGATAAGCGCTTACAGATAATGAATGAATGAATGAATGAAAATTGTTAATATATAGGAAATATTTATTCCAGCACCTGAAATTACCAGTCTGTAATTAATCCTCTCACCTCCAAGATTTTGTTCTTCTGTCCCTCGTTCACCTTGCCAGCCAAACAACAATGAGCCAGCGCATTCTGAATAATATGCTTGTTCGACTTGGCACTAGGCTCTTTGTACAATCTAGGACCTGAAGAAAAGATAACATCTTCAATTGAAGGTTTTATTGGTTCAACAGGGTTTACATGCTACATAATGTTTACACTGAAGGGGCTGTGAAATGTCGTTACTTAGTGTTTGATTTAGTGTATAAACACTACTAAATACTGAAAATGTACTGTTGTCTGTATATACAATGTATAAAATACTAAATGGTTCTGTTTTGAACCCATTGTGTTTGTGACATCACACTTTTTGGTATATTCCCCTTTCTTTTTAGCATAAAGGGTGTTAGTTAACACTTAAGGAACACTGACCAACAGCAAGTTAGACTACAAATTTAACCAAACTATTTGACATATCACCTACAACTAACATACATACAAATATCATTCAAGGAAAAATAATTAAGGGACAAATGTTGTGTCCTAACCTGTGTACTCAGTGTTAGAAGTCACAGAGGAGGTGGTGGACCCATTTTCCCAGTCTTTCTCTCCATTGTGGCTCCCAGAACGAGAAGGAGACAGGAAGCCGTCAGCTGAGTCAGGCCTGCTGCGACACACATCACACACAACTTAATACAGATGTCAATCTAGTAATCACACTCAGCATTATTACGCCTCTAACTGAGGCAGCATTTTACTCCAGTACCCTCCCACTGGCCTCATGCAGCTTCAGGCAGATTAGAACTTTTATTGTGCATACACTCTTCCAAATAACCCTGCAAAAATATTTAAGTGTAAAATAAAATAAAGTGATCTAATCTTTGTGTCTATAAAGTGATCTAATCTTCATGCAATGCAAAGGATTCTGCCATGTTTAAAATCTCCTGTAGTCAAATGGAGAAGAAAAGGAGGATTTTTTTGGACATTGATGATATATATGCATATGACAGAAGACTTTCTGTTATTTATGGGGCTTTTGGTGAAGAATAATCAGTTTACTATATGATGGACAAGCATGACTGTGAGAGGTTAGTGCCATGACAGTGGTTTCTTCTCACTGCTGTGTCATTATGTCGGTCACATAATGAAAAGCTGCTCAAAAGCAGTTGTGGTATGGGACACATCTCAATGGGCATCATTTTACCAGGAACACACAGGCCTTGTCTGTGTCCATCACTGAGCAAAGGAGGAAAGGGGAAGGGGCAGTGATATATCCAACTCAGAGAATTGACTTATCCAACTGACCTTCTCCTTCTTAACCGAGGAGAGCTCAAGAAGAAGTATAGGCTGCCCGACACTAAGCTATTGCTTCTGGGAAGCCCAAAAAAACAGATTCAAGAGAAGACAAAAATTCACAGAATAAATAATGCCAGGTTAGTGAGAAATAGTGACAAATCAGATCCACAGATTGGACCACTTGCTGGAATTGCAGATGCACAAACATTATCAATTAGGCACATGTCACTGAGAATTATGTCAATGAAAAAATTAGTACAATGTTATTTTAAAGTTTCTTTTAAGACATTCTTCTTACCTGGGGGTTCTTTTCTCTGAGTTGACACTGTCATTGTCTCCCAGATTGAGGGAGGCCAAAGAAAGACTGGAAACTGAAAAAACACGAGGTCGTGAACCTAGATGTAAAACACAAGAATGCCACAATATAGTTACACATACGACAAAGAGAGTCCACCTGCTGCTACTTTGAACTGCCCTCGTCTTATATAGCTCACTGCTCAGAGCACACTATGCTCAATAGCTTAAATCCATACTGGATAAATCATACTGAATGTCTAACCCAAATGTAGTTATTTACCTGACCTCTAAGGCATATGTAGCTAACAAGTAACAGATACTTAGAACCACTGATTAGCATTGTGCACGTGCATTGGCTCAAAAATCAAAATAGACTAGCTGAGGTGCAGATATTGTTGTCATAATGTTGCCTATAAAACAGAAACGGTATTTTGCATAGGTAATAGTACACAGACAATAGTAATTTTTTTTCAGAGGTGTTTCGTGTTTTAGTGTCTTGACCACATTTGCAGGGAGTTATTTGCTGTGTAAAGCAGAAGATCTGTCAGTTGTCTGGCATAGGATACAAGATAATTGAGTAAGAGAATAATTAGTAGTATAAACATATAAAGGGACAATCAAGTGATTAGAAAGTGCTAGTCAAAGTTAATTCAAAGCGTAGTGTACAAAAGGAGCAGTAAGTTTAGACTGTGTGTTAGGAAGCAGTCAACAGGAAAGCAAAAAGGCTGAGGGTGGCACAAAGCAAGCTGCAGTGGAGTCTTTGCCGAGCGAAGGGCTCACGCCCCTATACCTGCTGTTGCCCTGACTGGGGTTCTGGGGGAGTCCATCACGTCTCTGTGAATAGACTTGGGCCGTGGCTTCCTCTGCTTTGCTCCCGCAGGCCGAGTTTTTACCAGCATGTCCATGTCTTGCATTAGTTTGAGCTGTTTCCTCCTCAAGTACTCCTGCTTGATGAACTCTCTCCTGGCCTTCTCTTCCTCCTTCTTTAGACGATCCTCCTCTGCCTTCAACCTGGGAGAGGAAACAGATATCTTAGACATTGCAGTCTGAAATAAATCAGCCAAGAAGCCAATAAAGTTATTTAGATTAAAATAAACAATAATATAGTAAGGATCTAAGTCTGGTCAATGTTTTCCTGGCTAATAAATTATTTAATTATACTAAAAAGAAAGACAATGTGATGCATTGATCTGACTACTGTGCAGGGGCATCACCTGGCCTCCTCTTTCTTCTGCTCCAGCTCTGCCTCAAGCTGCTGTTTCCTTTGCTGACTCTCACGTTCTCTCCTCAGTCTTTTCTCCAGCAGTGCTGCTCTCTTCATGGCCATGCTGTCCTCCCCCTTTATGTCATCCTGTTAAATAAAGGACAGAGTGAAAACAAATACAATGACTGAGGAGCTCATTGCACATCTAATATCGCCATTATTGCTTAATAGCCAACATTAGTTTAATTACATATTTCATCCACCCATTACACTCTGCTAAACACTAAAGGTTAATTTGGAAAGTCTGCAACTTTTTAGTAGCTGAGCAACTCCATGTGTAGTCTACTGTTTAGCAATTAAAACAAGTCTATTCACACATTACACAAATAACACTGTAACTACTGTTGTAGAACTGTAAAATTACTGCCTGGTAAGACTAATTTGCAAGTGTAGTCTATTTACACAGCACATACGTCTTCTCAAAAACCTTCTATTGCAGGTATAATACCGAAAAACAAAAAGTCTAATGCTTGAATATAGACAAAAGAATCATACTACAATATTGAGGCAGCTCAAGGAATGTGATTGCAGGATTCATCATGGTAGTGTTGGGATGTGAACTTAACCAAAAATAGTCACAGTGCTGCTGTATGCACATCACTATCTAAATGATTTATAAGCCCCAGTTTTTTGACCTAGATCAAAGAGCAGCATGGTCTACCCAACTCAAAAGAGCACAACACATCTGTCCTAAGCCTACCCCTGTCTGCTGCATGTTTTTTACTACTAAATACATTTCTACAGGATCTAATACATTTATAGCTACTGTTTCCCCAGAGTTGGTATCATATTTTCATGGTTAAATGAAAGATAATATTGAATGTGAGTAAGAATGTCCCAATCAACTTTTTTGCCCCTGATCATTTAATTAATTTAATTTAGAGTATTTTCTGATATTGAATTTTAATCTGATTCAGGTATTTTCCTAAAAAAGTCTCTTGCAATGTGCACAGTTTAAGTACATTGCAGTTATTAAAATCAATCCAATGTATTTGCTTGAGAACTGAACAGCTCTGTAGTGCATTAGGAAAAAAACTGCCTGTATCCAAGTTATTGCTTTTTCCCCCTTACAAAACAAAGAAGTAAAAAATTACATTTTTATAATAAAATTATAATTATATAATAAAAGTCACACAGCTCCAGGATCCTGGAGGTTGTGGGTTTCACTCCTGCTTCGGGTGACTGTCTGTTTGGTGTGTTCTCCCCGTGTCCACATGGGTTTCCTCCGGGTGCTCCGGTTTCCTCCCACAGTCCAAAAACACACGTTGGTAGATGGACTGGCGACTCAAAAGTGTCCGTAGGTGCGACTGTGTGAGTGAATGTGAGTGTGGGTGCTGCCCTGTTAAGGACTGGCGCCCCTCCAGGTTGTATTCCTGCCTTGCGCCCAATGATTCCAGGTAGGCTCTGGACCCACCGCGACCCTGAACTGGATAAGCGCTTACAGATAATGAATGAATGAATGAATATATATAAAACCCTTGTATAAATTTAACTTAGTGCAGCATTGCAGTAGTAAAACACTCAAAAAGAGTAATATAATCACAACACCTATTTGAAATGCTATTAGACTAGTTTCGTTCCAAAATTTTAAATATTTCCACACTATAGGCATTTTAGCCATGTCTTGCCATAAATTGTGCTCTCCATTCACAATACCCGGGTGACCGTTTATGAATAACAAAGAATTGGGCTAAGGTTTGTTATATCTCATTAATACAGATACAGATTAGTTAAAATATGCACTGATGGACACAGATGCCAATCTTTGAGATTGTGTCCGGACATCCTTATGTGTGAGTATATGTTTACCTTGAAAAAGAATCCGCAGCACATCTTCTGGTCATCATCCAGATTCTCTCCTGCTATTGGGCCTTCTTTGCTCTCTTCTAGGTCCTGTCCATCAAGAGGTTTTAGGACAGACAGTGGCACCTCAATCAGGTTTTTGTTGCTCTGAATTATGGAATCAACTGGCTTCTCGGTAGGCGTGACTATAACGGTTTCTTTTACAGCATGTGACAGCACTTCTGAAACACTAGATTCCACAGTGGGCTTAATTTCTCCTTCTGCCTTTTTCTTTTCCTCCTCCCCTACATCTTTCACTTCCTCTGACTGTACAATAACGGTTTCAGCATGTTGTATGTCTTTGGTAGGTGAAGTGAGATCACCAGAGAAGTCATCTGTGCACAAGGACTCGGGGGCTTGCATACTGTCCTTGTCTGTGGTTTCAGCTCCTGGTGCTGTTTTTTTATTTTCCCCGAGGTATGCAAAAGAGCTGGACACAGACTGAGACGGGGAAAACCTACGCAGGCGAGGTATGCTGTCCACAGACTGGGGAACGGTGAGGACTCGGTTGAATGGGGTGATCTTCAGCTCACTAGGTCGAGGCGTCCGTGGAGTTTTGGAGTGGAAGGAGGCCGACTTCCTCTTGAGGTTGGTTGGGGAGCGATGGGTGGTGTGTGGGGAGTCAGCCGGTGAAGGAGAACCAGAAGAGCGACCCCCTCTCAGGTCCTGCATCTGTTTTTTAGGCGAAGGCTGGGGTGGAGACACGACCCAGGCTTGCTGCTCCCGCATCTGCATGATGACCTCTTGCTGCTGGGCAAGCCGCTGCATCTCAGTCTGCAAGAAGCTTAATGAAGCATTAAGCTTCTCAATGGAGCGTGTATACTCTAACAGGTCTGCCTCTGACGTACCTTCATCGCCTGGGGTCTTGACAGGAGACCTTGTGGACTGTGAATTATCAGCTTGAGTTTTAGCATCTTCTGTGTTCAGAGTGTCCTCCTGAGCTGGTGTGGCACCATCATGACCTTTCCTCTTGACTACGGTGAGGAAGGCATTCCGTCCCATCTTCTGCCTATGGCGTGTAAAGGCAGCTTCCACCTTCTTCTTTTGGGCCTCAATGGCACGCCGTTTCTCTTCCAGTCGCATACGCAGCTGCACCATTTCTGCGGCCATGGCTTGAGCTGGATCTTTCGCTGGCTGGTGTGCAGGGCTTACTTCAGGTGAGGGTGCCCAGGACACTGAGTGGGGAATGTTGAGGTCTGAACTGTCTGGTGTGGTCACCTGAGAGTTGCCACCTTTGGAACCGGCCTCCATATTTGGATTGAGCTTTTTCAGTTTCTGCTCAGCGAAACTGGTCATCTTAACTCCAGGCGTGGGTGTTCCAGCTATGGGGGACTTAGTGCTAATACTGCTGGGGCATGGACTGGTGGAGTCCTGGCTACGGCAAGCTCTACCCTCAAAGTCTTGGTCCATATCTAAGTCCATACTCATTGTGCAGTCCCTCAGAGACGAGTCCTCATCCAGTGTCTCCTGGATATCTTCTGTCCTCACATGAATGCCAGTATCCACCTCTGTCGTGGATGTGCTCAAAGCCCCTTTTGTCTCCGAAACTGAGTCTAGGTCTTCTCCTTCATCTTGGGTTTTGGAGGTCAGCTCTTCTTTACTCTGCAGATGAAGGAAGAATCCTTTGCTTTCAGCCTGAGCCTCAGAGCCCTGCTGTTGTTTCTCTGAGTTGTGAATGATTTCCAGTGCCTCTTCAATGCTAGGCGGTGCACTGCCATTCATACGGCCTTGCTGGACTCCTGCAAGGCTGTCAGGACAACATTCTTCCTCAATGCCTATGTTCTGGCAGTCGACAGGTTGAAAGGACAGGTTTCGCTTCATTCCCTTTGCTAATTTGAACCCAAAGCCATCAGTGCTCACAGACCTAGTCATTCCCCGACTGAGTGGCGCAGGACTATGGCTGTTGTCCTCTTTATCAAACGGGATGTCAAAGGACACTCCCTGAGCAGCTGATCTGTAAACAGAAGCTAGGCTTAGTCAGCAAGCATTTTTGTTATATTTCTAATATATTCATTCCAAACAAGGTATCCCAAATTTTCTCACACCCACCTCTTCTCCTTCGGCCAAGTCCCCATAAAGCTGTCCACAAAGGACATGGAGGTTGATCTCTTGATCTCACCTGGGCAGTAAAATAAACATACATAAAGGTATGCAATATATAAACCCAGTTTTCTGGAAGATCAGTTGTTTGAGATGTCTATGAATTTTGCACATAACTGTACATGTTGTAATCAATTTAAAGCAAAGAAAAAACAAGTACATTAATGAGTAAACATAAATAAATAGCTTGGTAAATTTACCTGAGTTTGTCTGAGGCTGTGGCCGCAGTGGGAGACTAAATTGAGGATAACATGTTAATAAAACACTGAAATATATGGTAGCATATATATTATTTTCACATATTACCAGGAAATGGCATTACAGGTATTGGTTCTTCTAATGAAAACATTGTAACTAATTACGGCTGTAACATTACATAAAAAAGAGCTATGTATTAAAGCATTGTAACTCTATTCTATTTTATGGCTGAGTGATTTTGAAAAGTGAAATTTTCCAGCTCAGGAAAAAACATGCCTTGGCCTGTCTGGACTGGGTGGTCTTTCCATGAAACTTCTCTTTGTGACTTTTGAGATGGGCACAGATGGCACGTTCTTAAGTGATGGAGCTGGTGCTAAAATACAGATTAAAGTCAGTTCATACATATGAAGGCCAAACACTGATATTTTAATTGATTACTAAAGTCTATTCCTATAGTTAGTTTACCTTCAGGAGTCAAAACCTGTGGCCGTACAAATGAGGGCTTCACTTGTTCAAACCACCAGAACAGCTCAGCCATAAATACAAGATAATTATTCTGGTGAAAAATAAAGAAAAAAAATTAGGATTCCACAAGAACATCAGCATGCAGTTGTTCTGGGAGATAAAGCAATATTTCTCATTAAACCAGAATGCATGCCACAAATCATGCTTAGTGTACACAGGCTTAGTGTAATGTTTATTTTGTACCACAAGATGTCTCTGTACTCCTTAACTTTCAGAAAATGGTGTTTGAGTGCTGTCAGCAGCAATGTTGGTGTGAACCAGAGGTGGTTGTGAGGTCACAGCATATGTTTGGTCCTCTCAACATGATTGGTTGCTTCTGATTTATCAAACCCATCTACAGTCATTAGCTAAAGACTTGTAAAGACAACACTGTTCATGATGCAGACAAACATTTTTACTTGTAAATCTTTAAATTTGAAAGCTGCATTCATGGAATTGTGAATGTGATACAAAAATGACTAGCCTAATCATAGTGGCTATTATAAAATATAGACATCCATAATTATAAAATCCCTACGCCATACACACACCTACTCACAAAATATGGCCAGTTATGTGCTGGCCAAAGCTGTTACATGTCACCTTGAATACCCAGGGGCTTACAGGCACAGTTAAAAATGCTTCAGTCATGAAATAGCTCAGTGGGTAATATTCACCCTTCAGCAATATTCAACCTAAGTTGCATTGCAGTGATTTTTTTGGCTAATTCTTATTAATATTGATAGATTCACACTGTGTGAACTGCCAGAATAAATTCACCACTCAGTCTTCAATAAAGTTGCCTATTTTAATAACTGGTTAAATGTCATGGTTAAATCCTCAGTAGGTGATACTGTGGTTATAATGACCTAAAATTCACCTTCAATAATTTTGTGCTTAAAATTACCTTTAACTAAGCTACACATTACATTCTATGAATCCACACCTACAAGAAGTTTATTAGCAATCTAATAAAAGGTGTTTAGGGTGTCTGCTGCTTGCCATGCAAGAAGAATGTCTGACAGCACAAGGGTGTGAACATGTTCTAACACAGATGGTGTTAGACAGTAACATTACATATAGGAAGTACATAGGACAAATATAATACACTTTGATCAAAGAAGTCACAGACATTTACCCTATTTAAAGAGTACAGATATACTGAAATCATGTTAGAACCAAGTATCAGCATGAGCTCAATCAAATAAGAGCATGAGCTTTGATGTTTCGATTAGCTCAAAAACCTGCCTGCACTAGTGTCACGTTTATGCAAGCGGCCAATCCTTTTAGCAATTACTCATCAGCTGTGTCTTGAGTGCCTAACTTTCATGTCACGCTAATGTGCTATTATTTTGGTTGGCAGGTAGGAGGCTTACAAGTTTTAAGTCGACCGCTTAAGACATTTTGCATTCAAATGCGTTTTGCTTTTGTTAGCAATATAGCAAAGAGGCTAAAGTAGCTAACAAAGCAGAAGAATATGGACAAGCAGATTTAATTATTTAAGAATTACTTTATTTATTTATTATTTATTTTTTACTTTTCTTATCAATTTGATTTTGCTGTGAGATCTTAATTAGAATCATGAGGGATATATTTGAGGCTTCTTATACACATCTAAGATTTAGCCAGCTTTGTTTTTTTTCCTAATAGCATTGCCACTAAAACCCAAGTCCAAGTCCATTTATGATTACTTCTTCACATGGTTAAAGAAAAGGGTGTGAAGATGTAGGCATACAATTTGCACATAAGTAATTGGTGATAATAATCTGGATGATGGTACTACCTCACCAGTTAGTATTGTGCATGCCTAATCATTATACACTTGCCTCAAATTCCTGAACTGGCTAACAGATTTTAGCTGGGGTAGGAGGAACTTGGGTAAATCACCATGATATATGGATAACAGAATGTAAAGCTCCTTATGGTACTGTCATGGTCAAATGAGGACTATCAAAACAAATGAGCATAATGTCCTGTTGAGCTCTCTACATTTTTGCAGATTAAATCATCCGTGGACTTAACTGAGAACACAGGATGCCTTCTTAATTTCTGTTAAAATGCTTCTGAAAACTTAGTATGTCGGGCCCAAAACAAAGGACCTGGAAAGTAGGTCAAGGTTACAGCTCCTCAACCTGCTCTCAATTCCACTCACATTTCAGAGACTCTGCGCAGCAGCCTGAAATACATGCTCACACACACACACACATATATCGAGGGCGTTCACAGATACAACTACTGCTTCAAAAAAATAAGAGCTTGTCTGGTCAGATTTAAGTGTTTATTAATGGCTGCTATTACTGTGATCAGAATTAATTTGTGTCTACATCTGTACATTTGTTATGAACTTGACAAGATTCAAGCAGGTACGGTCTAATCTTTTTTTAAATTAATTCTGACTCATTCGGCCCATGTGGTTACAGCTCTGAATACCTTAAAAACTCAAATCAATGGTAAGTGGGTTTTAATTCTTTGGACCATGAGCATGTCTTGAATAAGAACATCTGAATGGTCAGGATGCACAAACATTTAAATATCATATCAGAATCAGACCGGTATTGGGAAATATTTTTTATAAAATACATTATTTGTCAACGGACAAATGTTCAGATTTGACCTATAATACATTTGTTATGACACTGAGACCAGACATAGACATTTAGGCTATTTTCTGCGATTTATTAATTTGATTATAAACACATGGAAATGATAATAATGTTTCACTGTGCAGGCATACGCTGAGGCAAAAACAACACTACTGGATCACACAGATCATACTCAATACAAGCTATATGCCACGGAAAGCAATGTCTGTTCACATCCACATCTCAGCGCCAAATAAGCTTCTGACTGTCTGCAGTACTTAGCCTGACAACAGCAAAAATGTCCCTTTTAAACAGAGTAGAGAGGAAACCCTGTCAGGAACACTCAAAGACCACACAGAATCAGAGCGCTCCTATTCAGCCTTAGACCTTGCTTTTGATGTCGCAGAGAATCCACTCAGCCTGGTGTACAATGGCTCATGAAAGGATTCAGGATGTAGGATGACATTTAAACGACTGTAATGGCAGCAAAGAAAAAAAAAACCTCTGATATTCAAGTCCTTAAAAAGCACCCTTTTGACTGAATATGTTTCAACTGTAAGAGTCTTAAGTTAGCACCACTAACACACCAGCACTTAAGCACTGTAATATATCAAGAGAAGTCATTGTCACAGGTGTAAATTTCTGAGGTCAAAAATATTTCACTCATTTAATAATTCAGTGTGTCATGAATTCTTAAATTTCATTTCTGTTCTTAATAAACCTCCAGAGCATAAATATGCCCTCAAATGTCTCTGAAAATCTAAAATGAATGGAAGTTCATAAAGGAAAATTGTAGACAAACTAAAATGCTAGATTTCGTTGTTCAAGCTTTTGTATATTGCTGATTAAACATATGTTTTCTGCTTTTTCTGTTGCTAAATATATTTACACCTTTTATAATCTTATTATAAGTCATTATTATATATCATATATATTGCTTTTTAGTCACTATGTTCCGTTTCTTGTACAAATTGGTGTATTTATCTGTCTATAATTTATCTAAAGTTCTCTTATGATGTTCTGTTATGATGATTTTCTTAGTTTTCTATACCTTTTCTTTGCCTATTTGTTTGAAAAATAAACTTTCTGAATGCATTTTTGTTGTGTATAGATCGCTGGGAAAATGTGTTTACTTGACAGTGTTTTTACTGATTGTGAGAATATATTTCCATGGGGAGCCTCTCTTACTGAAGCTTTCTGAAGCATGACTCACAACTCTGGCAAATGTGAAAAAACGAATGGCCTGCCCCCATAGGCTTTTCATCAGCTTGTAAAATTGAATTGTGCCAGTACTCCAAAACCATGGCCTTTACACTATTCATTTCCATCAGCTCTAACCTGTTCCCTTATTATTGTGCCTTCTCTAATAGAGTCAGTCTGTTATCAAAATGCCATCTAACAAAGTGCCAAGCTGAAATGCCATGTTGATTATCATTGTGATGGTAAATACATAAAAGACTTTGTGCATAACCTCCACAAGAATTCAAGATAATATTTTTGCAGTATCACTCACATTGGACACAACTACTCATAAAGAAGTTTCCTTAAACAAGTCTGTGAATAATTCTATGACTATATGACTAGTGCTGTACTGGATAATGGCATTTGTCCAAACAGTCTACAGCGAATTAGAGGTAATGCTGGTGTTAAAGCTTACTTTGATGGATGAAGATGCATAAAGCATGTCCTCCAGACTGAAATGACAGCAGTGGTTCAGATGCTCATGGCAGAAATCCTGTATGAGCTGCAGGTTGTACAAGCTGTCCGCCAGCGACATGGTCTCTTTCAGGCAAATGTCTGTAAGAAAGCAATGAATATGTAATCAAACTCTCCTCAACTCATGTTGCTTGTTTTTATACTTACACTAACAGAACTGACATGGACCTGACCAATCACACTGCAAATCACAGGAGTTCCCTGGGACTCCACCAATAGGAGGCAAGGCCATTGATCAAAGTGTCAATCAAAAGGCATGTGATAAGTGACATAAAGGAGACATTTGTTTTCTTTGTTTCAGAAACCTAATCCAATTATTTCTTTTTTAAACATGGGCTCAATGATGAGAGCTGAAAAATCTGATGGAACAGTCTTCAGTTTGCTTTAATTACATTAAGGACCATTAACAGGATAGGGATTATGCTGTTTAACCAGTGAATCTGAGCTGCTGTTTATGTGAAAGGACATTATTTCAATGTTTACAGTGGCACCTATCATACTTCTTTTTTCTCACCTTTGCTGCAGCATGTGAGAAAAAGCTGTTTTTTTTTCCTTTGGTAAAAAGGCACTTGTATGTCTTAGCACCAAAGCCTGCTTTTGCAGCATTACAAGACAAAACCAGTCTTTTGTTGCCCCATCCAACGTTTTGAGAATGTGTTGGTGGTCTCAAATTCAAAATGCACATGCCTTTTAGATAAAACTCTAAAGATGCTCAGTTTCAACATGTAAAACATTGTCTTTGTAATTGAAATTAAATATTTGATTTAAATGGTTTGTATCTATACAAAAATATCACATTTGCTAATTACAGTTACCTTCAAAACAATATACAGGAGGTCCTCGGCTTACGACGTTGATCCGTTCCTACGTCGCGTCGTAAAACGATTTTCGCTGTAAGTCGGAACATACGTACATACTGTACGTCAATAACATACTGTACGCACTTATCCTATCCTAACACCTATCCTCCTCGGTCCCAAGCCGCGTATTCTTCCGCCGCGCACACCACACACGAAGTTCGCGTTACGACGTTTACGACGCAAAACCACTTAAGTCGAAACAAGGCTTTATACAGTAAATAGGAGATGGGTCGTAACCACGAAATATCGTAACTCGGGACTGACGTAACCCGAGGACCTCCTGTATATATCTGATCATGTGTGCACGTATGTACAGCTGTGGGCAAATGTTTGGACACCCTTGTCAAACGAAATGTCAGAATTAGAACAAAACTCCTGTCTGTGCAGCCATAATCACAACAAACTGATAAAATGTGTGTGGTTTGGTATTATACCAAGGCTTTGCTTTATTTCCATATTGCCTGAATTGGCAGGTGAACATACCCTCCAGCTTGACTATGTCTGGGCAGTAGAAGTGCAACAGAGCAGCAAGTCCACAGCCGTCTGTGCTGTCCTTCAGCAGATTGTCCACCGGGGGGATCCACGGCACTGTCTTAGGCAACACCTGCTCTTTCCTATAGCGGGCCTGCCACCCAACACACAAAGACACACGCACACAAACCAGTCAGCACAGAGCCATAACAACTCATTAAAAACATGACAGACAAGATGAGTGAAAGTTAATGTCAGCTGAATTATACAACTGGTCTCTTCAGATAAACATTAAAGTCAGACAGTTATCACAGGTACAAAACCCACATATAGTTGCTGTTCAAAGAAATACGTATCTCTCCATTTATGCCAATTTTTAGTTTACTACATAATTTGAACACAGTGGCTGTCCCTCACAATGTGTGACAATTTCATGGTGAACGGACCAATAGAAATGCTCCAAAATTACTTTTGGAAAAAAACTTTATTTAGGGTGACCAGATCTGAGGTGGTGAAATAGAGGACAAGTCTCCGGGCGGGGGAGGTGGACGACTACTGACGTGCAGACTGACCAATTAAATGTTTACAGAGAAGGTTATCGACCAATAACGGTAGCTCTACAGTCAGACCGTTTGTGAAATTCCGCCCGGACATTTTTTTATGTTTAAAAAAGAGGACATGTCCGGGTAAAAGATGACGTCTGGTCACCCTACCTTATTACACTAACGTCCACTGAAAATTAAGAAGGTTTACCCTTCTGAAATGTTACTATTTTGGAGATACATATTTTGCTTTGAAAAGCAATGATATAATGCAGCCCTACACCCTGAATCTGAACAGAAAGTTGGAACTCTGCAAAAGCCAGGAACCACAGTTTATTTGATTTTTGTAAACCTGACTACTAAGTTGTTCATTGTCAGCATCAGGTAGTGATAAGCATATGTAGCTTTAAACATATGTAAAACTACCCAGAAGTGTCCATGTTGTTCTGGAGACTAGCTCCAAGTTCAAACTTTTAAGTTGTTAGTATTTTCTCAGACACATTTCTTTTACTTACTATTACATTCTCCTTACTTATACAAAGGGATAAACTAAATAAATACAGAGTAGCTGTATTGTAGCTGATTTAAAATATTATAAATGAAGTGTGGTCTCTGACTCGGCAGAGTGTTCTATGATCTTTATGAACACAAAACACAGGATGGTTGAACAGAAGACTAGATATTATTTCTTTAATATTGGTGATAAAATAAATGGTCCCTTGTGTTCTAATGTCATGGCATGAGATTTTAGACATCGTTTGTACTGATGGATGAAACCAATGCTGAACAGACACAAACAGATGAAATAATGATTAATGGCCACATCCATATTTTTAACTTACAGGAACCAGCTTCATATACCATTTGGTTGGAGACTTCAGTCAGCAAAAGAGACAGAGGTAGAGAGAGAGTGTGTGTCAGGAAGGGAAGTTTAATCCCATCAGAGAAGAAGAAAGACCCAGGAGAGAGAGACAACATACATACACTGAAGTGATTACCAATTACATCAATAGTTAATTACTGTAAGTAGTAAACTTAGCCCATCACAGCACAAACACTGCTCTTTCCTCTTCGTTCAATGTTGCAGCCAGAGATAGGACTGCAGTGACTGTAGCTTTAGGACTCTCTGTGGCTCTGAGCTGTTCCAGCTTTTATAACCCACTGTCAAACTCTGATACTAGACTCTCAGCATTTGTCAATGTGTATGCCATCTACATCCATAGAGCAAAAGCCTTGGGATCCAGTGGTAATATAGTGCCATCACAAAACACACCAACTCATGCTAGGCACTCCCTAAGGGGGAATCAAAAGTTCTAATCTGCTGTCTGTGTCTCCTGCCAGGAGATGTTGGGCTCTACTCTTGTAGACGCGGCAGAAGTGTATAAATGAAGGCAATGCAAGCATGTGCGTTCATGGCAGAAATACTACAGGATATTTTCACAACAAGAGGCAGAGGGACACATTGCAATGACAATTTTAACAGTGAAAATTATGTTAAGCCAAAATGGGTTCAAAAGTGATGCTGCATCCCAAGCCACACCCTCTGTTGCACCATTCCACCCACCTGGCCACAGGCTCTTTTATTTCTGTCCACCAAATAAACAAAAGTCAAAAAACCCATGTGTGTCCAACAAAATAGTAAAATACAGCTTTAGGAGATAGATAAATCAATAGATTGATAAAAAGTGACATATTTACACTTGTGGACTTTTGAGTCACTCACTTACAGCACAAAGCCCTGTTCTGAATGTTGGCAGGATTGTTTACTTAGGTTTATGGCACAAAATTCTCAAATTTTCAGAATCCGCCCAACAGTTTGAACACTGCATATTCACAGTTGAAATTCCCAGCCAGCACTGACTAGATGCTGTGTATTGCACTTACTATGTTTAGTTCTTTCCAGGTATCAGCACTGGCCCTTGTTCTGGCAGGGTCTGAACTCAAGGGGAGATTGGACTCGAACCTGTTTGTTCTTGCTAGGATAAACATCCTGTTTGCACACTAAGCACATTTGTGAGTCACTCTGGATAAGAGCGTTTGCTAAATGCTGTAAATGTAAATGTGTTGACTTCTTACATACCACATGATATATCTTCTAGGGCAGAGTTAATTAATTAAAATTCATTAAGGTCCAGTTAGAGAACGTTTTCTTAAGCCAAGGTTCGGAACATATTTTATAATCTGGATTATGATCAGTGCAATGTCAAATCAAATTACAATTTCAATTACATTTTAATATACAGCAAGATTTATAAATATTATAAATAAAAAATACTCTAAATAAAACGTCCTTTTCTTCATTTCAAGTAAAATGTACAAATAAAGTCACTAATGACTTACAGTTTTACCAGCAATCTGATTGGTTCTTATTGCTGGAGGGTGGGACTTTATCCGTTAACAGAATCCATGTTCCGCATCATCAGAATTTCAAACTTCAACCAATTTATTTCCTTATTTTTAAAGTTTCTGGTTTTAACTCACACAGCACTGTCATCCCAAAAGTGTCCCAAGAGAGATTTTATCACATTCCTTGAGCTATTTTTACTGGCCCCAGGACAGCGACATGTGGAGTGCTGCCCTGTGTGTGTCACTCATTGGAGTAACAGCACCCATCATAACGCACAGATCTGATTGGCTGAGCAGCCTCACGTACGATATGCAGAAACACATGCGATTAGTCTGGTAATTTCCTGGAGCGTTAAATCTGAACTGTAATGACTAGGAGAATCACACCATTTAAAATAAACACTTAAAAATTAAACAGCTTTTAATAGTTTATCAATTACAGGTCCAGGTCCGGATAGGACAGTGTCTGTGTCAGGAATCGAACTTCAGGCTGCCTATGAGTAACCCGTTTTAGGGTTAAATAAAACTTATTAAGAAGTCAAACATCTGACCTCATCCCTATTATAAAAGATTGATTGTGTAGAAATTTGTGCTCACTAAACAATTCCTTTAAGTGGCTCTTCCTCAACATCACATCTGTCCTTAAAGCACTTTCAGGCTGGTTCTGTTGCTGCTGTGTAACAAAATGACCTTCCACTGCTCAGCACTGGTGTTGTCCCTCTGAGAACTGTCGCACTGCCTCAGTAACAGGCGCACACACACACACACAGAGGCAATGCCTCTGAGAGCTGCCTACTCACATTAGGCTCATATGCTCAGGGCAGGGCGGGACAAAGTTTCTCAGTAACACACACCTTTCTGATGGACTACAGACTATGCAGCCTGTCAAAATACACTTCACTAAACAGTGAAATATCAGACTGTCAATTCAGCCTGCAGCATCTCCACAAACCACATTCCTGCCCAAAACAAATAAACAATCTTTTGTCAGGGCTTTTTTAAATTGAGCATCTGGCTCAATTCATGATCACGGTCAGAGCACAGTATCTGGTAAACAAGAAGGAGATGTATCCTTGTCTGTCTTTTTAAGACCCTGGGTTCTCAATCTGCCCCTTTTAGAGCTTTCTTGTTGGTTGCTCGGGTGCCAGGAAGACAGACATCAGGTCTCATGTTTTTCTACTTGATTGAAGAACTCAACTGACTGGATGACAGACAGAAATCTGATGAGCTGCTGTCTCCTCCTCACAGCCCCCTGCTGATCAGAGCCTTATCTCAAAACCCACTTCAAGACACTGAATGTTCACTTTTTGAGAATGTTTTTGTGAACTTTGCATTTAGGCTCTATATAGGATGCATTTTCATTCACATGCAGAGGTCTTTTGTGCTTTTTATGCTTAGCTTGTGTAACGTGGGTTGTAGTGCTGATATAATATTTTCAACATCCTTTGGGTTGTTTTTTCCTACTCCTGGTGTTTTCTACATTGGTATATTTTATTTTGTTTCCTGTCAAAAATGTCATACGTTTTCTAACATAGTTAGTTCACATATCTTCACTATCTTCATTATGATATATTTTGTCATACATCCAAGTTTCTTTAAAGAATTAAGTAGTTCAATGCAATTGCAGCCAAAACTAGATGTACTAGATGTTGGATTAGCTTTATGAAGAATTTAAACACATGTTTGTGGAGGGCTATAAATGTAGAAAAATGATCAAATTCACAGAATTTTACCAGCTACAACTGTGTATATTTGGACAGACCAGTAAAGGTCTTCTTAAAACTGACATTGATAACTTTTTCAATTAGGTTTGCCCCTAAAAATAACTAAAAATAACTGTCAGTGTATGTCATGTTTAATACTTTGGATACACACCGTGAGCTTAACATTGTCAGAGATGGGGATGGACACGACACGGGTCAAAGGCACTGTGCCAGTCAACACTGTCCCGGCAGCGGGTCCAGTAAGAGAGTTTAAATGGGGACACAGCAGGGGCATGTGGGGTGTTAGCAGGCCTTTTCTGGTCAAATAACTCTAACCCTAGTGGGGGGAGGGATAGGGCAAAACAGCAAATATGACATCTTCCCTCGAGCTAGAAAGGCTGGGTCAACGGAACTATGGAATGCAGAGTGCTTTAAACAACCAAAAAACACACACGTCAGCAAAATGTCCACTTTATAACATCTCCCCAAGAGATTCCAGAGACATTCTTCAAAGAAGAGCACATGACTCAGCGGAGCCACAAAAGCCCTGAGCTAGCATCCTGGCATACATCATTACAAGCAGGACAATGTATCTGTGTTACGTAGCACAATTTGTTGACAGATCACCTTAGCAACAATTTATACAGAATCATCAGAGCAATGACAGGCTATCATAACAGTGAAAGGACCTTGAACAAAACAGCAAACATGCTTTCATTTACAATTACTGATTTTTTTTTTTACCATTCAGACGAAATACTCACACAATTCTTCAAGATGAGCATGATCCGGTAGATAGACTTTAGTTCATTCATACATTCATCTTCATTTGTGGCACTCATCTCTAAATCCTAAACCTTTCTCTTAGCCTTTTTCCTTTGTAGGATCTAGAAGCTATGCATCTCTCTAACTTGCACAGTAGCTGCAGTAGACTAATCACAGACACATTAAAGACTTCAGAGCTTTCACAGTAGGCTATCCCCTTACCTTTGGGTTCTCTACTGGTTCTGCATTCTGTGATTCTCTCCTCCTCTGCTCTTGCATGATGATCTCTTTCAAGTACTCGTTCACCTTGAAGAATAACATCACACTGCATTCAGTACAGCTTTCACTAAAGCATTCAGGCTTGTGAGCTGTAATCACAATTTTACATTTATTATTAACAACAGCCCTGTAGTATATCTAATTGCAAATTTGTTGACAGACTATTCCCTACCACAAAGCATTACTTGCAATATTCTTATTATCTGATAAAGAAGGAAATTAGTTTTACCCATGTGTAATAACAACAATCTACTTGCTCTGGATTTTTTAAAACGTATTTAGTCTTAATGACCTTGCATGTGTGTGTGTGTGTGTGTGTGTGTATATACAGTAGCTGGCATTTTGCAGTAGAGTTGACCTGCAAAAGGAATGTAAACAGTCCAAGCCTGGGCCCATAAGGGTTGTCCCTGGGGCAAGTGACTGAGATGCAAACTCAGATGGCAAATGCCAGCTAACAGACACTAGAACTGTATTTCCGACAACACAAGCCCTATAAAGGAAGTCCTTTGAAGCAACGATTCTGCCACAAACCCAATTTTCACAGTCTTTAACTTTCCTCTGATGTGGTCACTTCTGTCCCACAATTTTACTGAAATTGTCCCACAATTTTACTGAAACCAAACAACTGTTTGGTTTTAAAATGACCATTTTCTAAACTTATTTTCCCTTTGAATAGAACTGATTATTTTTTTGTTATTGAAATACTGAATACGAAATAGTGTACATATACTTAGTGTTTTTCATGACATCACAAAAGCAATGAATGCTAAACAGGATGTATTTGCCACTTATATTCCATATTTGGACATTTCTCTATCAAATACTTAAAAAAAACAAAAAACAAAATGAGGAAAATGCTTTAGGTTTTATGGAACGTTTAATAGATATTCTCATATGTTTCTTATTTATTCTAGCTGGACCAGCCTTTCCTAATGTAATGGTTGTACTTGGGCAAGTTACAATAGAATCGTTGAAAATCTATGGATGAATCCAGGGATTACAGTGGTTGTGTGTGACTACCTTATTCATCCAGCTTGTGACTGCATCCTCTGTGTCATATGGTACATCTCCTTCAGCATAATCTGTGGAATAACGCTGCATACATGCCACCACCTTCTCCACACTCACTGTCTCCACTGTGTAGGCCATCATCAGGGTGTCAATCATCGCCAGATGAGCGCTCTGCAACCAATCACAGAGAAACACAAATTAGAACAGAGCTTTTTCTAAGTAGTAAGGATGCAAAGAATGGAACTGCGTTCTAAGGAAGAATGACACCGAAATATATGATGGGACTTTGAGATAGTTCTTTTTGACAAGTCAGGAACCAAACATCCCCTTTTTATTTGAAGTGGATCAGGGATAAAATCTAGTTGTTTTTAACTGTTCTTGGTGTTTGTGTCCTTGAATATTGGAATGTTACTTTGGCAGTGGAAGGTGTCAAGCAAGAACACGGGAACCTAATACAGAAGAACACATACTAAGAAACAACCCATGTATATCGTTGATCTCAAAGTGAAAAGCCCCACCCATTTCTCATCATACTGTTATCATCGGTCAGCAATCCCTCCTACGGTGGTTGCCCTGGAAACAGCTGCGTCCATCCCCTGTTGCTCAACCCAATTAGAGATAATCTTCTCAGGGACAGGGCTGTTTCTCCTATGGCAATATTTAGACAATAGGATTTATTTCATTCAGATTTTTTCTCCCAATAACTATTATGAGAACACTTTATTGTTAACCTAGTGCTGTCAAGTACATTTTGGACAAATTATGTTAGCGTAATTGCTAATGCAGTTTCGTCAAGAGATATTCCAGCACAATTTATTGTTTTGTCCCACTCAATATCACAACATTCACCTCAGAATTTAACAGGTTTTTGTTTTACAACAAAGAACTGTGCTATGACTCTTCAGAAGTGGAAAAGCTTGCTCATGCTAACAGTAATGTTAGCCACTCTCATACATAGCAGCAGATGGTTGTACAATGTGGCCCGAGTAGCAGTCAGATAACACGTGGCTCTAACCTAGCAGCCCATAGCCCCAGCACTTCCACAAAAAGTGTAAATCTCTCAAGCATCTAATAACATCTTCACATGCCCTTGAAATTGCCCTCAATTTATCAATTCAAATGAGGAGGCACAGCAACACATTAACTCCACAACAGCCTTCATTACCGTCGGGTATGAACCAAAAAAAATTAACACCATCCCTGTCCACCACAAATTAAAAACATGTCTTTCGTCCCAGGGGCCCAGCAGGTACTGACAGACACAAGATTGAATGAATCTCTTTAAGAGGATATTGATTCTGTTTTGCTAAAAGCATGTGGTGACTAAATGAAATGAGATAAGTCTTGTTTAGTACACAGCCACATTCTACTGAGGAACCATTTATAGGGAGCTACAATGATCTGAGAAAGGCCAGTGTGTATGTGATGAACACAGAAGAACATGATATATCATGCGCTATTTTTTTTGGTATAATGCAAAGTCTGCCCAGCTGGCAAAGTAGCAGTGTTTCAAAAGAAGACCCTACTAAAGGTAACAGACCATTAAAAAGGTGTTAAACATGTGTATAAAAATGTGCAGATTTACAGGCAAACATTGTGTGCTTATGTTCACTTGTGTTTGACCTGGAGAAGCAAAACATTCCATCTGTAAAACAGACAAAATCCTTATTTCTCAATTGCTAACTTTAAGAGTAGGCAATATGACAATATTTATGTTATTATTAATCACCTCTTGTCAATGAACAACAATATGCTTTTAGATTTCATTTCAATACATTTAAGCATATCACATTTCTGTCAGTCTATCTATCGGTGTTATATACACAGATCTTAATGCAAAATCTGGCCACAATAGTTGTGCTTGAGAGATGAGGTTGTTTAACCTTCCAACTAAAATCTGCACACTGGCTCTAACAGGCAGCTCCAGATCCCTGAGCTCAGCTTCTGCCACATTAAACTTCCAGGAGTGATAAAGATGAAGGAACTGCAGCATATTAATGTCCTCTACACACTCAGTGCTTCCTCACACATGACTGGACTGTCCACTCATCACACCACATCACTGAATAAGCCCTGACATTCTGCATGTTTTATCACATAGAAAAGACGACACTGGCTTATGCAACAGTGTTCTCGCTTAAGCTGATTACACACACACAAATCAGTTGTCTGATTCAACACACTACAGCTCCTAAGAGTTTACAATGACCTGTGTGTTACCTCTGCCCTTAAAATGCATTACAAACCCCAAATGACTTTAGCTATGTTCATGCCCTACTTTTTACCACCATTGTTTGTGATACATGTGACATTAATTGGACAAATATTTTCAACTGAGAGGAATCAGTACAGTTCTGGTATGATTCTGAAGTGCTCATATTTCTTTAAAACCTAAAGAGCAAACTGCAATCTAAATAAACTGTTGCATGAAAAATGATATCTCCAAAACAGGAACATTTTATAATCAGAAAGATATAATTCTTATATTTTATGTTATGGAAATTAACACAGATTTTTTAACTGGCATTTCTGGAACATTCCTATCCATTGTTGATTAATATAATTTTGTTTGAACACAAAATACCCTCATTCTTTATTCTTCTAATCACCCTAATTCTAGCTCCCATTGACAAACCTACAGAGTAATGCAGCTTTTTTAATATCTGTGGCCAAAGAAATACTCTCATCACATCATTGTACAATATAACCAGATGTGTCCAAAACAGGGAGAGTTGAGAGTTATATATATATATATAAAATAATACAATTATTTTATACCAGTGCAATCCTGGAGAAGCCACGAGTTAAAAAATTATTTTCTCCTGTTAAGTCTTGCTCAGCAGGTCCAGTTCTGGCCACTTTTTACAGGTCATTTACCTCACGCCATCCGAGATGGACATGGAAAAGCACTCAGGGGCATCCTCTTATTCATCACTTAAAAAAGAGGTTCTCATAATGGGACCTTTCCGAAAGGCATATGAAACACTGCAGAGTATGCTTTATAATGCTGGTCTTGCTCAATGTCTACAACCACCCCTTAACTTCCCGTTAAATTCAAGTTATTATTTAAAAATCTTCATTTTATTTCATTTCATCCAATGTGGTTTTGACAGATGTTATAGGATCCACACCTCCAACACAATGTATCTGATTGTTTATAGTAAACCCTAAGTAAATAATATTTCATATTAAGTGATAGCACACGCTTTTATCATGGGTGATAACTGTGACTTTTTAAGGTTAAATTCAAGTGATAAATTGTATGTTTACACAAAAAAAGAACAGGCCCTCATTATAGCCCATTTACTGGAAGTACTTCGAAATTTGTTGACCATAACAGAAGCAGTTATTCATGAAATATTCATGTTAAACATCATAGTTTTGTCAGAGTCAAAATTCACAGTATTCAAAGAATGCTTTAAAAAATATGTAGTGTGAAATGTTCTTTTATTGATTTTTCATGAAACATTAAATTCGAAAAGCTCATGGTAATTCAGTTGCTGATAAAACCATTTAGAGAGCATAGATTACCATATTAATAATCTACATTTAGATTAGATTTTACATTAGCTTCATTACTGGGGCTTAAGAATATTACACAGCATGTCAAAGCATATAATTAGTTTTAGTCACACACTTGTGTGGAGTGTGATCAGAAAAGCAACATTATTAAAAATGAGAAGAGGCAAATTAATATTTGTAATGTTAACTGGAAAATTCCAATAAAAATTTTTCTTCCTGTTCAGTGAGAGTCATTGATTAATTGAAAATATAATGCCTGCTATTATTTTCAATGTTTATAATAAGACTGATCTCTGCTGTTCATACTTCGGGTTCTGCCCTAAATTGGACTCATGCATAAGGTTTCAATAAAAAAGGTCTTTTCTTTGATCTCAGAAACCTAAGACGTCTGAGAGGTGGTGTGCTGGTGCATGCTGAACACCTGGGCAATCTTCCACAGTTATGGGCACTGTACAATTCATGGTACATTTGTATTTACGCACTAGTTTTCTATTACTACAGTGGCAATACTGTAATAAATTTAAACCTAGATTACAAAATTAGGGGTTAATATTTAATATTTATACCATTACCAACAAAATAAATTAAACTGCAATATTAAACTGCAATATCCATAGCATTTAATAATCTGTCAATAATTCTGTAAATCTGTATTTTGTTGAACTTTGAGATCTAAAGGTGTAGAACAGGATAGAATAGAATTGAATAAAATGCTTTTATTGCCACTGTACAAAACATACAATGAAATTAGGAGTTTTAATGCTAATCAGTGCAGACTAATACAAGAAACAATACAGACAAAGAGGTGTTTAAAATGTAACAATAAAATCCACCAATGGTCACAGGGCTGATCACTAATGTCACTTATGTCAAGTCAGGTCTAATGTTTTTCTTTCCTTGATTAAGAATGATTTGGGAAAATGTCTTATTATTTAAACATAGGTTATATATCTGAATATAGCCCTTTTTTCTAAAAAGATTCCATTTATATATATATATATATGAGACTTGTTTTGGAACTGACAATCTGAATCCTTTAGAAAATGAAATAAAACCCCTGTAGATGAGGATAAATGTCCAATGATCAGAATGTACTAAACCCATCAACATTTTCATCGCCAGGTGGTTCTCTTTCATGTGTCCAATGGATGACAATAACAGTATTGAAGTCAAACATACTGGAATAGCTACAAATGCAATATCTGGCATCCCACTGTGCTAAGGTGTGCACCATATGTTGCTTTTCTTTTACAGATATGATTTACTACAGTAAAAAAAACAGACTGTGCTACTGAGCTGGCAAAGCCCATGTCAGCAAGGATGACTGCTGACACTACTGTATTTACAGAAGATTTTCCGCCCTCAGATTTAAAGCATACATTCAGGTAGTGTGTCTGAGGGACTGTGGTGGGAGCAGATTGTACTCAGTGTATTGCATTTCTGAAATCTACCCTGAGAGCACAGTACTCCAACCACCGTCATCTCCACAAGACGGTTTCCTTCACAGGGTGTTACCATGGTAACCGTGCTGTGAAAACAGCGAGGAGAGCAGAGTTCCTCACAGCAGCAGAGCACACGCCTCAGCCTCCATTCACCCTGTCACTATGGAATATGCTCTGTTTCAAAGAGCACTGGCCCCTTTAAGAGGCTGAGAGCCAACATGAGCTTCTCACGACTTGATGCTACAGCCAGAGAGGAGCAAATGGCTCTTAAAGACATAGCCAGGATTCTAAAGACTGTGTTTACACAAAACCTTTGATTTACACTCACAGATTATAGAAGATAACCTATAAATATTTGTGTATAAATAAAATAAAATTGATTTTTGGCTACCTTGCTAACATTATTAATTTGTGATAGCAGACTTGAAAATGCAGAAAGGAAAAAAATTATATATATATATATATATATATATATGTGCCCAGGAAAATCTCCTTGTCATTGCATTTGAGAAATCAGTGAGATACAGGGTAATGGTCATTTACACATGTTTTTCTCATCAGAATTTTTCAAACAACTAATAAGCCACCCACCATTTCTTGAAAATGGCTCTTTATCATGTAGACTTGATTGTTATAGAACAACACAAAAGAATGTTTATAATCCTGAAAATAGAATAATATCCAACATGTGGTAAAAAGTGTTAAACTGCTAGTGACGGATGTGAATGTTGATTGAAAATAACAGCAATTTTCACAAAGCAGCTTTACAGGATTCTGGGTCCTAGCGAGCAAGCCAAGGCAACTGAGGGGGAAAAAACACTCCTTCAGAACATGAGGAAGAAACCTTGAGGAAAGCCAAAAGCCAAAATAGTATTCATCCTCCCTGATTCACACTGAAGTAAAACAAAAAAGTAGTTTGATTTAATTATTATTGATTTACATCTGAGTGTACATTAGTTTACAAATGTGTATGTTATGATCAGTGTTAAATGCAAAATGTCAGAAATGTATATGTACATGGCTCTCACTTCATAAATATTATCTAAATAAGCTTTTAACTACTTAACCTTATACTAGGTAAATAATATTAATCTTCACATAAATTCTCCAAATAGACTTCCCTAAGCCCTTAACAGGATGTTTGGTTATTACTAAAAATAGCATCACATTCCTGTGATGGGTTGTACTTATTTAATCATTTCAAAAATAATGATTAGTGCTTTTATTGAATTTTGCCAATATTACGAATTGTAATATTGGCATCTGTATTGGTAAAATGACATTAAATGTGCCCTACAAAATGTATAAGCAGTTGACAGCATTTTACAAAGCTTGACTTGTTGTTTAAGCCAGTACTTTACACATACAAGCCCTGGTAAAAAAGAAAAGATACCATGTGTAGTCTTGCAATCAATTTGTTAACATCTAATAACACAAGATGCAATTTAAGATCCAATAAGAGAGTGAACGTGAGTGATCTCACTACTCTGCTCTTTCAGCATAGATGCCAAAACGCAGGAAGTAGGTCACTGTTTTCGCCACAGAATGCTGCATTGCTCTGTGAATTATGCAGCAGGTTTTGTCTGATAAGCACTAGGCTAACTTTTTCCACACTTCCTGACCAGCAGAAGTGCGAGAAAGGCAGACATTTTATTTTAGTAATATACCCTTTATTTCATGAAACACGTACTGATATTTTATTAATAACAATCCACAAGAGTAGTCATTTATCTCTCCAGGGTTTTAGATGTGCATCGTCATCTGAAAGCTGATACAGAGTGTGTGAAAATATTGCATATATATTGCACATAATAAATTACTGCAGTGGGAGTCCAATGGCTATAATTTGAACACAAATGACAGTATGGTTTCCATGGTGATGGAAAGGACACAAGGAGGAAACCCGTAGCTGAGCCAGACATGTTGATGGGAAAGATCCTGGACAACTATCATACGACAATCAATTGTAGATGGCATCTCCTTTTCTTCAGAAATGACACTTGCACTGATGTGCATATATATTAGGCCAATTGAAAATTTGAGTAAAATATTTATTTCATTTGTTTCAACATTGTGCACTTACTTACACTGAAAAATATGTTTTAGTTTTAGGTGGACCACAAAAAAAAAAAACCTGAATGTGTTGTTTTTTCCACAGATTCCCAAATTAATGTTCTAATGCACTGAAAAAGTAATGTGTTCATAGACTTTAATAAATTACACAAAATTAAAACAAAAAATATAAAGTTTTTATATATGGAATTTAGTCAAGAAACAACGTGTGTATATTAAATTGTGCAGAAATATGCACTCTATATTGGAAGTGAACATTTTTTCTTTAAAAAAAAAAACATGTAATTTGCTATTTTTGCATATTTGTATTTTTCAATATTTATTGGCTAGATTTAGACTTCTGCAGCAGTGCTCTGTGTCCCAGATTTCGGAAGAACCTGCTTTGCCATTTTAAGTGTATTTGAATGAGGATTCACTGGAGATCCTCTGTTCTTTAAAAGCTTTGGTGGAATCACACTGCCGTGTGTCCTTCATGTTTTGTGTACACACTACTGTAGATGGAAAGACTTCAAACTGCACGATCAGAGGTGATGATGAAAGCTCCAGGCGAGAGATTCCTCTTCCAGAAGCTCCTTCGTACACACACACACACACACACACACACACACACACACACACCCCTCTACATACAGTACCTTAACAAACAGTCCTCTTTATTCATTGTTCCCAACAGACTCACACTGCAGCCATCTATTATTCATCAGATCTCATCATATAGAGGCAGTTTTCCTTCTGGCTCTCTGCGTGAATTACTCAGATTTGCTGGCATCCATCTCTCTTACTGAAGCTGACCACAGTCAATACCAGCGTTACAGCAGTAACAGGGACACACTTAGAGCAAAACAATTAATCATTTACTAATCAATGTTTTAATTTGATTTATTTTATTCATTGTAATGTGAAAGACTGCAAATATCTTTCTTTTTAAATATATATCTCATAATGCTGGGCAAGTTTAACCTAATAACTAATAACACAGTGCTCATTAACTAAAAGTCCCAAGCCTAAAAAAATAAATCATTCACGCATAGACATGGAATAGCCTCTCCGTAGAAGCCAAGCACTCAAAAATCTATTGAAGCATCATCAAGTCTGCATTCATTAGGTCTTGATTATTGTCTCTACTTTAAATGAAATTAATCATATCTACACCTACATGCCCAAAGATTTTGACACCCATTAAAATTCATAAATTCAAGTTGCACCTAAATTTTGCACCTAAATTTACAGACATCAAAATGAGTTAGTGTTGATTAATGGTAAATTCCTCTTGATTTGAAATTTAGTTCCTTAGGATGATGAACTGAATACATATTTATGTATGGCCCAAATGCATCAATACTTTTGGGGGCCAATGTATGTGAATGGCATAGCTGTGAGAGTGAGGATAAGCAGCGTACGCCGAGGTCCTTTCAGTCTGAAGGTTTAATAGGACTGTCTAATGTAAAGTAAGTTGCAAAACTAATCTCTGATGTGCCACCAACACCAGGCTGAGGATGTACAATAACTCCAGATAATGAGGGCAAACTTAATCTCTCAGGACCCTTCCAAACTAAAATTACTCACTCCTACTTCTGCAATGGCTGCATACTGCTTAAGCACGAGTCAAACATATGACAAAAAGGGAATTTGAAAATAGTAACAGCTAATAAACAGCAATTTGCTTCTTATGCATGTTCACACACTCCTGCTTCTGTGAAGACACAAGCAAGAGTTTTAGAAATAGAGATAAAGACAGAAAGCAAAGAGACCAGGCAAGACTCATGTCATGTCACACGTCACACAAGTTTCGCTGATATTACGTAATGAAGATTTTGATTTTTTTTGAGTAATGACCCGTGTTTCAAAAAATGGCATTAACATATGACATCTATTATGTTTCATGCAACATTTCATGTGACTCATACTAATAAAGGACACAAAGCATTTTAAGCAGGAAATAGTGTAATTTGTGGAGCCCGAGTAAAAAAAAAAATCTACATATATTTCACGTTCTGTCACAGCTCTCATGGCATGGCCATAAACACATTTAACTTAATCAGAAAACACAAACCTGAGATTAAATATCACTGTGTTTTGGCCACATTTTTTAAGGCACAACTTTAGCTAAAGACACATTTCCTCATAGAAAACACTGGATGTCTATGCCATCATCTCTTCTGGCCAAATCTCCTCTTTGTGCATGCTCACTCCAACAAAATAATTCAGATGGTCTGCCACTCAGGCCCTAATGATTTTCTAGGCCAGCCTACTAGGTGGTCTGGCAAAAAGGGAACAGCTAAATAATAGGAATTTTCTCCCTATGGATTTTCATCAGGGCAGTCAGGCATTATCCAAGGCATGCACTACACAGCTGAGGGTTTTATTAAAGTGTAATATTTACTTTTCCATTTTAGGTTTGTTCATTTATGCTCATCATGTTGCATCTCAAAATAGTTTTTAGAAAGAAACTTTGGAAAATGTCCAGAGAATAAGTCTGGATATTTTCCCGAGATCCAGTTCGAACCGAGGTTGTCAAATTTACACTGCCTTCTGTAGCAAATCACTCATTCATTAAATGCAACCACTTACCCATTTCAGGGTCGTGGTGGGTCTGGAGCCTACCCGGAATCACTGGGCGCAAGGTGGGATCACACCCTGGAGGGGGCGCCAGTCCTTCACATGGCGACACATTTACTCACACCTACTGACACTTTTGAGTTGCCAGTCCACCTACCAATGTGTGTTTTTGGACTGTGAGAGGAAACTGGAGCACCCGGAGGAAACCCACGCGGACACAGGGAGAACACACAAACTCCTTACAGACAGTCGCCCAGAATGGGACTTGAACCCACAACCTCCAGGTCCCTGGAGCTGTGTGACTGCGACACTACCTGCTGCATCAAGCCAAATCCAGTCAAATGTATCTGTCACATACATAGTAATATGCAGTAAAGCTAATACTGAAATGCTAGTAAAACAATAAAATAAATACAGAATACATAGAAAAATATGAATTTCAATTATATAGAATGAAATAAAATAAAAATATATAGACACAATATAAATATGTATAATACTGATATATAAAATAAGTGTATAAATTACAACTTCTACTTTACTCTGAATGCTTTACATTTAAACATTGCTCTGAAAATGATTTTGCATTCACCCACAAGAGCATAACTGAGATCAGGTGCTGACTCTTGAGGATAAGCTGTAGCTCTGTATCACAAACACTATTCCCACTCAGTGATATTGGATGTCTGCATCACTCCAGAGAACAGTTGCCCTGCTCCAAAACCCAATTTTGGGAAGTGCTTTTTATATCATTTTGCCCACACCTGGCACTGTGTGATGACTTTATTCTTTGGAGATTATACTAGTATAGTATACTATACTATACTATTTGAGTATACTGCAACTCAATACCTGTGTTAGCAATTGGTGCATCCTAAATTACCCAAGCTCCCTCATTATATCGTGTCCGCAAGGGTCCGATCATAGCGTATCTGTAATATTGCCCTGCTACTGAATGGGAACACAGGAGATTTAGATGAAAGAAGATGGCATACAGAGCACATGTGACTCAGTGTTGGCAGTGAGAGCTCACACCTCTGCAATATTCTCAGTTAATTCTGTTTATACTAAGCAGATAGCTCTCACACAGGAGCCAGTCATGCACATTAAGGCTCACAGCATTTCTCACCAACACCAGCCAAAGTGTCAGAGCTGCCAAGCTAAAAATCACACCATCAGCCACCCACTGACCTGGACATTGTGCCAAACTAATAGAACTGTCCATTTAATACAGTACTACTGCTGTGAACATTGCAGATAATGCATCGCAGATGTAATAGGAACCATCGCCCTCTCCGTAAACAGTGTGCAAACCACTAGGGGCTGCCACAGCTTATCATTACTATCTGCATTTTTGACACAGGCACAGGCTTCAACCGGATGTGTTTTTTGAAGCAACCTCCCCATTCATCCAGGCTTGAGAACAGCACTATGAGTGCACTGGCAGTAGCTAAGACACACACCCACTCACATCTGTGGGCAATTTTGGGCACAGCCAATCAACCTACCAATGCACGTTTTGGGACTGGGTTAAAAAAGTGGAGCACCCAGATAAAATCCACATAGACATGGGAGGAGGAAAAACTCCTCACAGACAGTGAACTAAGATGAGGATCAAACCCAATGCCTAGAGATAATTGAGCTTGTGTGGCAAGGCTTGACCATCATAGAGGCAAGACCATCATAAGCTCGATAGAATTCCTGCTGTATAATCCACATTGAAATTCTGCATTGTACATATTCATGTCTTAGCAATTAATATCTCACAGGTTCAGCTGCATAAAACAATGAGATTATCTGGAGTTCTGACGTGTCCATGGATGTGAGTGAGTGTGAGTGTGTGATGCAGAGGGTGTTTGGATGTGTGTATTTTCGTGCACTGGTGTAATGAGAATCTGTAGAAGGGTGCGGGGATGTGTAGGTGGGTGGCAGCTATAGCAAGAATATTTCTTGTAGAGAGAGAGAGCGAGAGAGAGCGAGAGAGCGAGAGAGAGAGAGAGAGAGAGAGTGTGTTGAGAACAATGAACAATACCATTATAATTAAGAAAGAGGGTAAATAGACAGAAAAGCAAACAGTGAAAGAGCGACAGACTGCCAAGATTTATAGCAAAAGAGATTGTATTAATATGCAGAGCTCTGACAACGAGAATACATTTTTTATCTGATTTTCCATCTGAATATAACCTCCAGTTCTCCTCATAAAACCCTAAAGCTACATAGATAGTGCACAGAAATTGTTTCCCCCCATGTACCCTCCTGCACACATCCAAAATGAAATCCCTCTTGAATTATTAATGGCAAAGCTCAATGCTGGAAATTATTTGCTGCAGTCATATAGTCATATTCATATAATACATACAATGAATTTCTAAAGACCAAATACTAATGTCATTACTTCTAGTGATTTTTACAAGGTCATCAGACAATGACATGTCTTCACTTTATAATGAAATATGACAAACAAGGTTCAATAGACAATCTATTCATCCCTCTAAATCTGATTAAACTTGATAATAAACATACTAAATTTATGGCTATACCATATACATATACTTTGGGTGAGTCATCTTATAGCTCTTCATCAATGGTCAGTTTCTGACCACAGGGACACTTTCCACAGGATAGTGTTGGTAATCGACCTCAAGGTGATACTGAAGCATTTAAAAATTCACTGGTTCTACTACTGGGCTTAATACACTCATCAACAGCGGCGCTAAGGTGAAAAACTGACCAAATGATGAACAGCATGGGTATGAGTGGGTATGACAAACTCTGCACAAATAGGCTGCAGTTTGCAGCTGTAAATTAAAGTGTTTGAAATAAGGTCGATAGTGGGTGTTCATTAACATTAATGCAGTAAGAAAATGCTTATACCACAACACTAAATCAAACAGACCTTAAGGCACTGTTCAATAAGCCTGGGTTGTATTAACAAACATACAAGCACACAAATAAATTATAATTCAGCAAGAAGTAAGACATCTATGAATCACAGAACAGGTAAAACACCTCAATTCAAAATAAACAAAAAAGAATAAACAAAGGCATGCGAGACTTTATGCCTTGAGGGTGAATGCTGTACTCTTGTCAAGCTATTACTGAGCAATGCTAATGAGGCGCTAATGCTAACAAGAGTCAGTGACAGGCCTGCTTTGTCAACGGGTCTAATCCATCAAGACATTTAATCTGACAGCAGCACACTTGCTTAAGCATATAGCCAGCTAACACTGAGGTCCAACAGATACTACACTTTGGATGTAAACCACACTCATCTTAGGGTGGCATGTGAACAGAACTTTAACCCTTAAGTGACATTAATTGTTGTGTGCATTGAGCACACACACCAGGATAGGTGGACAGACAAATAAGAGCCCAAAGAACACTTGGGAATTTAGGTGCTTTGCTCAAGGGCATTATGTGAATGTTAAGGGAGGAGCATGCGCAGTTCTATTACTACGACTGTCTCCATGTTTCCTTCTGGTTCAGGGGATCAAAACAGCAATTTTCAGGTTTGTTTCTCTAATGTTATTAACAAAATCCACTTCCAACCACTGCTTTAACATCCCTCTCTCCAGGCTGGGCTCTGGCTCACAGCACGGCATCGCTCGCTACCTATGCTCGCTAACTAAGGCCACAGTGTATACACAATTTAACCAGTTTGAGCAGAGGTGCTCTATTTTCAGGCACAAATTTGATCAAATGAATTGTGGCATCGCCTCTATGTTAGGCTGTTTAATATGACTAAGTTTTAGGCTTCATTTGCACAAAGACTTTTATGTTGATGAGGCTAAAATTGGGTGGAGTGCAGCGTTGCCTTTATCGCTAGCTCCATTTATCCAAAAAACTGAATATCTGAATCTCTAAATTTGAATTCCTACCCAACTAACAAATATCTGAATACCCAAATATTTGGGGCCAAATATTAAGGCTGCACTGTGGCTTCCAGCATGGCTCCGCTCACTGGGCACAAGGTAGGAACGCACCCTGGAGGGGGGGCCAGGGCTACACACACTCACAAATTCACTCTTCACACTTTACACTTTTTGACTAGCTAATCCACCTACCAACGTATGTTTTAGGAACGTCAGAAGAAACCAGAGCACTCAGAGGATACCCACGTGGACACAGGGAGAACACAGCAAACTCCTAAAAGACAGTCACCCGGAGTGGAACCTGAAACCACAACTCCAGGATCCAGGAGCTCAGTGACTGCAACACTACCTGTTGCACCACCGTGCTGCCCAAATATCATATCATTGATATTGATACATTTAATATTGCAATATATACTGATATTGAATTATTGTCCATCCCTGTTTCAAATTAAGCCATGTTCCAAAGCTAAGACACTTTAAAATCCATGTTTTCTTTTATTTTCTTTTGAAAAGAAACACACAACAATGTACAAAATAACTCACACAACAATGGCCTCCTTTAGAGAACACACACATAATGATACTGCCATCTACAAAACCTCAGCCACATCACTGAGAGACACGGGGCAGAAACAAAGCAACAGGAAAAGATATCTTTATCATTAACAGTGCAGGACATTTGGGTCAGAAGGCTAAAGGTTTCTCAGCTGTTTTCAGCAGCTTACTTCACTTGTGAAAAGTCTATTAAAAAAACGTGACTGCACAGAATGGGTAAAGAAGCTAAGTTCCTACCTCTTTAACACCTTATATCTCGAAATGGTTGTAGACATTTATTCATCCAACATTTCCCCAATTCAAGGATATAGGGTTTTTTTGTCCTCTTTTGCTGCAGTAAGAGCTTTTTCTTTTTTTTTTTTTCGAAAGGCTTTAGACTAAATGTTCAACATTTGGAAAGTTTACCCAAAATATATTGAATCTGTGGTGCCCCCATTTTTTTGGCTTGAGACCTACTTTTCCCAGGGGACAAATCATCATAATGGACCTTTAAAAAAATCATCAGTAGTCTATTTTGAGATTAGTATTACAGGGTAAGCAAATGGAAAAATCACACTAACCTGGGAGAACTCCATCTCACAGAGTTCCCCCAAGGAATAGACTTTCCAGACAAATCAGAGCTCCAGTTTATGGGATTATAAATCCATATCGCTTGGGTTTTAGCCTTTATAAACTGTTTGATTTCATTTGTGCTTTGTGAAGTATTGCCCAGTAATGCTTACTGAGCAGTCTTTATTTTTTGTTTTTCATGTGCACAGACCTGCTTTTTATTCTCATGTTTTCTCAGCCTTTTAGTTTTGCCCATTCTACTGGTTTGCCTGTGCTTTTATCGTGCTTTGACCTTGTACTGTTTACTCGGTTTTGCTCTGTGAATTCCCTGAATATTAAAGCCTTGTTTTGGTTGTTTATAATCTGTACTCGTCTAGATATTTATGTAGACCTAATTTCACGTTGACCCGCCGACCACCAGAGGTAGAAAATGGTGAAATCTGATAGCCTGTTTAAATGTAATGTAAATTTAAGTAAGGCATGATCTACCAAAGAGCATGGTGCAGTTGACTGGACAAATGCCATCAACGCATCGGGCACCCCTTTATAGTATAATGTTCTATCAGTCCAGTGAAGCCAGTTTCATTGCTCCACAAGTCTTGGGTTCTTGATTCCTCTCTAGCCGACACTGTTGGGCATGGTGATCTTAAGCACATGTGTGGCTGATGCAGAATATCTCACTTGATTCCAATATGATCAATGTATGTAGATTATACAAACTGTGCAAACATTACTAAACATATTTATCCACAATGAGGGCATCTTAACATAGCTGCTTCAGTAATAAAAAGGGGCGTCTACAAATGTGTAGGTATAGTATATAAAGGAGTGTAGAAGGTACCCCAAAATGACTTTTGCTCATTAGCCATATATTAGACTCATAGCTTGAGGCCTTGTTGGTTCATCTACATTATTGTGGGTTTTTTTTTGCCAAATGCTCTATACATCAGCACTAGTTCTCATATGACTAAATGAAAGAATACATGTTGCCATTCAGGCAGGACACTTTGGAGTTAGTGAACCAGAACAGTGCCTGGCCTTCACCTTTACAAAAATGCAACCCACCAGAACCCACAGCCAATTGAGTAAAGAGTAGTGTCTCACCATCTGAATTGGTCTCTTGCACAGGTCTCTCTCAGTCACCAGTCTCTCCTGGTCTGTGACATACAGGCCTTTCTGAGCCAGAGCCTGGATGACCGCATCATGGCCCAGCAGGGGCTTGGCCGCATCGCTCTTCAGGATCAGGCTCCCAGCGCGGCAGTACAGCTCAGCCGACAGCAGCAGGCCCACCACCGGAGGCTTCAAGTGCACCTGCTCATACTGGTCAGTGTAAAAAGGATCCTTCAGATCATCCGGGACGCTTTCTGAGGAAGAAAAACAGAGATGGACTCTAAAGTCAGTACAAAAGGTTTTTCAAGTGCATCCTTGTCTGTTTTCTTGATTTATGGATTTTTTTTTCAATAACATGATTAATACAAAGATCATCAACATGGGGTTCCTTTTGCCTCAGTGGCCCTAAGCAACAGTTTATATGGGTTATAGATAGACACTGCTCCGGTTTGTATTAAAATACCATCACGACTTGCTAATCCAAAGTGAAAGAAGACCACAGATTTCATTAGTTTTCTCTTAAATTTCTGTTCCTCCTCAGGTAAAATTACCCTATCTCAAGTAAGATTAAGATAGCAATTGTAATTAAAGATCCATCATGAACTCTCCACTCATACATGAATATCTCTATGAATACCTGGAAAAAACAAGTGTTACACAGACATGAGAGAAGACCAATAATGGCTTGAACTGGTAATAGAGTTGTTTCTCAGTATGGGGAACTTTTGTTTAAAGGAAAGGTTAAAAATCCTTTCAGTATCAGTCCAGCCAACTCATATGAGAGAATTATATAAGTGAAAATAAATTTTTTGAAAATATTTATGACAGAGTCTGTATGTCTCAGTTACCTGCAATGATTATAATGAGTGGTTATACAACCAGAGTCTTCAATAGTGATTTTTTCATAGTGAAATGAAAATCTAAATTGGGTTTCCCAATGCTAGTATAAATATTGAGGTCACTATGCCTACAGAGAGATAAGATGAGCTATGCTATTTGTGGTGAGGAGTGTGAATCTGAGAGAATTAAAACCGTTCACTATAACAGCACCTGCTGACCAAAAAATATATAATACTAATATACATAATATAACAGGATATGTAATGCTAATTACTAATAGGCTGGACAAGCTTTACACTAGACACTTTGGTCGAAATCCAAAGATACGGAATGCATTATACATTTCAGATTATTTTACCTTTTGTAACACTGTGCAATTTCTCATTACTTTGGATGGGATTTTATTTTACCACTGTTCTCAAGAGACTGTCCTTCTTAGAAACAGTTGCTAAGGGGGAAAAATCTTTTGGAGAAGAATGGGTAGATCAAGTCCATCAAAACTAGGTGTGTTTTCAGATAAAACCATTAACTGGTGTGGATCTGAGAAGCAGGGCCTTGACAACATGAGCATAAAACATGACCATCTCCAGCTGGACACTGTTACTATGGCAACTATGTGGCGCTTGATCTTTTCTCCTGCACTACGTCTCTGCCCAAGAGCTCCTCAGGAGTTTCACCAGAGCAAGCGCAAGAGAAAGGGAGACAAAGAGAAAGTTCACAGCAGAAGTGAAGGAAGCTGATTTTAAACAGAATTTTTTATGAGGTTTAGAAGCCATCTGTCTGCTGGAAGTCGTAGCTACTGAGGTTCACCTCTGAAACGTCATATAGCATTGCTCCCTCCCTAACAATATTCATGAAACTAGTTAAAGAGCTAGAGCTATTATACAACAGCAATTACAATACATCTGGAGCAAGAACAAAGGTGCTGATCATGGCCTGTCACTGTAGCCGGTGCCCCAGAAATCATTTCAGGGATCGGCACAAAACGTAACGTACCCAAGGGAGTCAATTACAAAACAAGGACAGCACAGAGATTAATGCTACAATCCCACATCCAAATAATAGCTTAAGTAGGTGGCTGTGACCACACAAGACCCAAAGCAGAAGCTATTTCAGTGCTGTGGTACTGGCACCAAACAACAGAATATTTGCCTTGGACTGGAGCTGCTCAGTATTTGACTGGAAATAACAAAAGGCTAGTGCATCGGACAAGTAATAAATCAAAACATTTGCAGTTCCATCTGAGTTTTGGAACAAAAGTGACAGTAATACAACTGTCCATTTACTCCAAATGCATTCCTATGTGTGTTTTTGATAGATTTGATATTTTAAGTTAAAAGTAGAGGGATTGAAAACGTACCTTGTGATTCTTGCCAAATCAAAAATGCAACATGTTCATTAAGCCTCACTAAAATGCCATGCTCTTAAGCATGGTGACACATCACAAATCTTTGTGTTTACCGTTGATGCATCTGGTCATTGTCTTCTTTACTTAGGCCCATTTGGTCACATGTGCAAGCAAACTGCGCTCCCCAGGAGCAAACATCACTGGGTGGTCTCGAGTTTGCCCACCAGAAGGCATAGGGTGTCTGTCAATCAAGTTGAAAGGTGTTATCCTCCCTCTACCCTTGAGTTCAAGGACATGCTTGAATGCGACTGCAGATAATGAAGTGTCTTAATGGAAACTGTGTATGTATTCTTTCTGCATTTCATATAGACAGGAACAGCAGACTGTACATATTAATGAGGTAGTGCAAAACCATCCAGATGGTTGTCACAATGGTTACACAGTTACTTCAGGGAGTTCATTCTGTTGCATTATAAACAACAACAAAACACTCAGTTTGGCTCCACTACTGATATGTAAGCAAGATTTTCATCAGTTAAAGGGATAATAGAGACTATGTATAAGCGAGTTCTATGCAGAAATAACTCTGACAAAAAAGACACTGACTCTAAGATGTTAATGTTAAAGTGGTAACTTTAGAGAAGGAAAAATACCTGCTTAACTGTGAATGGAGGCAAATATTAAAATATTAAATTGCAAGTAATTTCAGATTACTTTCAATCAATTTAGAGTAAGAATGAGATAAGTTTTATCTTACAAAAACGATAACAATACACTACAAAAATAATACTTGATTATTTTAAATGCAATTTCCAAGTGTCTCTTGTATTTCAGCTGCTGCTTCTCCACAACAAAGTGCACAAAAGGTCAGACCGTAAAGCACAAAGTGCACAAAAATGTCATGGGTGTGTGACTTCTGTATATAGCTGTGTCTAAGATAGTTCTCACCACCACTCATGAAACTCTAATCTTTTAAAAGAAAACCTTTTCACAAATTACTCATTATTTAAAAAGATTACACCACTGTTCATTAATCGTCACTGAAAGATGAGTGAGAGGACCATTTGCTGTAATCACAGGTTGATCTTTATCTGCCACTGATTTGACAAGTTTCTGCAGAATTAGGTGTTTGGGAATTATTTTATTTTATAATAATGGTTTCTCACACAATGACATTTTCACTTAAAAAAGAAAAGAAACGAAACAAAGAGTTTCTCTGTGTTTTTTTTTATCTTCCAAAGACCAAAGCCCTAAAAACTCATGTCTGTTAATCAACATTACAGATTTAGAATAAATTTCATATAAAAGTGTCCCATGTAGCCTTAAAAGTGTTTTAAATGTAACTCTTTGCCTTCTTTGAATAGGCATGGAAATACAAAAAATTGCAGTTAATCCCTGCCAATTAATTTCCACTAATCCATCCACCACTCGCCTGCAGCTCAAAAGCCCTCATCCCACAAGATGGTGGTACTGATTCCTTAGGTTTATGACATAAGAAACCCTGGCTGCCTGAATTTGCCCATTTGAGACTGTGTTTGGACAATGCCTTTTCCAAGCGGAAATTCTTAACCATGGTGCTGACTGCTTAAATTGCACCTAATAACTCTTTTGGCATGAGCAACATGGACATGTTAAAAACTTGATTTTTAATGAAGGAGGTTAAATAAACCTTGGTAGTGCCCTAATGAAAGGCTTTATAATATATTTATGTTATGGTAAATTCAGATACTTACCATAGGTTATTAAAGGATAATTAATTATTAAGTATTAACTATTACTATAAATGTAATATTTAACAGAAGTATATATTTAAAATAATGTAACAGCCAGTGTATATAATGTGTTATATAGTTGTTATTATTTTATCATAGACATTTTTGTAAAAGGTTGTCACAGACTTTTGGAGTGTATTATTTGGAATTATTGAGACATTGCTATAGTTAGTGTACAGTGTAATTCTGGGCTTTCTGTTGCATAAAGGAACTATGGCAATTTTAACGTAACATTCCCTTCATTTACAACACGCTAATTATTTTTGAATGTCTGTTATTGCTATGATGAAAATGGCTATAGGCTGGGTAATGAATTCAGGGTAATTTATGCAAAGAACGCCTCCTTTCCAATAAAATCAAACCCTAATACAATGAAATAAATGCTCGAATAACCTTCTTAGTTGAAAATATGAGCTCTGTCCTTGTCTATATGTGCTGCCAAAAAGTGGACCAAATGAAACAATCGCATATGTATTTGGAGATCCGTTTTTAAACAAGAAGATAAAAACAGAACAAAACAAAACAAACAAACAAACAAAAAAAACGGTTCCAGAAGCATAAGAAAAGGAAAATGACGCCACCTACCTGTACCAAAGGCTTTGGCCACTAGCCATGTGAGACTGGCACGGATTTTCGCTCTGTTAAAATCATAATGGTCAAAGGACTTAATGGTAGGGACAATGAAAGTCTTTTTCCAGTCCTTCGCCTCAGTCAGATCCCCCATATTCAGAGACGGACAGAAGAAGGGTCAGCACCAGAAAGCGGTCGCCTACAGACCCGGAGCAACCGATGACATCCTTCCTAAGGAATTCACTGCAGCAAAACTGTTTTCATGGCACTCTTCTAGTGGACAGAGTCCATCTCGTCACCCTCTCGTGTAATTCTGCTTAGCTGTAGGCTGCGTTCTGTTCACTCGAGGCTTTTATTCAACGTGATCCAATTCGAGCCAAGAAAGTGGGGTACAGCCCAGAGACTGACATCCATTCTGATCCCTGTGTGAACACTAGCGGCTCGCTCTTAAAGAAACACGCGTTATGCTGGTTCAGACGCTCCGGTCTTCTTTGTCCTCTTCGTGAACTCGAACTGCTCTTTCATATCCTCTCGGTATCCGCTGAAATACCGTCTCTGTTCTCCTCTAGTGGAGCTCTATTCTCTCTTCATCCTCCACGCTGCGGTTTTCCTGCCGCACCGTCCTGGACAGCCCTGCTCTGCGCATGCGTGATCCGCCCAATGTATAAACAGCCCCACACTGGCTCAAAAGACGATACATTAACCTTTTATGTCCATTGTCGTCGTTTAAAATTTTCATTTCTTGTCAACATCTGAAAACACCCACTTCCCTTTACGTTGTGTCAAAATTTTACGGACCATTAGATAACATCGATATGGAATAAATATTAGCTGCATTCCCCACATGTTGACTCCTTCCACTGAAAATCTTTTTTTTTTTACCTTGTTGTTTATATGCTACAAGACGAAAACAATTTGCAGTCATACCATGACTGAACATTTCAATTTTGAGACCGGTGCATTCGGTGAATTCATACAGCCAAGTTTTCTTACATCACAAACTTCAACTTGTGAAGTTGGGTTTCAAACTGGACATGAGTGGCAGAGGGGGGGTGATTTGTGAGGTGGGGGGTAAAAAGCAAATCAGAAGAATATTAGGTGTGAATTTAAATCTAATCACTTTTTAAAATTGTTATGGGATTTATTTGTCTTGAAAATACATTTTGAATATGTCATATTGATGAACAAATTTAGTTTATAAGAGTTTGATGGTAGATTGAGGACTTTAAACTTTGAATAATGCAAATATATTTGGGGATGGAATTGTTCTTCATCAGCTCCTTTGTTAATGTCAAAATGTATCCGTTTTTGTTTATTTGTTTAGTTTTGCTTATTGTAAGATCTGCAAAAGCACGTTGCACATTGATTTGAAATCAATTATGTCTTTGAATTTATGGCTCTTGCTAAATATAGCAGTATAAAAACATTTTCAGTTTTTTTTAAGAAATGGTGGGGTGATTAAACTGTCATACTAATATTTTTGAAGAATTAGTAATAAAAAAATCGCTCATATCTTTCGCTGATAGACCCGTATTTCACTACAACCCCCAAAAGTCCAGTGTATGGTGACGTATTATCTACGCGACGAGGAGTAATAGCCGATTTTAGGCAGAGGAATTTTAAAATTAATTTCCATACGTTTCTGTGATAAAGTCGGAACATTTTTCGTTGACAAAATTGCGCTTTAGATGTAATACAAGTGTATGCTTAAACGGGTATGGTGTAGACGCATTTTTTGTTTGTTAATATTGCTTTATTTTGTTTTGTTTGTGTAATGAACCTGATGAAACATGTTCATGCCAAGATCCCTAAAGCTAAAAAGAAGCTCGGACAACCAGTCACAGAGCACAGAACTGAAGAAAATAAAAGCCAGCCCGGAGGAGACTGTTTCCACTACTTCTTCGTCTACTCCTGGCTTACCAAGTGAAGATGAAAGCCCTTCAGTCACAGCAGACAGTGGACATGATCTACCGTGTAAAGACAAAGATAGAGGTGGGCGACGTCACATATTTGATCATTATCCTAATACAGTCAGCTTTTTCTGAGCACATCGTGAATTCTTGCCATTCTAAAATTCTCCATTTTGTCGTAAACCCCTGAAACTTATTTATGTGAATAAAAATGAATTTCCAAGATAACCCCCCCCCCCCAGTCTTAAAGGTGACTTTGTTGTAACTATACCCCTTTGCCTTTATTTTTGCCTCTGTCTCTACACAGGATTGTTTCCCTAGGTTTATGAGTTACCCTAAACGTGTTTTTGAGAATGTTTTTGGAACATTTTTCCTAGCATAAAACAACACCACACATATATTTTAACAAGTTTTTAATGACATTATGTATTACGTTTTGTTCTACAAAGTAAAACAAAGTTGAGACATCTTCAGCTAGGCATAAAAGTTTAGTATGGCATTTTCTGTCACTATGATTACATATTTGTTTAAATTTTTATTATGTACAGAGGCCGATGGGTTAAAACAACAGACTAATTCACCGGAAAAGCCTGAGAAAGCTGAGGAAGAAGAGGATGTTGAAGAGGAGCCTGTAAAATCTTTTAAGAAAAACCAGAGGTGGCCTGAGCCTGGGGAACCGGTCTGTGTCATGTGTGGCCGTTATGGAGAGTACATTTGTGACAGCACAGACAATGATGTGTGCAGCCTGGAATGCAAGGCCAGTCACTTGGCCAAAATGTGCATGGGCCTTGGAGAAAAGGTTTTCTCTAAAACTAAGCAAGATAGCACAAATGTCCATCCTGCATCAACAGACACTGACCAAACTGTAAATGATGTTCTTGACCATGAACTTGGCTACACCTACAATGAGGATGCTTTCATAGCAGAACTAAGCAAGGAACAAGTTGAAAGAGTGAAGAAGGAACTGGCAATTGTTACACATGGTCAGGATGTCAGCAGGCCCATTATTGAATTTGAGCACTGCCACTTCCCAGGCATCCTTAAAGTGAACCTTAAGAAGGCTGGCTATGAAGCACCCACTCCTATACAGATGCAGATGGTGCCTGTAGGTTTAGTTGGGAGAGATGTAATTGCCACAGCTGACACAGGTTCTGGAAAGACCATTGCTTTCCTCCTTCCCGTGCTTGTTCACTCCTTGGAGGTAAAGAAAAAAATATATATAGATTTTATATAAAATGGAGCCAAGCATTGTCTTGTCAGTACAATAAACAAACCTAAAAATGAATTCCTATTACAGAGGTGAATGACCTAAGGATATATATATATATATATATATATATATATATATATATATATATATATATATATATATATGTGTGTATATGTATGTATGTATGTATATGTGTGTGTGTATATATGTATGTATAAGCCAAGTTAATCATGAACAATTAATCCCACCACTGACATATTCTCAAATTTTGTGTAATTTGAGTCACAGTTTCTGTTAATTTTGCTTTGTTTGTTTGTTTTTCAGAAACAAACGGGGACGTCTAGTGGTCCAGTGAGTGTTATTCTGACTCCAACTAGAGAGCTGGCTATCCAGATTGAGAGACAAGCAAAGGAGCTTGTTATGGGGCTTCCCAACATGAGAACAGCTCTGCTTGTAGGAGGGATGCCTTTGCCTCCTCAGCTTCACCGGCTTAAGCAGAAGATCAAGGTAATGTTCAAAGCTGTACTTGTCACTGCATCCTCAAAGTGTTCTGGGAGCTTTGTGCACAAAAACATGGTGCTTCCAACATGTCAGTTCAGTTCAGTTGTTTACAAATATACACAAGTTTAAAATGCTTAACCTAACAGACTAGAATGAGTAATTCAAAAGACAAGTGCAACAATGTGTGTTAGGATTGAATTTGAATGATATTCAAGTCATTCTGCCATTTTATTCATGTCTTGTTTAGCTCAGTCTGAATTGAATGTTCATTCTGCATACAGATAGTGATTGCAACTCCAGGCCGTCTCATCGAGATTCTGAAGCAGAAAGCAGTGCAGCTTGACAGTGTGAGGGTTGTAGTTGTTGATGAGGTGAGGTTGCGTTTACACTTTAATGGGATATATTTATTTTGCTGTGTTATGACCTGCGCTCTCTGTAAATGAGATTATTGTAAATGTTCCCTCAGGCAGATACTATGCTGAAGATGGGATTCCAGCAACAGGTGCTTGAGATTTTAGAGCAAGTTCCTGATGACCATCAGACTTTGTTGACGTCTGCCACAATCCCTCTAGGAATAGAGCAGTTAGCATCACGTCTGACCCAGGATCCTGTTCGCATCACTATTGGACAGAAAAACCAACCCTGCGCTAATGTTCGCCAGATTGTTCTCTGGGTAGAAGAACCGTCAAAGAAAAAGAAGCTCTTTGAGATTCTGAATGTAAGTAATGGAAGAACAATTTATGGTACAGACACCAAATTTAATATCTAGGGGGCATAAAAATGAATTCCATTTACCAATTAGTAATATAAGGTTAGAAAGCAATTAGATTAGTTAGCAATTAGGAAGCATTTATAAACTTTACTCTGCAGTGGGACTGAAGACATCTAACAGGCTGAGGATAAGCTGGATATTTACACAGTTGAAGAAATTTTACCTCTACTTTAGAGGAAATGGGAGACGTACTCTGGTATGGTCTTAATCCAAGGAAAAGAGGACGCCTCATACCTTTCACATCCAACAGGGAGTAGGAAATCTTCCTTCAGAGAAACTTTTTAAAACAACCCACACTTCTTTTGGACTGCTTCCAATTAGGCTTATATAACCCAGATATGAACACATTTGCACATTTGTAAATGGCTTTTTCAGTTTTTTTAATACTGCATTAGAAATCTTTGTCAAAATGATAAAGGTATTATATATAAAATGTATTAGTAATATTGAAGGGTTCAAATGTTATATATGTTGTATTTACTATAAAGTTTTAGCACAATCAATTTTTGAGCTAAACAGTTTTATCATTTTTATCATTCATTTTAGAACCACATACAGTTTTCATACATTTAAGAATTTCTTGCTAATTATATGAATGGAAACCTCACATGAATCATTATACTGTAGACACTACCATAGATTAGATCCTAATATATTATATTTTAAACACTTTTACTTTAAATAAAACCATTGTAGCTTTAAAGGTGTTTATTCTGTGTTTTTATTGTAGCCAAGCATCGCGCTTCCTATTGAAGCTTATGGAACCATTCTGCACTTAAAGACCATAATAAGCACTGATTTCCTTTTTTCACAGGACAGAAAACTCTACCAGCCACCAGTGGTAGTGTTTGTGGACTGTAAACTAGGAGCAGACCTTTTGTGCGATGCTGTGCAGAAAGTTATGGATTTAAATACTGTTGCCATTCACTCTGACAAGACACAGTGGGAACGAAATAGAATACTAAAGGTAATCCTTAAGAAATTATTTTTTATAAATTGTATATTTTGAAAATTTCTGTAGTCTTCTCTGACAGCAGACCTCTGAAGTCGTGTTATGCCTATATTAAGAATTAGTTTAATAATCATTTTTCAGTAACAGCACTGAATGGGATTATTAGAAGGGCACGCTGCTTAAAGAAGAAGTTCCAAACCTGACACACAAAGCAGTTGTAAATATTAATGCTTGGTTTAATAATAGACTTAATTTCATGTGGTGTCATTTCAGTGTACAGGAATGGTGTTTTTGCTTTTAGCATGTACGCAGCCTTCATAATCTATGTAGCATTTATATATCAACTGCTAAATGACCTCTTAATTGTGAGGATTCAGTAACATTCAAGGGGAAGATGAATTTTAGGACAAAACTTATCAGGTTCTTAATCATTTTGCTTTCTGCTATTAACAAATACACTCAGAAGTCATAACATGGACATGCTATGGACTGCAGAATAATACATGACTACAGTGTTCTATATTAACTGCTAATATATGTATTTCTTTGTTTTTTCATAAGGGTCTACTTGAGGGTCAGTTTGATGTGGTGATCAGTACAGGTGTGTTAGGCAGAGGCCTGGACCTGGTCAATGTCAAACTTGTGGTGAATTTTGACATGCCGACTAACATGGATGAGTATGTTCATCAGGTAAGGGGCATATGTTCTGTAAACCACTGGTGGTGAAGACTGCTGGCTTTGGAACACAGCATGTTATAATCAAAGTGTGCTTGTAGTAAACATGTCATTAGTGTTTGGGGTGCCATGGCCTATTTATCCTTTAATATGTACCTGTGCTTACAGATTGGTAGAGCAGGAAGACTGGGGCACAGAGGAACAGCAATTACCTTCATGAACAACAACAACAAGCGCTTGTTCATGGACATTGTGGACAGGGTGAAACCTACAGGCTCCCTGCTTCCCCCACAGCTCCTCAACTCTCCACACCTCCACGAACAGCAAAGAAGGGCCAGACAAAGGTTTAACAAAGGACAGGATGATATTGTGACCAAAAACAATCTTATTGACATTATTAAGAGGCACGACAGGAGCTGTGCTAAGAAGTGACACAAACATGTGATTTTTTTTTTAATGTATGTTTACTCTAACATTAAGTGAATAAAAAGATTAAACCTAGTTGCATCACTGTCTATAGCATCATCTTACTACAAGGACAATTGTACTGTCAGAGATTGGGCTAACATGTTCATACCAAATTTCTTGTATTTTCCACTCCCCACCTTTCCTCAGCAATGATCTCACCAAACTTTTCTTGAGGAGTTTCCAAGTTTACTTTTGTGGAGTTGCCAGCTGTGATCCCTCACAAACATTTCCTCTCTGTCTTTAATATAACTGTAACCCCTTGCCTTCGTTCAGTAAGCACGGATCTACAAATATGCAATTAGTCCCCTTTGCTTTCTGCTTACCCCTGTGCCACTGGCCTGCAGCTCAAAAGCAGTGAAATTGCAGTGTTGCAAAGACGAAATGGAAATGTTCAGGCATAGATTTGATACTTAAAGCGCTTTGAGCATATTTAAAACCCACTATTGAAAAGCAAAGCCACACCGCCACCTGCCGACAGAGGGGCGTCACTGTCGCATGTCACCGAGGGCAGTCCAGTGACGCAATCGCCCTCTGTGGTCCAATAACGTTAGGCGGGTGCTTTTTGAATTGCAGGCGGTAAGATGGCGGTGTAGACGGATGTAACTGCGACTAAAAGGTAAACAAAAGTAGCGCAAGTGTCAGACTGCATTTATTTTTAGGTAAGAGTGTTAGCAGCCTAAACTGAATTCAGTAGCAAAGTTAAATGAGTTGATTTTAAAGGAACTGCTAAACAGTTACACTTAAAAGAATCTTCGGTTAAGCTAGTTATCCTCACCATTTTCAGTATATACTTTAAGAATATTTTTATGTATTAATTTTTCGCGAATGAAGAACATGGACGACTCCAGGGGCGTGGAAACATCGTCTCTTGATAAAAGTAAAGAGATAAACCGGACCTATGTAATATCTGCGGTTACAAGCACAGGTTCTTTACCCCGTGGCCTCAGTCTTCAAAAGCGAAAAACAAACAAGCACACTGTGGTCCAAGACGACGAGGAGAACCGAAGCGAGAGGTCAAGTAAAACGCTGACTTTACAGCGAAGGACCCGTACAGGCTCCGTGGATAAAGGCACGGAGAAAAGACCCTGGACAAATTCATCAGTGCTTTCGGAACCGAACAGCCGAACAGCTCTGCTGCGATCCGAAAGCCTGAGGGCCGCGGAGAATAAAGGTACTTCAAAAGATTCACCTCAGCTTCCAAACACTCCCCGCAAAACCACCGGGAAAATATCCACAGCGAGGGTAGAAGACCAAAGCAAAACATCCTCAACACCAACGGGGAAAACCCAGTTCGAGAAGTTAAGTTTTAAGAAACAAGTATTCGAAAGACTTGCTGGCAATGTTTCAAATCCAAAACCAGTGAGACATGTTGTTCTGGAGAAGACAAAGCATTCTAGCGCTGAAACGGGCAGATCTCTGGACCCAGCCAGCGTTCATTCTAATAGGAAACTTCTGAATAACAGCCAGAGCAGGAACATGGGGCCCACTCCTCGGTCACAGGTGAGAAAAACCCTTCAAATGAACTCCGCTCCTACTGGACCCTTAGCCTCCTCCAAAATCAGGCCTCCGCCTCAAACACCTGTCAGCACTGAAGCTGGAAGCAAAGACACAGCTCCAGAACTGAAAATGGAAAACAGCGCAGTTACTGTGGCAGTGCGACTCAGGCCCTTCAGCCAAAGGTAACCAGGCACACTCTGAAGTCAACGCAAATATAAACTTATGAATGTTTCGATATTCTGACTTGTTACACTATATATATTTTCATTTTGATATTTCATAAAATACAATGGATATTGCCATTGCATAAACCCCCTCTTCATTAAAAGTTTAAATTTTACATGACATTTTTTCCAAATCCTTTCTAGTTCCATATTCTTAGTGTTACACAGGCTTCTTCGTTTCTGTCCCTTTAAGACTGGTATAGGTTAATAAACTTTGTTCTGTCTCATTCAAACAGTTTTCCAGTTTATAACACTTCAGACAACCTCAATGTGGATGGGTGTGGCTACCCTGCTGTAAAATGGTCCATTCCAGGGCTAGGTTTGACTGCTCCAAATTTACTGTCTGTTTTTTTCAAATTTGTTTATTTCTTGCGGCCAGGGAGAAGGACGAGAAGAGCCGTCAAGTGATCTTTATGAAAAATCAGGAGACTGTGGTCCAGCATCCAGACACTAAGCAAACATACACGTTTTCTTTTGACTTCTCCTTTTGCTCAATTGATGAAGTGGACCCATGTTTTGCAAGTCAGCAGAATATTTATGAGAATCTGGCTAAACCCCTGCTTGAAAGAGCTTTCGAGGGGTTTAACACCTGCCTCTTTGCTTATGGACAAACTGGCTCAGGAAAGTCCTACACGTAAGTATTTTTTTGCTTTTAGATGTTTTCACAAGCAGCCACTTTTGTTGTTGTGTAACATTGCTGGTTTTTATGATACACACATAATGTATTTATTTATTTCTAGAATGATGGGTTTTGGAGAAGATGCTGGAGTTATACCAAGATTCTGTGATGAACTTTTCACAAGGTTGTCTAGAGTTGACCATCAGGAGGTGAGCCATCCAGAGTACAGGATCTTATTCATGTGTATGAGCCTGATTTTGTTGATATTTGTGTTTTATTCTGGCTCCCAGTCTTCACTCAGATGTAGTAGTTCTTATGACCTGGCTTAAGTGACTTTTTAGTGCTTGAATAGAAAACATATTAGTTTGAGCCATAAAAGTCCAAATATATTGACAAACATATGTTATGATAGCTTTGTTTAGATGCACATTTTCATAATTTTACAGGTTATTTATCACCTGGAAATGAGCTATTTTGAGGTGTACAATGAGAAGATCCATGATTTGCTTGTAGCAAAGGACGAACAAAACCAAAAGAAGATGCCTGTGAGTGGATTAACATCAATTACTGCAAATCGTCAATCATGTTATTCTTACATTATCTTAAAATGTATATTTCCGCTGTCCAGTGAAAACATGTATCTCCAAAATAGACACTTTATAAGAGAATAAACAACATTTACTTTCAATAGAAGTTAATATTACAAGATTTTACATGTAAGTTAGATGCATTTTAATGGGTACATTCATCAAAAAACATTTTACATGATAAGGACAGCTACTGTTTTCTAATAATGTAGTAACTTTCCTTTTTAAATTACAGCTACTATACATTTATTACATTTTATTTTACTACTTAAGGTCGTATAGTTGCCTGAGATATAGTTTTTGTAAATATTTATTTTTAAAGAAGAGTCTTATTGTACACACTTTTTTTCTTGTTGTTAGTTGCGAGTCAGAGAACACCCAGTTGATGGGCCTTATGTTGCAGATCTGTCTACGTAAGTATGTTAAACATTACTTTTTTACTTTGTTGTTTGTTGGCATCAGCATCATTCATGTCTTTTTTCCTCCTTATCCAGGAATGTGGTTAGCTCCTATACTGATATCCAGGTACACTGGCCTTGTATAAGATCATAAAATAATTAATTTAAACATGTGCTTGAGACTTCTTTACTTATTTACTTCTTGCTTCTGAATCTGCTTAGACTTGGCTTCAACTTGGAAATAAACAAAGAGCTACTGCTGCCACTGGCATGAATGACAAGAGCTCTCGGTCTCATTCAGTCTTCACTCTGGTGATGACTCAGACCAAGGTAGGTCCTGGTGCCATAAAACTCGAACTACTTCTCTTGTTTTGTCTTTATATGTGTACAGTACCAATCCTTATACTTTTCCAAATAAACTTCATCCAGTTTTCTTATGCATTTTTGTTGCTGTGCATCTGCAGACAGAATTTGTGGAAGGAGAAGAGCATGACCACAGAATCATCAGCAGAATCAATCTTGTGGATTTAGCGGGCAGTGAGCGATGCGCGACAGCCCAGACTAGTGGAGACCGACTGAGGGTAATCAGTTAAACAATAAGTTAATGTAATTTATGTGTAATTATATATAAAAAAAAATTTCTAGTTCTTAATTTCTCAAAACAATTTTAACAAAAGTAAGTTTTTCTAAATCCATGGGAAGTGAATCTCCATGAGCAGAACTGTGTTAAAAATTAAGCTGGACCTGTCTGAAAATCATATTTCATATATCTTTCTATACACTGAAATATATTAACAGTTGTATTTTTTATAGGAGGGAGCAAGTATCAACAAGTCTTTGCTTACTCTGGGGAAGGTGATTTCTGCACTGTCTGAACAAGCTCAGAGCAGAAAGAAAGTCTTCATTCCATACAGGGAGTCAGTATTGACATGGTGAGCAATACTTGGCCTGTTTCTTTACTGAAATCTGCTAAGCAAAAAACTGTGGGGCGGGAGGAAATAATATTTATGAAATATATTTTCAGATTTTCTGACTTCCCAATCCTGGGAATTGAACCAGCGATCTCCTAGTTCCAAGTTAACATCTCTAAACTTATGGTTACTACTGTTATTTTTCATGTGCCTAGGCTACTAAAGGAAAGCCTGGGGGGAAACTCCAAGACAGCCATGATTGCCACTCTTAGTCCGGCTGCCAGCAATGTAGACGAAAGCCTCAGCACCTTGCGCTATGCTCAGCAGGCCCGCTTGATCATAAATGTGGCCAAGGTCAACGAGGATACCAACGCCAAACTGATCCGGGGTCAGCACCTTCATTCCCTTTTGCTCTTCCCATTCACATCAATCACCTGCTTCTCTTTCCACTGTTCAATTACAGGCATCCTTGCCCTCACCACACTTTCCATTAAATGAACTGAGTCTAAGGTCTGCTCAGGTTTGTTCAGATGCCATCTTACTGCACTTTCAGTTATCCTTCCAACAGAGGGCAGTAGATTAACAGTAAATGAACCTGAACATGTGTGGTCAGTTGTATTTTATTGTATGTTTCTAACCAGAGCTGAAAGCAGAGGTGGAGAAGCTGCGGGCTGCCCAGATGAGCTCACAGGGCATCGACCCTGAGAAGATGAGGCTGTTCCAGCAGGAAATTGCTGCTCTGAAAACTCAACTCTCTCAGCAGGAGAGAGAGATGGCAGAGGTGCACAGGTAATACCAGAGCATTCATATTACAGTAAAATACAATAGAATTGTCAAAGCTGGATTTCTCAGTAAAGTAGATAACAGGCTTGACTGTTGGTTTAGTAAATGGCATGGGCTTGCATCAGGTTCAGAATTCTATTCGCCAATTGTATTACTCGGCTTGTTTAGTTTTCTATGTAGTAACTGATTAAGATGGATTAGGATGTAATAAACTTGGGAATTAAAAGGGTAAAAAAACTTAACTGACAGAAATATAGCTTCATAAATATCCTGCAGTTGACGTGTGGAGTGTTGATCTATACACTAATGTGCAAATTCCAGGCCAGTGCTGATATTCAGTACCTGCCTTCTACCTTGGCATCTTATTATACAAACATATAGACATTTTATTAAGTGTAGAAATTAGACCTATGTTATTTTAAATGAACACTGGATAAACATAACTTCTGTGCAGTTACATGTGTAAAATAAGACATTGTCTGAAAAATGTAGGTTTCCTTCCTATACTTCTATTCCAGAGCACAGTACATACATTATCAGAAGTTGGTTTGTATTGATCAAATATGTTGGAACATCTAATTTGAGTGTGTGTGTTTTTAGCATGATCATTTTGACACACACATGATTCTGATATCTCTAGTGTAGCCCTAGAATAATGAAAATCTGACTTGTGTTTTTCTCTTTTGTTTATCAAAAGTGAAACACTTTGTAGAATTGGCTTGTAACACACTCACTCACTCTGGAATTGCACCACGAGGACTGCTATTACTCATGTATTAACTGACATTTAGTGACTGCTCCACAAGGGGGTGCGTTGTGCTTGGCATCAATGACGTTTTTGTCCTCCTTATCTTGTGTAGGACTTGGAAGGAAAAACTGGATCAAGCTGAAAGAAGAAAACGTGACGAGACCAAGGAGTTGCAGGTTTACAGTTTTCTATTCCCTCTGTTTCCTTTTCATATTCTTATACTGTGTGCTTGTCTTAGATTATAACGTGAGCTTTATGAGTCTGTCATGCCCCCCCCCAATACCTCTTTCCATCTCAGCGTGTTGGCATCACATTTAAAGTGGATAACCGGCTCCCCAACCTTGTGAACTTGAATGAGGATCCTCAGCTGTCAGAGATGCTCTTGTATATGATTAAGGAGGGACAGACCAAGGTCGGCAAGCTCACGTCTGAGTCGGCCCATGACATCCAGCTGTCTGGGGCTCTTATTGCTGATGAGCACTGGTGAGTGCCTATAAATACCATACACACAGCATAATAACTAGTCTTGTTACCAGGTGCCTTTTAAATGCACCTGGATATATGGTTGCCAAATTATTTTACTTTGGATTTTAACATACTGGTATCTGGTTAGTTGTGGTATTTCCCATCATCTGTCTGCAAGCAAAAAAGTACACCAACTTTCAAACTTTTAAATCTTTCTCTCATTTCACCAAAACTACAAATAAATGCCTTAATGATTATAACTATTAAAAGAAGATTTAGTTTTGTTTTAGGATGTGGTAGATTCTTTTGAGCAACCCATAGAAAGACTAAGTGCCGTTGTTAAAATGACTCCATTTCAAAGAGGAATACTTTAATACCAAGCACTAGAGATCAATTTACTTTAATCCCCATTTAAATATCTGCTGTATTTTATAACTTACAAGTTAACTTGAATTGTTCAAATTATAAATTATAAATCTGTCTTTATTTTCCCTTTAGTGTAATCTCCAATATTAAGGGTACAGTCAGTATCACTCCAATGAAAAATGCCAAGACCTTTGTGAATGGAAACCTTGTGTCTGAAGCCACTGTACTCCACCATGTAATAAATGAATTTTATCATTTAAATCAATATTTAATAATGATTTTGTTTTCTAAATAAATATGCCATGATCGTGACATGCTTATCCTGGCCTGGAATAATTTGTTTAGGGTGACCGGGTAATCCTTGGTGGAGATCACTATTTCCGCTTCAACCACCCGGCTGAGGTGCAAAGTGGAAAGCGTGTGTCCTGTTGGAGCAGTGGAGATGGCCAGAAGGATTTCGAGTTTGCCAAAAACGAGCTGCTCTCAGCACAGAGAGCTATGTGAGTTAATTTTGATTTGTTTATTTGTTAATGTACTGCTGTAATTTCTGGATTTAATGGAGAGTTTTAGTCTGCTAATCCCCAAAATGTTAAAGGGAACATCAACAATTGTGGGGGAACTGCTCTTCTCTCATTTGTTTACATATAGAAGCTTTGCGTCTTTTAATGTGGAACAGTTTGTTTGAAGGGGAAACTCGACTGTTTGTTTGTGGCTGAAATGTAATTTTTATTCACTGTATGAATTACCACAGAAACTCATTTGTAACTTAAGTTTAGATTGTGGCACTTTTGTCTGTTTATGCAAGTCTCCTGAATTTGGCGTCTATTTTAACTTAACTAATCTGAAACAGCTGAAATAAGTCAATTTTACCCACCTATAGGTTAGACCAGTTTCCAACACACAAACAGACTGGAGAGCCAGGAAATAGTGAGGGAAAATAAAGTGATTTTTGATTAGTCATGAACATCGCCTTTAAAACATAAGATTGTTATATATTTGATTACCATTGTACACCAGGTCTAACATGCAGGTTTTTTGGAACCTCAGGTACAATATACATTCAAGATAAATGGACAATATATGTTGTCATAATGGAAAGCTTTGTCCTGCACCAGTGTTAAGTCATATTAATGTTTATCTATTGTATCTTCCATATCTTTTTGCCATCTTTAGACTAGAGGCAGAAATAGAAGATGCCCGACTGAAAGCCAAACAAGAGATGATCCAGGGGATCCAGGTGGCCAAAGAAATGGCTCAGAAAGAGTTGTTTGACCAAAAGCTGGAATATGAGAATAGGATCAAAGCCCTTGAGAAAGAACTAGTATGTTACATTTATTATTTATCAGTTCTGAATCACAAATTCTATTTCTTAAATATTACGTTTGTCACTTGTGATTAATGAACAATTCTTCTCAGGAAGAGGAGAATGCAAGGAAAAGGGCACAGGAGCTTGAGAGAGAGCAAGTGACCAGCAAGATGGAAGAGCTAAAAACGGCAAAAACTGTGCTAGAGCAGGAAATGTGTATGCATAAGAAACGGTTACAAATGGAGACCCAGGCTGCCAGACAGGTAAAATACTATGTCCACAGCTTTGTGTACATGCAAGCTATGAATCAGTAACAGTTTAACAACACATATTTAAGTGATGTTTGTATCTTTTAGGCCATATCTGATAATGATATTCGACATGCAAAAATACTTGAGGCCTTAGAAGCAGAGAAAAGGAAAATTGCAGAAGATCTTGCAGAGATTCAAAGGAAGCGTGCCCAGAAGGTTAACCAAACACCAAGGACAGGTAAATAAGATATCTGTTTTCTCTGCTGTATAGCTTCTTGTATTGATATCAACGTTATGGTTTTATCATTATAGCAATTTCTTCAAATAATATTCTATATTTTCTAATCTAAATACCAGTTGGACTTTTACATTTTCTAAAATTTTCATGACTATCCAATCCAAAATCCTAACAGTCCAAACTGGAAAACACATCTGTAAGACATAGCAGAATATCTTGTATTAGGATTAAACTATAAACAATTTGCAAAGTCTCTCTCTCTCTCGCTCGCTCTCTCTCTCTCATTTGCATAATGATTGTTATTTTGTACTCCCATCAGAATGCTAAATGTATCTAACAGTTTTCCTTCTCAGAAAAGGAAGTTAAAAAATTCTATGGTGACGTTTACAAATAAAGTTTATTGTGGGTACCATAATGCTAAAATGGGGTTTTCTTGTGCTTTAAACAGTACCTCCACACTGGGATGCTATGAAGTTGTCGTTAATGATTGAAGAGGCTAACAAAATAAGTGTCAAATTCAGGAAGCACACAGTCTTCAGCAGGTTTGTGTGTTTTATTCTGTTTCATTGGATTTTTTGGGGTGTTTGTTATTGGTTTGGATCTCAGTTTTGTTTTTAACTGAATCAAATGACCTTAACTGGTTTAATTACAGACATGAAGCGACTGATATGCAGAGTGGAGGAGATAATGCTGAGATGCAGATCCAGGTACAAAATACCAAGCTGGGAATTTCCACCGTCTGGAGCCTAGAGAAGTTCCAGAGCAATCTGGCTGCCATGAGGGAGCTTGAAGAGGTAGTCCACGCCCAAAATAATGTTTTGTCATTCCTTTACAGATTTTATATCAGTATAATTTACCTCTGCCACAAAAACATCTAGCATCTTGCATCATCTTGCGTATTTGAATGAGGCATGTAGTGTCTTTTTAAATTCATTTGTTGACCCCATCCATTAATAAGGCAAAACAAATGTAGACAATGCAGTATGGATCTTTTGTTATATGGGTGCCTGTCGCAGCAGAGAGAGACATATAGACCCTCAAAGTCATCCCTCACAGAACCTCCTGCTCTTATCCCTTTCAAAGCCTAATGTTCATATGACTGTAGCTGGAAACATGTCCACGGATTAAAACAGGCATCACCGTATTTTTGTAATTTATTTCTATTGGTTGCTAAATCAAATTTGATTTTATTGCTCACAGGAAGATTGTGCCTCTAAAAATGACGACGTGTTTTATGACCCCAACGACCAGTGGGAACTAGATATATCTTCAGCTTCCTCAACCTCTTCTTTTTCTCGCAGAAGGTACTTTTATTCCTCCTTTCAATCACATCAATGTGGTCAGTCTGGCTTAGTCTGCAAGTATTATTATTATTATTTTTTTTTCCCCTCCTCCTTCTGTTTGCTATCTGTTTGATTTTAATTTCTATGTAAGAAAACAGACACAGGTCTCTAAAATTAATTTAGACATAAGGTAAAGAATAAATGTAACATTCTTTTTCTCTTCACTCTTCCATCACAAGCTCACAGAGTGTTTTTTTTTTTGTCCTGTTTTAACCATTTTTCTATTTTGGGGTGTTTATTGCCTAAACGGAAATTTGTTCGTTGAAATGTGGCCAGATGCAACATGGCAGACTGTCGAACCTCATCCCATGAGTTTATAGAGCCCAGTTCTTTGGAGTATAGCCCATAGTTGCAGCTAAATTATGTTTCTGCTGCTTTACTTACTCTGTTTCCTGGGAAATGTTCCATTTTTGAGTACATTCACTCCTTGCACTTATGGCTTTGTCATTTACACAGCATTAAAGTTGGTTGTGCAGAGGAGGAGTGCTATGTGGTTAATCTGCATTTGCTTTATTTCGAAACATTTGGTTTGGAAAGTGTGTGTGGGTTTATTTATTTATTTTGTGACTTACCTGAGTTGTCATTTCATGAATAAAATAGACCTACAGATATTTTGTTATAGCCTAATGTGATTAACTTAAACAAATGTAATGTGTATAGATATTGATAGAAACACCTATGAAGCAGCTTTTGACTTCTGTTTATTATTGTAGGAACAATAAAGATAAGCATTGGTAGTTTTATGGAAAATGTAGGTCATGAAAGAGCTTTTTTGTTTGTACTGGATGACTGTGATTACTGACTAAGATTATTTCACTAAACTCTTCAGAAGCAGAAGCCTGTTAAAGAGCAAGCGTATCTCTGGACGACTCTATGAGATCCGAGTGCATCCCATTCAGAGTTTACATTGTTCTTCTTCACATTCTGCAGGTAAAGTACTACATTCATGAACGTTTCTTTAACTGAATTATTACTGGGTGGGACAGTGGTGCAGCAGGTAGTGTCGCTGTCCCACAGCTCCAGGGACCAGTTTGGCTCAGGGTGACTATCTGTAAGGAGTTTGGTGTGTTCTCCCCGTGTTCATTTAAGTTACCTCCAGGTGCTCCGGTTTCCTCCCACGGTCCAAAACACAGGTGGATCGGCCACTCAAAAGTGTCCATAGTGGGGTGTGTATGTGTGAGTGTGTGTCCAGGATGAGTTCCCGTCTTGCACCCAATGATTTCTAGGGCGGCTCTGGACTCTGGTAAAAATGGTTACAGACAATGAATGAATCATTACTGGTCTCAGATTCAGCAATTTGGCAGATCAACATTGAATTTAAGTCGATACCATAATAAAGATTTGTAAGAAATTTTCTACATTATACATATTTTTTCATAAAAAACAAATTGTTCCCCTTCAAAAGTCTAAAGCCAATATAGGAATACATAGATGTTGTATTGGATACATTATAACATTCTGTGGTCTTATATTGTGTTTTATTGCTCCAGGTATAATGGGCGTGAGTAAGCCCCCTTCTCTTAACAGCAGCAGCTCAGACTCTGCCTTGCCTGGTATCTGCAAAGATCTCATAGCTACCATGGTTTCCTGTTTACGTACCAGCCCATCAGCAGTGGAGAGTGAGAGTCTGGCTGACAAACTAACCCTGGACCTGCTCTCCATTCATAACGCTGCAAACGCCATTGCAGGCTTGTATGAGCAGCTTGACGACAACAGCCCGGACAACTGTAAGATTTCCCGTGTTTAAACAACCTTTTAATCACCAAAGTAATCCATCAGTGTCGGTACATAAGCAGATTGAGGAACTAAGCCCTATCATATATTACAGTGTCAATCTCAAACCATGCTGAAGTTCTCATTATCTGTGTGTGTTAAGTGTTTGCAAGCAGCACTGATGCGCAGACTCATCTTGTGAGAGCCACCTCTGTTATTGAGAGAGCTGTGTTCATTACTATGCACTGGGTCTCAAACATCAACCCCAGTATTCAAACAGTCTCCCGAACTGTCGACGAGCTCAAGACAGAAGTGAAGAACATGGGAGGCTATTTTCAGTTGCTTATTCAGGTAAATTGTGTAAGGGAGGTTAACGTTTTCACAAACCAATAAGATTATGAATTTAGAAATGGAAAAATTGGAAATATATAATTTATTGTGGAAAACAATTTCATTTTGGTTTATTTATTTGTTTATATATTTATTATCACTGTTTAGACACAAAATCACCAAATCGAAATGGAAACTCCATTGTCATAGAATATTATATCAGCATTTCATTGCAAATAGACCAACAAAAACTGCAGATTAACATTTTAAATGTTTTTTCCTGCTTTTGAAAAGCTAAATTGTTGTAGGTACATTTTCCCCCTATGGTTGCCATGTATTCATTTTGTAATTTTTGGGGTGTAATCCAACTACATTTAGGAGGTGACAAATTCGGTTTTCTGTTTTTTCTTTTTAGGGATGTGACTCTGAAATCTCCTCTATGGTGACAGAGGCCCAGAGAAAGACTGGCAGGTGCTTGAATGCAGCCCTGAGTGCAATAGGTCTGCTAGCAACAGTAACTGGGACAACTCTTCATGTGACAGACCTTGGAGCTTCAACTGTAAGGAAAGTAAGGCACTTTATCTGGATTAATCACACTTATGCATACAAAAATGTAAAAAGAATACATGTAATTTATACATATGTAGACACATGCAAAATGTCATTCTCTTTCCCAGAGGTCTGCTGTAGAGTCTGTCCAAGAGGGAATGTGTCGAGGTGTGCAAGCTCTTCTGGAAGAGGGTCTCAAAATTACTAGAGAAATGCTCAGACATGCTCAGCTAGCTGAACCTAGAACTCAGGTTATTTTTGACAGTTGTTTGCTTTGAATTCTTATATTTGTAATTAATTTATATTTATGTTTCTTAACTGATTTACTTTAGAATATGCTTTCTTTTTAAGAGTCTGCTTTGCTTTTCAGATTTTGCAGGACCTTAAAGCCAAAATGATGGCAGTGGCAAATTCTATGCAAAACTACATTCGCTGCAACATGTCGGTGGGTATTTGGTCTTTACATAAGTTGATGCCCATCCCCACTGTGTTTGTATTATCATTTTACAGCGTTGCTGAAAAGATGTGCTCAGTGCTGTTATCATGCTTACTAATATTTAGCACTGTAACCAGATCAGACTATTATTACAAATTTTATTTTCTCTCTGATTTTTTGAGCTGCATTGTGGCGCAGCAGGTAGTGTCACTGTCACACAGTTCGCTACGGAAATTCTTGAACGCAACCGTGACGTCACTGGCGGACAACAGCTGAACAACGCCGCGGTAAAACACCGTTATGACTGACTGTTATGACAGTATCTAGCTAAATAACCAACATTATTCATGATAATGGCCTGGCAATAAGCTAAACTCAAATTTAGAGGTACCGTTATTCTTATAAATGTGATCGAAGTCGAACTCGAATTCATCCGACACTATAAACCTCCGTAATGCAGCTACGTAGCCGAGTATAATCTGAGACACCGAGTTTAGCGAGTCAAGCTAACGTTAACTAACACCAACTAAAACAGGCGAAGTGAGTGTCCTCACCCTGTTTACCTCCATGTTACAGAGGCTCTTGAGCACCTTTCGTTGGTGTCCTTACATGCCCATATTGTTGGAAAAGCGCCAGTGAAATGAGCTACAGATAACGGAGTGAGCGGATGGTCCTTTCCAAAGTGCCCGTTTAAAGCTGACAAATTTAGTCCATTTTCTGGTTATTTTGGGATCTTTGGGCCATTTGTTCACAGATGTCCCACTGTACATTGAATGATTGCAGCCAAAAACAACACACCTTTTCGTCATTTTGCATTAAATTAAGTGCAACTTCTAGAGTTGTTGTCCACCATCTACGTCACAGGCAAGACACCTATTAGAGTTTCCGAACACTGTTGTGGGGGGGGGGGGGGGGCAACGGTCTTTTAAACCTTATTCCTTGAATTAGTAAGAAATAACATGTTTTCTGACTACCAATAAACACAAGTTAGGAACTCAAATTCCACGTTTTTTTCACACTTTCATATAGCTGGTGCTGAGCCTTTAATCATGAAGCAAATCACTTTGACAGAGAAATTGAAATTTGCACTTCATTGTAATTGTACAACAGTGATTTGCATTTATTCCATCTGTGGCAGTGAACAAATAAACACACCCACAAACACACACACATGATTAGGTGCGGTAATCACACACCTGAAGCAGTGTTCAGTCACCTTCTGCACCTGGAGATCACTTGAGGGATAGGTGCCTTGGTCAAGGGCACTTCAGGTGTGGAGTGAGAGAGGAGACTGTGTTTTTGATGGGATTGAATCAGTACCCTTCCGGTCCCAAGTCCACTTCACTAACCATTAGGCAATGTGTCCCCCGGTGAAGGGTTTATTAGTATTTTGTAGTTTATAGTTTTAAACACAACCCCCACCCCAGGTTTTAAATCATGTATGTAGTCACTGTGAAACCTATTCATGTTTTGTGGGAATTCGTCACCTGTTAAATTTTTCCTTCTTGATAAGAGCAAGGAGGAATTAACCCACACTAAGTTGCTAAACCTCAGCTTAAGACTGGTTCTTTCAGTCTGCCCATGTGTAAAGAGTCTCTTTGCCCCTGGGCATTTGCAGAAGCAGCCTGATGTTTTGAAGAATGATTCAGAAGATGCTGATGCTTCACATTTGGAAAGTATAAGAAACACTGCGAACACCCTCTTTCAGCTAAACCAGGCACTTCAGCAGCTTCAAGCCACAGTGTCTCATGCTCTCAAAGGTATGTTTTCTCAGGTATTTCTCAGAAATGTAAAAAATTATTCTTTGAAATTGTTAGACGTTTGTTTATTTAAGATGCGTCACACCTGTGCTGATTATTCCTAGGCAGAGGAAGTGAAGCACACCACAGCAAAGAAGCAATTCAGTCATTGACCAAGACGATTAGCAAAGTCATTCATGGGCTACCAAGACAGACGGAAGTCAGCCCTTCTGACAACCTTAAGCTTCCATCTTTGAAGAGTGTTATGGCTGCTCGTGATGATGTGCACACAGTGTTGTGTTCTCTGGCGGCACTGTATGATGAGAGTCCTGAAGGAAATGTAGAATTGTCCAGCTCTGAGGACATTTGCATAAAAAAAGATCAGGTGTTGTGTCATAGTACCAAAAACAAAACCATTTCTAAAATAGTGTACACACTGTCATCTGGAGTCAGTTCTTTCTCCAGGGATGTTCATTGGGTTTGATCTTTTCGTTCAAGTACAGGATTGAATATTTTTGTAAGCACATTTTTTTGCACTGCATTAAGCAACAGTATATGTTTTCCTCTGTGCCAGCTTTGTGTGAGGTACTACATGATTTGGTAATATTGGATCTGATTATGTTCTTTGTGAGGGAAATACTGTCATTTTCCTGTTTATACATCACTTGTCTCTACATATATGTATAAACAGTGTTAATTTGTATACATACCTAGCAAATCTAGTAATACAGTCCTGTTTGTAAATGTAAATTGGTATTATATAATTTCTGTATTTTAACCTATTCATAACCTTGTTTTTAACACAATCTTGCAAGTTTGCACAAAGCTCTCTTCTACTGCTTCCCTCCATGCACTTCCAGAAAAGTACCCTTCTCATTATGGGCATTAATACATTTTCACGATCATGTAATAAACCAATAAATTATTTATTATTTTTTCACAATAAACACAGATGATTACAGACTAACATGTCTTATCTGTCTCTTCAATAAGCTGCATAAGTATGAGTGATTTCAGCCTCTACACACTGATGCTATAAAGTCCCATATTTGTGTTAATATTTCAAACTTGTCAAGCTGTATCAATAGTGTAAATGGTTTTGAAAGATAGCAAAACTTCCCAGACCCACTGCAGTGTGAATCTGGCATAGTGTTTGTGTAATTGTGTGTTGCACTGGCATAAGCAGACCAGAAACAGTAGTGCTGCTGGGGTTATTTTAAAACGCCCCAGTGTCATAGCTGGACTGAGAATAGTTCACCAGCCAAGAACATCTTGGATAGTTTCTTTTGGCCACTGATGAAGGACTTGAGGACAAACACAAACTGCAGCAACAGATGAGCTAATGCTGCTGACTTTACATCTTGAAGAGGATGAAATAGTGTCTAATGCTAGTGACAGTGACTGGGCACAATGTTTTGAACCACTCGCACTGATGCAATACAACATGTCAGTGTCATTCTGTCTTTGGTGGTGCATTGTGGGTCCTGACCGCTGAAAAACATGGTGAAAATGGGCTAATAAATTATGCAAGAGATGGACTGTCTAATTTAACACTTAAAAATGTTAGGGTGTTTTTTTTTCAAGCACTTAAGCTTATATGCTGTATAAGTTGTAACTACATAACCATATGTATGTATCATAACTTTATAATTGTACTTTATATACACCAAGATTTATATTATTTTCTTTATAAACGTTAAAGTTAGCCCATAAAGATAAAGCTCCACACTCAGGTTCCCATCCTCACGTGTGAAAGCTGCACGCGCCTCCCTCCCCGCGCACTCGCGCCGCGGCAGCCCAGAAATCGTTGGCTGTATCGCAAATGGCATCTTTCACCCTACATAGTGCACTACACAAGTGATGAAACTATGTCATCTGAACGCAAAATGCGCAAGAAATTTTAGATAGATGTGCTGCTTACAGCCGAATATACCTGTCTTTACATTAGGCTTAGGAAGCACACTTGTACCGTGACATATATAGTGCACTACATAGGGATTAGGGAGCCATTCGAACCTCAGCCTCTCTGCCACTGAAATCATTTAGGAGTTTTCTTCCAGTTCCACAAAGCCCAGAGGAGAAGGCGTTTTCAGGACCAGAATTTCAGAGTGTAGGTTTCAGTCACAGGACGAGAGTTGAAAGAACCGGCGAAACATTTTAAAACTTTTGAAGCTGTTTTTTACACTTATTTATTTTTGTACCCAGACTGTGAAGACGACTCTGAGGGGTTCACACAGCAAGTAAAACCAGAACCGTGTGTTTTAAACTTATTATTAAAGCGTAATTATAGATAACGTACTGTAGTCTCAACTTTATCTAAAGCTCGTGGACCTTTTCTTTCGGTAGGATGGAGCTGCTGAAAATAATCTGCTCAAATCTTATTGTAAGTAAATGTTTCAGTCAGGTTCTTAGTGGACGGAGCCTCTGTGATTCGAATTTTGCGAGTAACGGCTGTCTCTTTCCCAGGTTTTGATTCATCACTGCACGGGTAAAGGTAACCAGAGTCATAATCTCCTGCTTTAAATTAATTACCTTTTCCATTGATGATATATAAATATGATTTACACAACTCTATCCCGTTTCCTTCAGGTGGTCGAAATAATAACGGTCGAATTACACCATGCTTAGGTCAATGTGTCAGCATACTATTTAATGGTCATTTTTTCACCTCAGAAATTAGACTTAACATTTCCAAGTAATGACCTGTAATCGTGTAATAATCTAAAAGTATGTGAAAATAAATGATAATAATAAGATAGTATGTGAAAAACGTTGACGTACTGCTGCCAGAATCAGTAAAGGAGAAAAATCAGTCAAACCACTGTTGGGAATGGGCTTTCATGATTTTGTGGTATATTCTACAATACCAAAATATATATATATATATATATAAAAGGTATTTATTAGTGATGAATGTGTAATTTATTGAAATACCATATAGAAACCCCTACTCTTCCTGTCAGTGTTCATGGGCAGAACATCACAGAACTTCTAAGGGTAGGGATAATGTTTCTGTGATGTAGTAGCTTGATGATGATGATGGTTTATATATAAATGTTGATGAAACTATTGCATGTTGTCTCTGTTTACCACTTATCAGCTTTTGCCAATACTCTAATAAACACAACCCTTCTGCCAGAGGAAGAGATTGAGTATGTGTCAGATAGGCTGCAGAGGGAGGTTTTCAGTGGGCTGTGTAGTCAGCTGTTAGACACCCTGGCTGTGGTGCCCAGTGCTGAGGAGAATCTTAACAGAACTACGTATCTACAGTCAATGAAGACTTCCCAGCCTGTAAGGAGAAGAAAAATGGCTGAATTAAGTGGTGAGCTCCACAGAACATGAACTTTTTTCTTAAATTTTTGCACCTACATTAACTGCTGTGTTGTCATTATCTATGTAACAGAAGGAATATTTCAGGCTGAAAAAAACATATTTCAATGCACCAAGATGTGTGCTTCTACTCTCAATCCATTTTTATATGGTACTCAATCATGGTGTCAAACTTAATACCGCTTGAGGCAAATGTGAGGCGAATTAGTTAAGCAGTTTCTACAATGTTAATTCATAGGAAAATTACAAATGCCCAAACCGGTCCAGCATTTACTTGTGTCTCACATACTGCATGGAATGAGCATAGCTTGAGACCAGATGGGATAACTAGAGCCCAACCTGTTTACAGCCATGATAGGATGTTATCTAAATTACCATTAAATCTTCAGGGTCTGACAGTCACATTTGGCTCACTTCTGCATCAATTCCATGAGGTATGTGGGCTGCCAGTAATACTGGATATAGCTCATTTGTATATGCTATGCCCCTTCATAAAGCTGTTGCTTTGAATTAAGGTGTTGCAGTTCTGTCTGATAGCTTGAGCTGTCTATTTGCACCTAGAGGTTCAAACATATACATATTTTAAAAATAAAAAGTTTATTTGTTTTATTTTTTTAATTACTAACAAATACTCATTGTCCTATCCATTGTCCAAGGAACTTCTAATACCTTAATCCTGGAATTTCTGGGCAGGGATGATCATAAGCCTGCTCTACTCCGGCACACGTTCTTGGACATGAGAGCTGTAACTGTTTGCAGTCGCCTTCGTTTTGATCCCACTTGCCATGGAAATTCAACTGTTTTCTCTTATTCCATACAATCATTTTTTAATGAGTTCCAGCTTCGAGCCAGTGTTACACAGGGAAAACCCATCAAGCTTGTTTTGCTGGTGCATGGTGAAGAAAGCACCTATCAACCTGCATTTGCCAATGATGCCAAGTGGCACTCGTTTTGTGTGAGCTGGACAGGAAATGGTGGCGAATGGGCTTTCTCAGCGGACGGTCGGGAAATTGGGCGTGGGAATCATCTCTACCCATCTAAACACATAGGGGGTGATGGCCTTTTCATTATTGGCGACAAAATGTATACAGTCAATGAATCCTTCACAAGAAAGGAGGCATTCTGTGGGAGTATCACCCAGCTGTACATATGGGATCGGGCATTGAAGGCCAGTGAAATCCAAACCATGGAAAGATACTGTAAACCTATTACTTCTGGCCTGCTTTACCGATGGAACATCTCTGGGCTGGAAGTGGAGTCTTCACAACTACATTTGGATAGCGTCCACTGTCAAGGTGAAGGGTTTTGTTGGTAGTGGGGTTTGTGGTAGTTTTAGTCTGTTTGAATGTAATTTAATCTGAGCTCCTTCTGCTTTTTGGAAACGTGTATTGTGTAATCATTTCCAACTCTCCCAGCCTGCTCTCAGCCGATGTGAATCCAGGGACACTCGGCCAAGTTGTAATTGGCAAACCCAGCCCTAAACGGTTGTAAATATTTCATCTATGCGGTAATTCAAAAACCCACCCATGACAACAAACGTTTTGCCATTGACACAGTCAAGCTCATGAGGAACAGACTCTAGGCTCTTACTGCTCATTTGAACAGTGTACATATGGTAGCATGAGCACATGAGTGTATGCATTAGATCTGGACTGCAGAATTATGCTGTAGTCATGACTCATGGGTGAGGTCATTTCAAATCAGCTAGACTATTAAATATTAACCAGAACACAGAAGTGGGGCTGTTTATAGGATGTCTAATGTACGTAAAGATAAAACATTTATTTTTTATAATTCTATTTTGGGATTTATTAACATCTAGCTAACTGGATTCAAGTTTACAGTATCAATTTTTCTTTAGAATATTCCCAGATGCCAAATAAAGATACCTGTAAAACCTCCTACCCTGCCAGTAAACAGTTGGGCTGGGAAATTTGTGAGGCACAAAGAGAGGGAGTATGCCAGTATTTTAAAGGTAAATTTCAAAAATTTCTTCTTTTTGAAATTGTCAAACAATAAAATTATGATTTAGCAGAGTCCAGTTTGAGGTTTTAAGTTAAAAATGCCTGGATATGAAAGATCTAACTGAACTTGAATGTTATGAGTTTATGCAGCATGACGTCTGAAGTCACAGACATAAGACCAGTGCAGAAATTTTCAGCCAAGATGGTGGATGGTCTGAGGTTCACTGCTTTTAGTGAATTTGGACAGGTTCATATGATTATTTCAGTGTAAGGGATGGTGGTGCAATAGGTAGAATCAAAGTCACATAGCTCCAGAGTCCTGGGGTCGTGGGTTCTCGACCCACATCGCGTCACTGCCCTGAGGAGTTTGGTTGGTTCCCCCACAGTGCAAAAGCACACGTCGGGAGGTAGACTGGCCGTGCAGGAGTGTCCATAGTTGTGAGCTTGCCTAGTCCTGTGATGGACTGGCACCTTGGTTACAGACGTTCTATCATTATCTGTAACCACTTATCCAGTTCAGGGTCACGGAGGGTCCAGAGCCTACCTGGAATCACTGTGCTCAAGGTGAGAATACACCCTGTAGTGTAACACACTTTGCAGGGCAACACACTGACATATTCACTCACTCCTACGGACACTTTTGAGTTGCCACCTACCAACGTGTGTTTTTGGACTGTGGGAGGAAACCGGAGCACCCAGAGGAAACCCACATGGACACGGGGAGAACACACCAACTCCTCACAGACAGTCACCTGGAGCGGGAATCGAACCCACAACCTCCAGGTCCCTGGAGCTGTGTGACTGCGACACTACCTGCTGCACCACCGTGCAGCCCTTGGTTACAGACAATGAATGAATTTATGGTTAATTTAGTTAATAGTACTTAATTGTATTGAGTACCAGAAATGTTTGAGTTGTATCAAGCCTTAAATGAAGTTGTAGACACTTAAAATAGATAAAGGTTTACAGTGAATACGGATATGACTTAGCACAGACTAGTGCTAGCTCTTTGTGTGTCAAATACCTTAATAAATCTGAGTATAAACAAGAACAATATACAATATATCATGTTTATTTCAGGAGTAAATAAATGAAGGGTGAAGGTGAGGGTATTACATGCTTTGCTGAGCATGAAATCAGATAAATATTTTTACCAGATCTTTGTACATTTAATTGTACATTTGTTTAGTGACATGTTTAGATCAAACTACAGGGTGGGTCATTTATATGGATACACTTTAATAAAATGGGAATGGTTGGTGATATTAACTTCCTGTTTGTGGCACATTAGTAAATGGGAGGGAGAAAACTTTCCAATATGGGTGTTGACCATGGTGGCCATTTTGAAGTCGGCGATTTTGGATCCAACTTTTGGTTTTTCAATGGGAAGAGGGTCATGTGACACACCAAACTTATTGGGAATTTCACAAGAAAAATAATTGTGTGTTTGGTTTTAAAGTAATTTTATTCTTTCATAAGTGATTTACAAGTTTCACTTTGTTTACAGATAGAAATTCAATTGTGAACGCAGTAACCGGGTCATTGCAGCAGATTTCAATGCAAGACACCCTACGAGACCACCCATCTCCTATGCTACAGTTAGCAAACTGCTTGCCAAGTTTGTGAAACTGGTTCAGTGTTGGATTTGCCAAAATGTGGATGCATGAAAACTCTCATTAATGAAGAAACATCAGTGGCTGTCCTAGCTTCATTCAGCAAAAGCCCACAGCGTAGCACTCGCCGCAAGTCAATGGAGAGTGGCATCAGTCGAACATCCCTTCGGCAGATTACACTGAATTTGCAGAATGGACAAAACAGAAATTGGAACAAGACCCTCAGTTTACACAGAAGATTTTGTTCAGTGATGAGGCAAACTTTTATGTGAATGGTGAAGTTAACAAACAAAACTACCGCTATTGGTCTGACAATAACCCACATTGGAGAGATCCCTCCAAGACTGTTGGAACAAAAAAATGATGGTATGGTGTGTTATATGGGGTACAAAGATAGTGGGGCCATGCTTCATCAATGGAAACCTCAAGGCCACTGGATATGCGAAATTGCTACATGATGATGTGTTTCCCTCTTTATGCACTGAAGTTGGCACGTTCCCTGAGTTTTTCCAGCAAATGGTGCACACCCATATTATGGGTGTCAGGTCCGAGCATTCCTAGATGAACAGTTTCCTGGAAAGTGGATTGGTCGCCGTGGGCCAGTTGAATGGCCCCCAAAGTCTCCCGATCTGACCCCCTTAGACTTTTATCTTTGGGGTCATCTGAAGGCAATTGTCTATGCTGTGAAGATACGAGATGTGTAGCACCCGAAACTACGGATACTAGAAGCCTGTGCTAGCATTTCTCCTGCAGTGTTGCTATCAGTGTGTGAAGAGTGGAAAAAGAGGGTTGCATTGACAGTCCAACACAATGGGCAGCACTTTGAAAACATTTTATAAGTGGTCAGAAACTTCTAAACTTGTTACGTTAAAACAAAGCACACCATTGTTTTTCTTGTGAAATTCCCAATAGGTTTGATTTGTCACATGACCCTCTTCCCATTGAAAAAACAAAAGTTGGATCCAAAATGGCCAACTTCAAAATGGCCACCATGGTCACCAACCATCTTGAAAAGTTTCTCCCTCCCATATACTAATGTGCCACAAACAGGAAGTTAATATCATCAACCATTCCCATTTCATTAAGGTGTATCCATATAAATGGTCCACCCTGTACATTTAAGATAATAACTGCTCTTCTTGTTTTAATTACAGAGACACTGGATAACTTTCCCAAAACACATTTTTTTATTCAAGTCCTCATGGATCTACAGGCCAACCCTGTGAGTATAAACAGTATTTGGACTCACAAGCATTAGCTCATCAGATTTTCTTTGACCTAGTTTCAGTTAACAGAGATTTCCTGTTCTAAATACAACTAATTTATCTTATACATCTTTCCATAGGGGTTAGAAGAACTTAATTCAACTTCATCTACTGATTCTGAACTGATATGGCTGAGCTCACTTGCTCAATCTGTTGTGAGGGTTATTGAAGCCAGTCCCAATATCATCACATCCTCTGATCTTCTGTACCTCACACAAAGTATTAAGGAGGCTGCAGCTGCTCAGGTCAACAAAACACTTGCCTCTTCTGAAGTCATCACATCTATGGCTACCAACTACCTGAACCTCGCCAGTGGTCTCATTGATCCTGTGATGGCAAGACAGTGGCTGGGTTTGAAGACTCTAGGGGTACATCATTTTAGTATTCATAAATATTTGGCTGTAGAAGATTACATAAACATTTCAAAGTACTTAATTCTCTGTTTCTTACATATGGTTTTGTCTAATATTTACAGATTTATCTTAGACCTTTCATGGTTGTAGAGAATATTGAAAAATTACTTTGGTCATTGGCAGATGTACTCTTTGCAGAAAGGACACCTTTCACTGTTTCTACAAAAAACATAGGTAAATATTTCCCAGCAGTGACTTGCCAAAAGGGCTAACATTTGCCTTATGATTTTCTGTATAATATTATGAGCACATGCATGGGAAACCTGATGTGTTTTTGTAAATAATAAATCACTGTGGTAATCGTGTATACGTGTTCTTTTTTGGTTGCATGGGTGTGGTTGTTTTTTTAGATGTTCATATGGAACCAAGGAAGTTGCCTCAGATGGGCTGCAGCTGTGTGTACAAGCCCTCAACACAGACTGTTCACTCCAGCAGCCAAGATGAAATCCTCATTCCAGAAACAGAGGTCCAGAGAGTCTACTCCCTTGGTGAGCAATTCTGTAAATCTGAATTTCTTTGGAACTCATTTCTGAATGCTAGCCCTCGTCCCTGCACATTTTGATCTTATTCTTTTAATGGTTTTCACTGTCTGAAGATGTGTTAAAATGGAAATCCACAGATCTTTCAAAATGTCCGGTTAATAGTTCGGTTGTGGAGGTGTGATTTTTATTTTTATTTTTAATCCCAATTTTCTCTCCAATCATTATTCGTACTTTCAGTATCTGTAACCTTGTCATCCTGTTCAGGGTCATGGTGGTCCAAAGCCCACCCTTTAATCTTTGGCCACAAGGTGGGAACACAACATGGACAGGGAGGCTGTCCATCACAGAAAATCATTCATTCACCCGATCACTCACATGAACATTAGCAATTTCACACAACCAATCAATGTACCAGCATGTGTTTTTTGGATTCTGGGATGAAACCAGAGCACACACCAAACCACACAGTAGACTAAGACAGTGATCCCTGGAGGGGATCTGTACCCACAACACCAAGACTCTGGAGCTGTGTGACAGTGATACTAACTGCAGCACTACTGTGCTGCCTTCCCTAGGGATTAACTGTCACCAGTTCCACACTGATAGGTAGTACTCCCACATTTACACAAAATGCCACCAACCTGGGAGAGTGAAGGCAAGCACATGTTATCTCTGAGACTCTGTGAGTCCTGTTATTGCCCTATTCCAAAGTTAAACCCACTGGAGGAAAACGCCAGTTTTCTAGATATGCTACATCAGCCAACAGATGCCTGTGCTGCCTAGCACATTGCACAAACACAATATTATCCACCTTGGAGCATCATCAGGGATTTAACTATTAATTTTTAATGATAGGGCAAACATTTAAATTGCCACTCGAAAGGCCAACACATTCATTCTTACTGATGAATGATTTTGTTTGTTTTGATATTTAAATATAGTCTGTAAATATATATTGTTTACTTTTTGTTAGTTCAAGGCATTGTTTTTTTTCTAGAAATCAAAGTTTACATGTGGATGCAGGTTCTAAATTTGTGATGACCATTTTTGATGTTGGCAGGCCACAAGGATGTGATGTTAATCTATTCCTACTACAGTAATCTGCTGGAGATGCTTTCAAAAACTGATGTCAGAGATAGAGGGCTTCAGCAGTCAGAGAGTGTGCGGTATGAGTTTTACTTTGTACTGAGAACTTGATGAAATTGCCTGAATATTTAATTACGAAGTCATAGGCTTTTAAGTTAATATTGCAATGGATATCTACTGTAGCATGGTGAATTTTTCTTTTTTGTTCACAGTTATATTTATAGCACAATAACTCAAACTATTCTGGTTTGTTTGCAGCTCACCTTTAGGTTCTCTTGCTACAGCAATCATATCGGCTACAGTAAGAGATGTATCCAGGGCTGAAAATATTCCCGTGTCTGTCCGGTACACTCTATCCACTTTGAAGACAGTAAGGATGAGCATTTTATGCTTCAAAAGAAAGGAGGACTGTGTACATCGACCAAAATGCTAGACAGTGGTTTTTGTTCTGATAGAGCTAACATGTTTAATATATAAACCAATTTGTGAGATCTGTTTTTTTTAAAGATGTGATTATTGTGCCCCTTGTTGTGTCAAATATTCCCACTGAAAATTATTAGTGCAATTTTCTCAACCTGTAACATTGAGCCATTGTCAAGAGTGTTTTACATAGGGTGACCAGACATCCTCTTTTACCCGGACATGTCCTCTTTGTAACACCCCCCCCCCCCTTTTTTTTGCCCTTATATTCTTTGACGTTTCTGACCGGACCAGAATCATGATTAACCCTATCCTTCATAACTTTGTAACTGGTGTCATTCAAACAACAAAGTTCTAAAGTGTTTGGTTTTACACACATAAGGTGTTGTGACAGAAAAAATCTCTTTTCACTATAGGTGGAGTTTTCCAAGGCTGCCATTCCTGTTTGCGTGTTCTGGAATGTTAGTATGATGTAAGTAAATAACATATAATTTGTCCTAAAACAATGGCGAACAGTGGCACATAGAAATGTTTTTTCTCCCTTTTTATTTTGTTAGAGCTGTTCATGAACAAAATTGGTCAGAAAAAGGCTGTACGGTGTTGTATTCTCGACCTGATGCCACCTCTTGTTTCTGCAACCACACCACAAACTTTGCTGTCCTGATGAATTACATGGAGGTTAGGGTAAGTTATTTAAATTATTTGGCTCATTACTGTGAATTTCACATTTTGTGAATAAAAATATATTCTCATAAAAATGTGTAAACTAATTTGAATGTCTTTGATGTTTTTAGATTATGTATACGTTAAAATTTGTTTACACATTTTTATGAGAGGGCAGCACGGTGGCACAGCAGGTAGTGTCGCAGTCACACAGCTCCAGGGACCTGGAGGTTGTGGGTTCGATTCCCGCTCCGGGTGACTGTCTGTGAGGAGTTGGTGTGTTCTCCCCGTGTCCACGTGGGTTTCCTCCCACAATCCAAAAACACACGTTGGTAGGTGGATTGGCGACTCAAAAAAAGTGAATGTGTCTGTGTTGCCCTGTGAAGGACTGGCGCCCCCTCCAGGGTGTATTCCCGCCTTGCGCCCAATGATTCCAGGTAGGCTCTGCACCCACCGCGACCCTGAATTGGATAAGCGGTTACAGATAATGAATGAATGAATTTTTATGAGACTATATTTTTATTCACGAGAAGCAATAATAATGGCAAATATAAATGTGATAAAATGACATACACACAGGTATTGTGTTTTTGTTGTTTACTATATATGCTACCTGGCCAAAAATCTTTTATTTTTTATTTTTTTAAACATTCGTTGCACTTTGCATATAGGTGCACTTTGTAGTTCTGCAGGCTGGTAACTGCTTGTATGAGTGGATCAGAAACACCAGTGCTGTTGGAGTTTTTAAATCCCTCACTGTCACTGCTTGACTGGGAACAGCCGACCAGCCAAAAGTGTCCTGTGTGCTATGACAAGGTATGTGATTTATACTCCAGTGGACAAAGTTTTTAAAAACTCCAGCAAAACTAATATATCTGATCTATTCTTTACAAGTAAATACACATTAACATTCTGATACCTCATAAGTGTCAATACAGGGCTGAGTAAGATCCACCACACAAATGATGCTCTGTGGTGATCCTGTAGAGGTCCTGACAATAGAAGATCAGCATGAAAGAGGGTAAACAAAGTATGCAGAGCAGCAGGTGGAATAGGGTAACTGTAGTGGAGCTGATCAAATGGGCATTGAGGGTTATAATTTTGTGCCATTATGTGTTTTTTGGCCAGGCAGTGTATGTATAGGTCCTGTTATGTGATGTGTTAATATAGTTATGTCCAGCAGAGGTCCCTGTTAGCTTGCAGAAAAAAGGAGTGTTAGGGAAGATAACATACAGGTCTCACTGTTTGCCCAATACTTTAGAGGGAATTTCTTCTATTAAGGCTGATTACTGCAATTTGATAAATGATCATTAATATACTGTGAAATTGCTTGTGTTTCTTGTACGTCATGTTCTTTAAACCAAAGCCTAATACGGACATTTCAGTTGGAAACATGGAAATGATTTTTTCAGGCCATGCAGCTGAATACTGAATGTTAGTCTAGTTTTGGGTTCCTTGGCACATGATTTAGAATCTTCTAAATTAGATAAAGAGTCAGTGGAATGCGAGAGAAAAAGAGAGAATATAGGAATTGTTTGTTTTGACGGGTCTTTACCCTATGTCTCTGCAGTGGAGTGTGGAGGAGGAGAGCATTTTGACCAAGCTGACATTTATCGGTTCGGGAGCCTCGCTCTGTGCTCTGGTGGTGACCTTGATGCTGTTTACCATGCTGGAGTAAGTGGTTTCCAGGGATACACTGCCACAGCAACAGCACCCTTGTGAATGTGTGTTATTTTGTGTGTGTGTCTGTATGTTTTGTCTTCATGTGAGTCTGGGTTTAAGATGCCACACAAACCAGAAACTTGTGAATTTAATAAAGTGGAACCATAAGATAAGAAGGTTTGCTTCAAACTCAACTGGACCATTAGCTTCAGCTACTTCCATTGGAATTCTCATAAAGTCTGTGCATTAGTACTGTAAGTGGTAGCAATGGCATTCCTCCATTACTGGTGTGAGTCAAGCTATCAGACCCTCATTCACTGGTCAATAGAACTATTTTTTGAAGCAGAGGAAATATTGAACAGTGCTAATCTAGTAATTAGGGTATTGAGACTAAACAGCCTCTCAGTGCTCAGACCTGAGGTTTTATGGTAACATTACAGTGGAGTTAATTAAGCACAAAGATCACATGGGGACAGAGTAATCAGTGTAGTATTTGACTTGCTGATTTCATTAAAAGATTTATGGCCCGTTTGGACCTAATCAGTCCATGCTCCTTTAGCTTTTCTAAAGGACACGGAGAACTAGGATAATATTTAATTAACTGTGGTAAAATGTTTCTAAAATTAAAATCAGTATTTAACATAAATACATTTTAAGAATATTGCAAAAATATTATTATTAACCTTTCATATGCTTTTGCTGTATTATTACTTTTCTGTCTTGGAACAAGGCCTATTTATGATGATATTCCCTGCATCTGCACAGTATTCCAAGGTCAGACCGGACATCCATCCACAAGAATCTCTTCATTTCTCTGACATTAGCCCAAATAGTTCTTCTCTGCAGTGGCTCTGCTGTTCATAATAAGGTATTTGTGGGATAACATATTCGGGGGTTAACATATTACCACTAATAATATTTAAAGTAGAGTTAGTTATAATATTTATACAAGTTCTAATATAAAGAATTAGAGTAAGTAGATTAAAATGAATACATGTATAATTGAAAAGTGCTCTTGTGTTGAATAGCTGCTTATTTTGTGGGTTTTATGGGTTTTTGTGGATATATGAAACAAAATTTAGTGTTTTCCAGTTAAACAACTATTACCATAAACTGTAGCCCAAGTAAGCAACCTCCTTGATTCTTGAAATGTTGGCCCTACTGCTGTGATGGATAAGTTGGCATGTAACTGTGTTACGTGGTTGTTTGACTTTTTGACCTTTGAGCACTTAGCCTTTGACCTGTGCCCTTAGGTGGCCTGCACCCTGGTGGCAGCTCTGCTCCATCTGTTCTTCATGGCAGCGTTTAGCTGGATGCTGGTGGAGGGGCTGTTGCTGTGGAGTAAAGTGGTGACTGTTAACTTAAGCGAGGATCGCCACATGAAATACTACTATCTGATTGGCTGGGGTATGCATGAATCGGGTTTTAACACGAAATGTAACATAAAGCTGTGTGTATTATTTCAGTAATCATGCAGTCTGCTAGTTATACTTTAAATAAACATAAAAAAATACAGTTAGTACAAATTAACTGAACAACAAAATATGCAGAACTGTACAAAAAAAGAAATAAATAGGAAACCCTTTATTATAAACAAAAACAATAGGTTTTACAAAGACCTATTTAAAATGCTGAAATATTCTGAATTCATTGTACTCAGCAGTCCTCAGTGGCACTGTGTGCTACTGTTAAAAATGTAGGAGTATTTAAAATGTGGATTGGCAAACTCCCAACTACTCGAAAATATATTTGAATTACGTTTATTTAGGTAAAAACTAGACACCATTATATAAAAATGAAATTCTATGTGTAAAGTTTAGATGAGTTTTCTTCTCATTAAAATCATGTGACCATCATAAAAATATTGGGAAAAAATTGCAAGTATTGATATTTATGGAGTTAACAATAAATGTGCCTTTCCGCATCATGTGTATGTGCACATCTAAATGAAATGGCTTTGTCCCTGTAGGTTTGCCTGTTCTGATAGTTACCATTACTCTGGCGTCGGCTGCAGGGGAATACTCCGCAGATGGCTACTGCTGGCTCAGTGTACACAAAGGAGTCATATGGGGCTTTGCCGGCCCAGTCATCTTTATCATTATGGTAGGACTGAAACTCATTTCTCCATCCATTTATCTGTTGCACATATATACATATATACAATAAATATCTTCTGTTGCTTTTTTCACTCTCAGAAAAAAGGTATGGTAGAGGTACATTATTGGTCACTAAAGGAGAGGTGAATATTTGTAATCATTCATTATAGAATTGTCTTGAATAAGAGAACATAATATAAGTTCTGAAGGTGAAATGGGGTGTATTTAAACCAACACAACTTTAAATTCTACAATTATAATAGAATAATGTACAATTATGTTCCCCAATTAAAGGTACAAATATGTACCCTTGATGGTACCACCACAGCGACAATTGTTCTAAGAGTGTTCTTAGTAAATTTTACTAAAATGTAATTAGTAATACTTTAAAAAGTGTTTATATTAATGTCATCCATAACTGTATTGTACTTTAAATTCAAGTGTTCAGTAAATCTTTAATTTTAAATTAGTAGCAGTCGTGTAAAATAGTTGAAATATGAGTCAATTTTAAACCACTTTTAAAAAGCAAAAATTACATTTTTAGGAAATACATCTTTAGGAAATATACAAACCTTGTTTCTGGAAATGTTAGGATTTGTTTGTAAAATGTAATGAAAACAAGGATCTGGATATTTTATTCTCTTGAACCTTTATATAACTGAAAAATACAAATAATTTTTTAAAAAATGATATCACTGGACAAAATATATGTTGTAAATATAAACACATTTTGAGTTTCATACCTATAATACTTTAAAAAATAATCTGAGACCTAAGCATGTCCTTCACATTGTGTGAAAATGATGTGACGAATGGACCAATGGAAAAGCTCCAAAATATCTTATAGTAATATCTTTTTGACTCTGACTTGCAATAAAAGTTTTTTTCCTTCTGCTGTAATGTTACTATTTTGGAGATACATGCTTTTCTTTGGACATATTTTTTGGATGATTTGCTTGCTCTTTAGTTGTAACTTAACACAAACGCAAATCACCCACGCTGTGGAAATTGACACGACAGATCTTGGTTATTGCAGCTTCCCAACAGTCTGAAATATAAACTCCTCTGATCCTCTGAGCTGAGTTTGGTGTTGTGTGGTGGTGTCCTGCAGGTGAATATCATGGTGCTGACCAGGGTGGTAGTCATCACAGTCTCCACAGCCAAGAGAAGATCTCTGATGTTGGCAGCTAACAGCAATCCAGTAGAACAGGCGTCTGAACAGATAAGGTGAAATTTTGCCTTCTGCTTACACTACTTCCGCTTAATGGTGATCTGAACTGAAATGTTATTTTATTCATAAAATAATTCAAAGCGGTTTATGTGGGAACTGCCACAATGCAGGAATAAACATTATGTTCACCTCCTCTGATTTGAAGGTTACGTCTGTCATACAAGCATCCTCACGATGTCTTTTCTTTTTATTCACCACATGGAGGCGCCATTTAATAACTATGATTATGGCACATCAGCACGCGCTTCTTATGCAGTTTCATCTGAAATTATCCTGAGTTTTGAAAAGTTTTGACAGCAATAAAAGCTACATGAATACTTTCTTTGTATTTTTTTTTTTTTTGTAGCATGTTTATTGCACCACATTTGGGAGGTCTAGCAAACATGTAAATGCCACCACCATCAGTGAGTTAAAATTGGATTTTGCCAACAGACCCATGCACTGTCACTCCCGTTGGCTTGTAAATATTCTCGCTTCCTCTTGCTATTATAAACAACCATAATACAAATTAAGCTGCCAAAGTCAACTAGAATATTTTGAAGTGAAAATGAAATTTCTGAATCCGAAGTGCTGTTGACACAATTAGACCTCCTGTATGAAACATTTTACTGCAGATCTCAAAAAGTCTGTGTTAGTAAGTATCAATGAGAGCGTTGAAAGTTGGTGGCCAAACATGGAGCCGGTTGGGGAAAATCAAACACTCGCTTCCTCCTCCTGTCGAGGCCGACTTTGCTCACAGCTGGTTCACTTTAGTGGTCACATGAACTAGAAGGTAATTTTATACTAAACAGAATTAAAAGCTATTTAGTGTGGAAATTGTCACAATGTGAGACTAAGCAGTAGCGCTTGTTGTGCTTGGAATGGCCCCCAGAGTTGCCAAGCGGCTCAATGGGCTGAGATTTGCAAGAAAGACCAGAGAAACTTTAAGGAAACATTAGAAATACGTTCTTTAGTGTAACTTGCATACAGTGGTACTAAGAGATCTGTTGTTTTTTACAGGGCAGCAGTAAAAGCAGTGCTGGTTTTGCTGCCAATTCTTGGCCTGACGTGGCTTTTTGGAGTTTTGGTACCTTTCTCCATCGTTATGGCCTACATCTTCATCATCCTCAACTCACTACAGGTAGGCTCTCTCTCTCTCGCTCTGTCTCTTTGTCTCTCATTTTCTCTCTTTCTCTCTCTCTCTCTCTCACTCTCTCTCTCTCTCTCTCTTTCTCAAACACACACACACACATACACACACATACACACACACACACACATTCTCACTCTCCCCTCCCCAGTCACATTTTTCTTTCCATGTCTCAAACTACTTGTCAGTTTACCCACAGTCAGTTGTTCAGGTATGATTTACCTTTGTTCCACAAAATGTGAATAAGAGCCCAGACTGGAGAATGGGTGTGTTGTACTGTGGTAAGTGTGTGCTACTGGAATGAAAACTATAGTGGAAAGCCTTGAATTAGAGAAAATTCAGTAAGACTTCTTACTCGTTTATTGATTCAGATTAATATTGTACTGACTGAAAATTGTCTTTTATACATAATTGGATTGGAGGAAACATATTACATAATAAACAACAGTGTCAGTGTTTTTATTTGAAGGATGGGCATTTAGAACCGGACACAAGGCAAATCTACAAGTTCAAAACACTACATTTACACTTTACATTTACAATTTACAAACACTACACTAAATGTCTTGTTTTTATTTTATTTTATTATTTTTATTGTTAATTTGTCTGAAAATATCTGATCTGATCATAGATTTTCTTTTGGCGGATGTTCCCTCTTACAAATTAACCAAGTATGTTTCTTGCAGCAGGAATATAGTTAAATAAATTGTTCTTTGTTTGTAATTTGATCTGAAACTTTTCTTTATCAAACATAATATTGAATATTTTGAAGATTTCTATCATTTAATATCATTTAATATAATACTAGTAAACAAATCATGAATCTCAAGCAGTATATATTCTTACATAGAACGACAAATTTTCTTTCAGTGTAACGTTTATTACATATGTACTTTTAAGAGTAATATACAAGCAGTATGGATGTGGTCTTTACCATGATGACTTTCTGAATTGTCCATAGAGAAGGTTACAATTCATTAAATTATATAAAATATATTTTCTATGTTGTTAATTTCCAACAAAACCAACAAAAAGTTCATGTTTCTTTTGTTTTTCAAAAAGTTCACTGAATAAATTAGAATGTTTACTCACAACAATAAGAACAAAAGTAGGCTATAGCTTTCCTTATCTGTGCTTCTTGAATACTGTGTTGGCTATTTATGTTGCTTAATCAGTTGCATCTACAATAGAGCTGTATATTTAACAGGAAAATCAATAGAGATTTAGCCAGAGTCAGATCATTAAACATCACACTATAAATAGTTCAGTTTCACTCACATCTAATTAAAAAACATTTCACCACCGTGATAATGAATGCAGACGATAGTCATAGTTTTGCTGGATCTCTTTCTTCTAAACCTGAGTGAACAAGAAGGAGGTTGTGTTTGTTAGTTTTTTGTTTGTATAGACCACTGAAATAATGCAGTCCCTCTCAAGGGTCTAAATGTTCCCTTTTTGATGTGATGTCTTGGAGCTTTTTCAGGGCATGTGTTAAAGAATTAATATTTTATGGTTCAACATGATCTTTCCTTTGGTTTATTAATATTTATTAATAAAATGGGTGAACATTGGTGGTCAGTGAGGCTTAAAGGGCTGTATATATATTTTTTGTGTGAATCTGTCTTAAAAAGACTATAATTACTGCTCTTACTACAGTTGTACCTGGGTACATTTCATTCATTCATTCATTCATTCATTCATTCATTCATTCATTCATTCATTCCATAGTGTTGCATTTGTTCTTAGAATGGCCTTGAATTCTTACCAGAAACATCATCTGGCTTTATTGCACTGCTGGCTTGTATGAGCAGAGCAGTATTTAGTTATAAAGCTGATGTTCTGTCATTTGGAACCAGAATGCAAATTACATACTTGTAGAAAAGATGTCTCTTCCAATATTGATTTTGCCACAATGTAGCCACCATGAGGCAAATATTTCTCTGCTTAGCCAAAGCCAGTTTGCAGTGGTGCTAAATAGTAGGCAGGAGTTTATTGCTGTCAGTCAATGCAGGTTTACACTCACGATGATTTCTTTCCTCTGAAGTCCATAATGAATTTATAATGTGTATACATGTCTTTTAGAAATACAGAACAGCTGTATTATAGATTTCTATTTGAGTAATCGGTACGATTTTAAAATGTTGGTACTCACTCAAGTGTCAAATCGATGCACCATTCTGGCAGCCTTTTCTTTTGTATGGGAGGGAAGATAACTCCTTCCCCATTTAATTTATATGTTTTTGAGACAACTTCCAAACACTTGCTTTCCCTTTGACACTTCAGTTATGTTTTATATGTTGGTTATTTTATATGTTATTTTTAAATACAAATTATTCTTCAATACGTTTGTAGTTAAGAACCTATGATTATAATCTGTATTCTAGGGACCTAGGCACTTTTATGGTAGTGTACACACAAATACTTGGTGGCCTTTTATAAAATTTCTGATATGATTTTTACCTCCAGGTTTCACTGTATTTTCAATAGGCAGCAAAACAACATAAAACTTAAGCTAGAGAGGTTTATTGTTAAATCAATAAAACGGATAATGTTGACTAGCTCCTTTCATTGCTCACACTTCCCGCTTGTAGCTTGATAAAAGTGTTCTAGCAATCTTTTCTTTTTGCTGCTTATCTGACTCATATATATATATATTTATATTCATGTTCATATTGGTTTTTATATGTGTGTGTATAATGTTGCAGCTTCAAAGCATAATATCAGTGCTATAGATATTTTCTAATAGAGTAATTTAAAGTGTTAGAATCACCTGACCTTATCATTACCTACAGGAAAGTGTTGTAATATAATTCTAATATGCCACAAATCACAAGTGAAATGGTTCAGTTTGTGTCTCAGCACAGCCTTTTCCCATTTAGGACTATGCCTGAAACAACAGGCAGATTAAATTATTTCAGTTCTATTTATGAACCTATGAACACCCGAAATAGCCACGTCTCATGTGCCCCTTTATCAAGCTGGAAGTGGAAGGTTGAGGGAGGAGGATGGACTTGATTTGACCATAAATCGCTCGACCCTCCGTCATCCAATCTCAGTGCAATGTCATTCAAAAGCTCGCCACTATCTATTACCTGCATATAATAGGCCCTCACCATGCATTGTCCGTCGCATTATTAGCCCATAACTCCACCCTATCAATAACTTTGAGGGTAAAGTGAGCAGAGAGAGGGTTGGGGTCACCAACTCAAGTCAAGTTTTTGGGGGATTTGAAGCATAGAGCAGAGAGTGTTTTGGTGTTGATTTACTGAAGTTTGTTAGTACTTGTCATTGTGAATTTTACCTCTTACTGAGGTGTTTTCTCAGTGGGACATCATTTTAGTGTGCTTACCTCAGGAGGAAAATGTCAGTTTAGTGCTTCAATGTTTCTTCCAATTGAGAATGCATAATTGGAATTCTTTTGTAGTAAAGTCAAACTCTGGAGGGAATAACTTGTTTTCTGGGTTTTTCCAGTTGCCACGGATATTTGTTTAGTTTAATTTGGACTGATTCTTTTCAAATTGGTTTCAGAAACCAGGCTGGCAAGTGAATGACAAAGATTTAGTGTAGTGAAGTAAAACCTGAAAGTTTCCTTTGCTGCAAAAATGGTGCTGCAAAACTGATGAAATTCCATGGTATTTATTTATTTAAAAAAAAATAGGTACATTTTTATATCAGTTTAATGTTTTTCATTTATATACATTATTTCAGTATAAAAGCCTTAATGATGACTATAACATGTGAAAGTTTTTGAATGAATATGTTTCAATTTACTTAAATTTTCTCATTTAAATTAATTTCCTGAGTCACAGCTTTTCAATTCTTAAATTTTAAAAGCATTGCCTTCTAACTTTGGGAAGGTACATGCTATGTGTATTTGTGTCATATGTCTATATGCACTGTTACATTATTATTATTGTTTTTTGTTGTTGTTGTTGTTTTTAATGCGTTAAACACTCAGTTATTTCAAACCATTATTATTTGGATTGAAATAAATGTAATAATTATTGGATGTGATTTATTTTGTTATACTCTAGAACTAAAGGTTTCTGTATTTAATCTTATTCAAGCTGTTTTTGGTAAATACATCCAAAAAAAAGTCAAGCCATGCTAATATATTGAAAATGTGTCTTTGTGGTTGTATGTGTGTGTGTGTTCTTCTCAGTACCTGAATCTGTTACCATATGAGTCATTATACTGTGTGAAGTGAATGAAAACAGCACTGACAAAATGTCAGTATGTGGCACTGAGGTGTTTTAAAAAGCGCTAACACAAAAGAAAATTCCAGGTCCATACTGGGATGTAACAAAGAATAATCATTGTGAATAGCATGCTTCCTGCCAGGAGTAAAGGGAATTTCACTGTGATCACATAGCACTAAAAGAGCTTGTCGTAGTTGGCACCCACCCGCATTTATTTGCTTTAGAATTACCTGCCAGATCCATTTAGTAATAGTTTGTGTCATATAAAAGCAAACCATGCTGTTTCCCTGGCAGGAGACTGGGGATCACATGACCCGTTGGACCTGACCTTACGACCTCTCTAAGAGCTCCCCACCTTACTCTCTCTCTCTCTCTCTCTCTCTCTCTCTCTCCCTACACACATACACACGCAAAGGTTACCCCTCCCTCTCTTAATGTCAGACACCCCTTTGACACCCAAATTGTCTATGTCAAAACAAGCACGGTTCTATACATTTAACATTTTGTCGTTACAAAAACCTCCCCACTCAATCTTGGAAGGCAGGATGGAGTAGGGTGGTTATCTTGGCGAGTGGGTGGCTCATAACACAGAAGATCTTTTAAATCTGTTTTAATCTAACTGCTTTGGACTGCTTGGCTTTGAGGTATACTTTGCAGATAATTAACAAGAATTGGGTCAGTGTGGGGCAGAAAAATCCTGCTCTCTCTCTTTCTCTCTCTTTCACTTTCTCTCTCTATAAAGGCTGTCAAACGCAGATGCCAATTTGCAAGTGAGCAATTCATTTGCCGCATGGAAATGAAATCCAAAATAAACACATGCGGTATGTATTATTCATGTGTCTACTCTTTGTAAGTCATTATTTCTTTTGAACGAAACCTTAATTGTGAAGCTCTGTTGTTTTTGACTGAACAGAACAAATTCAACAAATGGGCCACAGATCTGTTCCAGTGTGAATTAACAGTAAACAGCAAATCAATCTGATGTCTGGTGGTTGAGGTTTATTTATTTGCACAGGGGAATCCTGTGCATATTTCATCTGTAAGAGTAGTGTATACGCAAGGAGCGAAATACAGGGGAAGAAAGAAAGAGAGCAGAAGTTCACTAACTGATAGTGTTTAGCACTCTTGGCCTCCTGCCCTTCCTGCATGGTAGGGCTGTCATGCCGCTAGAAGGTCCGTCGCTGAAATGGATGCTCCCCTCCTGTGTCATTTCCTCTTGGGCCTGCTGTGCTGCTTCGTCCCTAACGAGTGTTTACTGAGACACGCTGATTCTTATTAATCTGGTTCTTGTCGACTGCACAGCACTGGGAGGGGAGCAGAGGGCCATGGTTTGTGTTAAGGGTTCGGCACCCTAGGTGGGAAAAACACAGAAAGCCTGACAGATCTGTGGGCTACTCTCAAGCTCCCCTCTTTTACACTGTGCAGATGTGGCCCTTTACTTTGTTGTTCTTAGTAATTATCCTCATTAAGTGAAAGCATGTGCCAATCACAGGCCTTTGAATTGCGCCCAGTTTGGGTTGAAAATCACCCTTATGCTGTCTCCGAGTGTGTCAATGCCTGTCTCAACTGAGCTCATTAGCAGATGAAGAAAGCCAAGGCATGAGGCGCGAGATGGTGCAATGAGCAGCGGTGGCGACATTAACTGTGGCTCATTTGGCCCTTGAGTGGGTACAAATTTGATGATTATGAAATGTAAGACATTTCACCCCCCACAGTTTAATCATTTGAAAGTATCTATGGCCCATTTAAATCAATATACATTTTTTTACCTAAATGAGTCCACTATGGCAGGGAGGGCAGTGAAAATAAAACACTGTGAAATCATTTTCAAAAGCAAAGCATGATATGTGTCTCCAGCCAAAATGATTCCAAGAGTGAAGAGAATATTGTACTGAACTCGAGAGACAGGGAGCACATGCACACAAGAGAGATAGAGACAGAGAGAGAAACAAAGAGACTGGAAAACTAAGATCTATGAAGTCTTCATGTCGATGAGCTACCATTCGTTTTCACTTTGAAATCCTGTGATCCGTAGTCAGCTGTGATTGCATGTGACTCTTGCACAGAACTATGCTTGATAAGGATTGATACTCTTGGTGTGAGGTGCCTTAACCGAATGTGGCACTCTTCGGCCACATGCCATTAACCCCCAGCCCACTTGGTTCTGAAGATAGGGAAAACAAATGCCTCCCATGTGTGTCATTGGACAGGATTTTAATTTTAAACTTTAGTTTGTATCAATTATTTGATTTTTACTCCTCTGATTTTTAGTCTATATATTTTTAATATTTTTTGTGTGGTTTGAATGAAAAACAAAATTCTGAATGTATAAACGTTAATGTGAAATTTATATATTGCATGTCATTTTAAACCATTTCTATTGGTTCATTTCCTAACAGAAATGTACAGAGCAGATGATGTTTTCAAAATCCGAAGAAGGTGAATAAGGCTAGGCGACACGTTTTTAGAAACGCTGTATACAGTACAGAAATTAATTATTTGAAGTCAGTTTTAAGGGTGAGATTAATCTTTTCAAACAAATCATTACTCTGCCTTTGATGATGAATGTTATTTTATGATCAACTATTCTGAGTACGCTGACTTTTCTAAATACCCATTTAAAAAACCCAATTATATTCTCATTTTCTGAGGTTATTTTCTCACACGTTAAACCTCTTCTCTTATTTGCTGTTTTGTTTTTTAAACCATCAGGATGGCTTGTGGCATTTTAAACATCAGTACGCCTGCTCTTTGTCTGATGAAGTTGACATGCTAACTGAGAACGAGCCTGAGTTTGGTCAGAGCTCGAGGCCCAGCTGTGCTGTCTTAACTGGCTAAGGCTTCACATTTTTCCCACTGTCAGTGGAAACTATGTAATTAGAATATGCCTGACACTGGCGGTACAATCTCATGCGTTTTGACAAGGGGGCACTCAGAAATGTCTGTTGGATACCTAAGTATTTTTAATTAAACAGTTTTTTGGCACACAGGCGTCTCTTTCCTCTGCAAGTTCAAAGAGTGTGGTTTGACCCATGTGCTAAAAGTTTGTATCAATTTTCTTCAGGGATGTTTGACTTGGCCCTCCAAGTATGCAATGTGAAATTGTCTTGTTTAAAAGCTGGTTTGTTTACCATTCCCCCTCTCCCCCACATATGTGCACCATGAGTTTTCAGGATACAGTTTCCCTGCGGATTCACTATAACCCGGCTTTTATGAGGTTTGTATCAGAGTTGGCATTGAACACAAGAGCTACAGAAAAGTTCACACGTTGTCGTTTAATTTGCAAAAACAATGTGTGTCAAATTGATGTGCATCAGGTTTGTTTTCTGTATCCATACATAAAACTCTAAAACAATGTCTATAATAACAAACACATTTTTAAAAGCTGTTTTCCCTCAAATTTTACATCAGTTGTAACAGTTACTCTGTGTTTCAAAAGAGGGTTTTCTTTGCTATCCACATTGTTATTTATTTGAACATACCTTGCATACTTTTCATGAATCATAATTATAGATAGATTATAATAATGACTAAGCCCTGCATTTACAGGCTCATACTGTAATGGCAAAAATAAATGAATGAAGGCTTTTTCCCCTCTCTGTTAATGAGTTTCACTTTCTGCTACTGCTTTATTAGATTTCTTTAATTATATTTGATAATCAATAGATTACTATTAACTGTAGATGCCAGTGTTAAATAACCTTACAGCAAAAGATTTAAACTCAATATTTTCTATGCTTCCAGTTGTAAAATGTACTGCAATTTACAGTTATTAAACTGTAGATGTAATCTCCATATTTGCCTTCCAAATATCTTCATTGCAAGGCATCCTTCTCTCATTTTGCATTGTTAATGGCACTCGTATATGAGTTTGTTGAATGTTGTTGCCTTTATGCACCATGCTGCTACATTAATTCACTACATAAACCTTTGCACTTAAGTGTTAACTCTTATTTAATTATAAAGTGGATTTGATGTATTGTTATCTTTTGTTGTTATTTTGGGTTAACATCTTGTTAATTGTAAGGATTGTTGCTCAGTTTCATTGTACTATGCACATTGACAATAAAGGAATCTTGAATCTTGAGTTTGGCGCTGTAGCTATTCTTTAGTTATAAAGTGTGCTGTTAAGCTACATAATGTTCTTTTCTGTTGTTGTGTAGTACGGTTGTTGTGAACAGTGATACCTATTTTGTACAATTTCCTCAGTACACAGAGGTATTATGTATGTTTGAATGCTGGAGTGGCCTTACTTGGTACAAGGCATATAAATGTGGATATTATTATGGCCATGATTGTTATTTTTGTCAGTGTGTGTCAGATTTGAGAGGAGGGCGAGGTATTTCTGTTGTATACACGGTTGCACCCAGTGGTGGAGGGAACATCTGTTTTGCGCTTGTTGTTCCTCTTGGCTGCTTTTCAATTGGATTTCCTCAAGCAGGTCCAAGAGCTGTCACCTCTGCCAGGCTCTGTTAGCTATCACTGCTGGCCCCTATATTAAGTAGGTGTTTCAGGGCTAAGTTAATAACTCTCCCCTCCTCCCCTGACTGCCTCTCTGGTGGTGCTCCTCAGCCCAGTATCCTCTTCTTCTATCCTCAGGACTGGGTGGCCAATGGATATCCCACCATTCTTCTCACTTCTCACTGGTATTTTTTTTCCCCTCACTGCCACAGGCTTGCCGTAGTGTAGGATGGACCTTGTGAACATTGACCACCCTCTGCTTTCTGTTTAGCATTTGTCGCTCTCTCTCTCTCTCTCTCTCTCTCTCTCTCTCTCTCTCTCTCTCTCTCTTCTCTCTCTCTCTTTCTCTCTCTCTCTCTCTCTCTCTCTCTTTCTCTCTCTCTCTGTTTCTTTCTCTCTCACTTTATCTCTCTCTCTCTCTCTCTCTCTTGCTCTCTATATAAACTACACAATTACATATTTAAATTATATCATTATTTAGAATTTACATGTAATATATTACAGGTTTGGGCTTCACTTCTGATGTCAAGAAATGACACTGATGTCACAATTTTCTTTTTATTATTTTTTTTATTTTATATTATTTTTATTTTTTTTAAAGCACTCCCTCTTCTAATTGCAAAAATGAATGTTTAATTGACTGAAATTCATAAGCCACACAGACTTTTCCAGGAACAAAAAAAATTACATCATGTATGCAGTACACAGTAAACAGACACTCTAATCTTTCAATGTATAATGTGCAATGTTTTACTAAAAAACCTTATACAGCTTAAAGCTGGCAATATTTCAGTAAATGGAAATCATGTCACATCAAAGTTTGATTGCAATTATTTATTCATAAATAATACATTTATAATTCTATTGTTTAAGGTGGCACAGGTTCAAAGTTTTTTTTAGTTTTTTTTTTCGTAATGCATAATTTTAGGAAAACACTCTTAATATCTCTGGGATGTTGTTTTCAGGGGCTTAGTGTTCATGCTCTCTGGATGTTTAGCACTTTGAATATATACAACGTTTACGTTACATTGAGATTCCTAGGTTTATACAGGTTTTTCACACTCCCATTTATGTTATTTAGAAAGATGTTTCTTTAAATATCCAAAACTATTTATTAATGACTCAGCATAAACCTTAATACAGTGATGTATGTTTAACCCACTTTTGTTTGTGGTAAATAAACTCCATATTACAGCTGTGTCTAGTTAGAAATTCTGGCATAAGAAGCTCTCATTCGGGCATTAAGGCTGGGTGAGTCAACGAATTTGATATAATTTGTGGTTCTGCAAAACATCAATTTGAAGCTCTGAAGCTGACATTTGTACATTTCATTGAAAATCACTGAACGTTTAAAACTATTGTAGTGTACGCTAGTTAATAAAATTGATGTTGAATGTGTCAGACACATTACCGGGTCTTTTAAAAAGTTTTTTTTTCTTTGTCTTTTTTGTCTTCTAAAACTTTGTGGAACTTTCTTGTCTCTTATTACTGTAATTACAGCCACATGTATGAGGTTCTCGTGCTCACAGATGGAAAATTCCCCTCTCTCTTGACCTTGTAGTGATTGATATATCAAATCTCAATTGTATGGAAAGAGACAAGTCTACATGTTTAATGTGCATAATCTCACAAAGATTAAAATAAGAATGAATGCCTAAAACATCTGATATTCCATTAGTGGCACTGAAGTCCCTTTTTGTTTGTAGAAGCAACACATTAGCCATGCATGTTTGTTGACCTTGGAAATACATTTCAGAATGTTTTTCAACAACATCAAGGGTATTAAATTAGCTTTGCCATTAGCATTTTATTTATTTGTTGTGGGTGATTATTTTGTCTATTCAATACCAAGAAGTCACATCTGGCTTAAGTAAGCCTCTAGACAGCTCCTGAGTCTAACACAGATAAAATACCTCCTGTATATAGTACTGTGCAAAAATTGGAGACCAACATTTACCTCATTTCCAGTAAATTTATTATCTCTCTGAAACAATTATAGCATCATAATAAACAGAAAACTACACAGAAGCCTATCAAATAAATAAAATCTATACAAAATAACTACCATTCTTTTCAAACAGTAAATCAATACCTGTGTCTGTGAATACTAAACTGAGAAGTGTAATGGTCCAATTCCATACATAATGTTATTACACAACTAGTAATATTACATTTCTAAGCACAGCCCAAACGTTAACCATAACCAACACTGAAAGCGTTTGTATTTTTTTTTTAAAAATGAAAGGAATTGCTTTCATAAAAAGAATCTTACAAAATTTATGATAAATTTGTAACATATTAATATACTCCTACAGCTATTTCCACTCAGCTGGTACCTTGACTAACAGTTAGAGAGAGGGGCTTGGAGGGTTGTTTGAATTTGTCCTGAGTGTTACCCTTGCCTGGCCTTCAACTTCTGAGTGAAACTATTAGCAAACACACACCTGATAGTCCTATGTCACAGCTGAGTGTGCTTTCTGCAAAATTGAAAAATGGATTCCAAACCTTGAATGGTCCTCATTTTATAATTTTATTGTTAATGAGATAATTTGGTAGTCAGTCTGTATTATTAAGATATTATTTCCATTATAAAACCAAACTGCGCACCTAAATAATACCTACAAAAAGTGGCAATGAAAATCAGTATCATACAGTACATAAAAAAAAAAAAAAAGAAATCACATCATAGCATCTTTAAGCCTCCTGTGCCTGCAGAAATCTTGCTCTATCCCTCCATCCGGTCAGCTTTATTTGCTACTGAAGTGATGTCACAAGGCATCATATCTACTCAAGAGATAGAAAGCTGCCCCACTCTCTCCACCACTTCAGCCCCCGTCTCCCCCATCCCCGGTTGAGACTGTCTATCTTTAATCATAGTTTTCATTTCAGTACATTGAAATTTCTGTTACCAAGGACAACGTCATAAATAAAAAAAGGGTTTGTGGGGATTTTTACCTGCTTGCTCTCTAACTTTTTGTGCATTAGAGGAGAGTATGAAAGAAAAAAAAGATGAGTTGGTCATCTGTGAGAATTTATTATTATTTATTACATGGGGCAGGAGAGGGGAAGTAAGTAAAAGCTTGAAGGCACACATCCATAAAGAGGGACGAGAGACCCCTAAATGAAAAGCAAAGTGAATTTCTATATCTTGTCGTGCTGTAATGAGGACCAAGAGCCTTTGTGCATTCTGGAGTATGGTCCATTCACTCTCTATTCAGTCCAGCAGTCCACTCACCACTGATGTATGTTCAAAATATATAAAGAATTTGTCTGAGCTACAGACTGTATTTTAGATATTTGGGTGGAGACTGAATGACCTGTGTTGTATGTTAATAAACAAACAAACAAAAAAAAAAGCAAACACGCACACACACGTTTCTTTATTTGCAAATTTACAATTTTTTCATTATTGTTAAAATACGGAGAATATGATTTTATAGCATTTTACAGAGTAAAACACATCATTATGTTATAAAATGTAATATATTGTAGTTTGTCAGTGCAATACCTGCCAGTCACTTAAACAAAACAAGGCATACTTCTTTTGATTTTTAGGAATATTTTTTATTAGGTTTTCCTTTGCTTCTGGCAGTACATAGACTTTTCATTATTTAAATGAATTGAAGTTCCTGCCTCCATTGCACTACATGGCAGTCTCAAGGGTGCTTGTTTTCAGAGCTCAATGTTTACTGAAATCGACTTTTTTAACCATACAATTGTTTCCTAATTAATTTAGCCCATAATTAATTTATGCATTTTGTTTGATGTATAGCAATATGTTGAAAGCAACCCTGCCAGTCCAGTGCATACTTCTCTAACATTTCACTCGAGTTCAAAAGAAACAATGTGTTTAAACAAAAAAAAAAACAATGCATTTAAATGTGCTCCATTTTTATGTGTTTGTTTTTAACTGAACATTAATGAATTAACATTTTTAAACAATCCATCATCATTGTTTTGATGCTATTTATTTTTAACTCAATTATATTCTAATTGCTCATTTTTTGTAATATGTAAGGGATGTCTTCGCCACTTTGTTCAGTATACAACAAAAGATTAATCACAAATAAGTCATGATCAAAACCATGGTAATTAATTTGCAGCACTAAGTAGGAAATTGTAATCCTAATACAAAACAATGGCTTATGCATTGTAAATTACCTCCCAGACTCTCTGGGTATTTGTCAGTGTGCAAGTCCAAGCAGCAAAGCAGCAGACACAATATGCTTAGACATGATTTAAAGTTGAAGTTATTGGACCTTTGAGTGTTACTGACTCATTAGGATACAAAACTTCATACAAAAATCAAAGAAATAAAAAACCTAAATATATAATAAATATGTTTAGTTCATGACTGGATGTAGGCAGAGACCGGACAGAGTTTAAAATATATTGATCTCTCTAGTGGGTCAACTTGTAAGTGCCATGTTTTCACAGGGTTTAACACTCAATGTGCTGTGGCTACAATTTTCTTAGTTAATGGGCAAAAAAGCAATTATAACTCTATTGAGATTCTTTGATTGAAAAGTAACGTGTGGCTCTTCTAAGAAATTACACAAAGAGAGTTTGGCAAAATGGAGTGAGTTGGCACCGTAGGATTTTGGGGCTTAAAGCACTTGAAACAGACCACCGTCAAATTGTCAGTGGTGATGCATTGAGATCTAGCTGTGGCAAATTGAATGTTGCAAACTCTTGGTTGATTGATGGTTGGGTGCTGTCATTCAATCAGAGGTGTCACAAGAGTGGAGCTGTGTCATAAGTGTGTGATATTAGCAGAAATATTGCACCTTAAACTTTGCAGTAGGTCTAGTTATATTGGTAGAGAAAATATGCTTTGTTAGTTATGCCCTTTTCTGACTTGCAGTACCTCAGAATTGTATTGAACAGGAGGTGAATGTGTTTCTGGAACATTCAATAAGCACAACATTGGAAAATAATGAAAAACTGCCACTTTTTTGCCACCATATGCGCCCACATTGTGCACCCAAGGGCATCTCATTCATACTCTACTTCAGCACTGGCCACTGTTTTTGTGGAATTGAAATAGTTTTCCTTTTCTTATGTTCATAATTCTATCTATGCCTCTTCTGCTGATTGTTCTTGATTAGCTACTCCCTCAGCTAGCACTTTGTCTTCTTCTCTGTTTGTGCTTTCTGCATGGCTCTCAATGAGAGGGTATTGAACATGGGCACTTAAAGCAAAAATATGTGAGCTTCACAAAGCTGCAGAAATCCTTGGGTTGAGCTTCTCAATCGTGAAACATATGAGCATCAGTAGTTCTTGGGTGCCTCTTACAGTGCTTGTCCAGTTCACAGAGTGTGAGTCTCTCTGAACATCGTCTTATATGTAGAAAGAACCTATATTTCCTTCTTTTTACCTGTACATATACTGGATTGCTGACTGTTAGTACATGAGCTACATATAATTTTTTCTGTTATCTCTATCCCATTGCTTCCTTGAAATGAAGAGGAAAAAGAAAATAACCCTAACAACTTCTTTCTTTTTTTCTGTTTCGTTTTCCTTTTTGCAGGGTCTCTTCATCTTCCTGATATATGGCGTGTACAACACAGAGGTAAGTCTGCAGTGTGTCTCAAGGCTGACTGAGTGAGTGAGAGAAATGACAAGTTTCTGATGGCTCCCCACCAATGGGATGTGGGGTGAGTGGTGGGGGGAGGATCGAAGTCAACGTTGTCTTTTTCCCCCCCTGCTTTTTTCACATGAGCGTCCCACTGCCCTTCATGCTTGGGCTAACTTATATGCATCCAGGCCCGCCATTAACCACTGACACGCAGAGTAAAGAGCTAGTCATTCCTCACCCACATTGGCTAATATTTCACTGCCTCTTTAAGTTTTTAAACTCATGGTCCTCCATTTAACATTCTGACATTAGGGCCCTGCTGGCCTAGGGCATCTTCGTCTTTGCTAGAAGTCCAGGGTGAAAATAGAATATATGCAGGGTAGCAGGCGGATAGTTTTGGCATGTCACAGAAAACGGTTATTAATATTTAGATGCTCTTTTAACAGGGAAAAATAATGGTAAAGTCTAAAATGTGCTTTTAATGGATGAGGGCCATTTTGAATAAATACTTCTTGGTAAATTATCCTTTCTAAATTCTAATGAAAACATGAATAAAGTAAATATGGATAAGCATAGAGCACACACAGAGCTGGTTATTGATCATGCTTATACTTATACTTGAATGTACATACGCTGTAGCACGGAACATGTTGAAAATGTTTTACAATTTACATAGAGTAAAAGTGACATTTTCCTTGCTGAATATTATTAGAGCAGTCTGAGTTATTGAAAAAAAAATTCTTATTTAGATGGGCTCTCATGCAAAAAGTGTTTATATAGCTTGGAGTATGTGGGCAAGGTCAGAGCTACCTGGGTACAGACCTCCACCCTTCAGCACCTCCAGCCTGGCACAGTCTGAGTGCCTCAGCCTTTTGTCTTCCTTCGTTTGTACATTTTCACCCTCCATAAAAGAGGTGTGAGGAGGTGGCCCTGAGTCAGAGCCCTGCATTGACATCGCACAGTCTCGCCGCTGACCCTCTCCGCATTGTAAAATAAATCATCGCTGCATTCTTGCTTAAGTGGCTTTTTTAGTGCTTCGGAATCTATTTTCCAACTCCCAGCTCTCCTTGACCCTGGGGTCTTCACAATTTGTGAGCAACCCATGTTTGCTTTATGCGTTTTTCAAAGGGGGTTTTGTAAATATAAAATGTAATAATCTTTTCTTTTTTCTTTTCTGCTGCTTGCTCTTGACTTATTTTTCCGCTCTCCCTTTTTCGCCTTTGTGTGGTGGTGAAGGTGTGACAAGAAACACTGGCAGATTAAGTTTCACCCCTCCCCGACACAGCAAAGGAAATTCTCCTTTAATAGAAAAATTACACAAAGCTGAGGAGAACGGACAAAGTTTTAGCCTATGAAAAAATCAAGTAATTAGAGAGCGGAAGAGAGAGGCCAAAGGGAAAAGTTCTGTTCTGTCTGCTTTCATTCAAGAAAACCTCTCCACATCTTCAATAACCATAAAATCTGTTTCAGCCATGTGTACACTTGATTTTCTACCAATCTAAGAAAAGAAACTGGCAGAAGATGCTCAGAAGTGAGCAAGTGAGCTCATCATATTCATAATCGACAGAGATCAAGTTCAAGTCGACTGATTACAGCATGTGTGCTTAAGAAATGATGTAATTAGATCTACATGTTACATGTTGCTTAGATGCACAGCAAGCAGTGTTTATGGTGCAGTAACACTCATGACTAAGTCTAATCATAATTCTGTAATTTTACAGGAGAAAAAGACTTGTCAAATTTCAACCACTATTTTTATAACAATTCATAACGTAATTGGTAGCTGGTATTTTCAGATCTCTAAAACTACAAAATTACAATAATGGATAGAGCTATTTATTAGATGAGCAATTCTTGAATATTACTGTGCTATCGTGCTAAATTTTTATTTTGTATTATCTCATGACGGTGTGTAAATGTGTGTGTTCAGATATAAGAGAATGTTATGTATTTCTGTCTTTATTACATATACTGTACAAGCAGATGTCAGGTCAACTTTATGTTATTAAAAATATATATGTAGGTAGTATTAATCAAAAGCTTCATAATCTTTATTCTTTCTACATTTCCTGGTGCGATTCAAGTAAGAATATTAAACCTGGATGAAGCGTTTACTCTAATCATAAGACAAAAAGGCTCATTATTGATTTAAGTGAGATTCCCCCTGTTGGTCACCTTATTATTTCCCTATTTGATGACCTTGCTTTTTTTTGTCCTCATTCCAAGGATGTCAGCAGGTGTTACCATTTGCATCACTTTCATATGGAAATTGCATCTAAAACATTTTTACATAGAAAGCTTGAATTGCATCACTTTAAAACCTTGAAAGAATGGCAAAGAAACAGCCCCTAAGTATAGTAGGCTGAAGCTACGTCCTCGGCGGCCCAGTTGCTGGAAATATGCTTTTTCTTCATTGCTCCTCATGATTTTTTCTGAAATAAATTGATTTGATTTCCCAGTTCCATTCATTACAGCTACAGTGCACTTTGGGCATTTCAAATCATGACTCACCAGAGAGAGAGAGAGAGAGAGAGATGCAGAAAGAGAGAGCGAGAGAGAGAGAGCGAGGAGAGAGAGAGAGAGAGAGAGAGAGAGAGAGAGAGATGGACAAAAAGAGAGAGAGAGATGGAGAAAGAGAGAGAGAGGGTGAGGATCCAAATCTGACATATTACCGGTGACTGGGGGTTGTCAAAGGTGCTTTGTTCTCTTCATTAGCCCTGTCGGCAGAGGCAATAGTGTCTATGCAAAACATGCCCCTGTGTGTATATCTGTGTAGCAGCATAATTTATGACGATGCCAGGGTCTAATGAAGTCATAAGACATAATGCATATTCACCAGTATGAGGGGCTGGGCCTTGGCTTGCAGCAGACAGCAGACTGACTCTGGAAAATACTGCGTATTTGCTGTGGGTGGTGACAGCCATAGTGCTCATTATAGTCAAATTATGATTTACTGGCCGTAGAATAAAGAATAAAACATTAAATATAAAACGTGTCAAAACATTTTTACAGGCCATATTTGAGCCTTCACACCCTCACCCTTTGTGAAACCTGCAAATTTGTGCATTACAAAAGGTGTTATCTGTGTGTTTACTTATTTTCAACATGTTATTAGATCAAGTGCATGGAAATTTTGCATTCAACTGTAGTACACATGAAAGTACACATGGAAATTTGTCATTTAAGGATCAGAAAAAAGATTAAAATTGTCACAAATAATTCAATCAAATCAAATCAAAATATAGAAATGTATTTTAAAAGCTAAAAGTTTTTTTTGGCAATATGAGCACATGGGCTCCAAATGTACCACATTTACATCACTTTTAATTTCTTTTTCATTTGTAGGAATTTATCTTTATTTGCGTGACCCTGCCCCGTGGCACTGTCTAATTGTAGTTACTAATGCATTTAAGAATTAAATTAATGTAAAAAACATCTGGGATAAAAATAACTATTGTCCAGTTTGATTCAAAGACATTTTGTTCTTATGGATGAAGTATTTTATAATCACACATGTACGTGGTTTAATCTAAATATTGAACTGATATATTGTAGTTCAGTGCGGTATTATTGTGGTATGTTCAGGTATCCCTAGCTGCAGTGTCATTACATGTGGACTTCCATACATCCTCTCTCTTTTTCTGTACACTGTACAAATGCAATCTGTTCTGCAAGGATGCTCCCTACCTCCAGTACTTTATTTCTGTGGCCCATGGTGTCATGTGACAGATGATGGGTTAAAGTGCTCTCCTGACTTTAGCAGCTCCTTGTGTCACTTTCAGGACCCATTACCTGTGACAAACTGGAATTTTTCAGTCCACTCTTTGTCTGATTTACTTTATGACTAGTACATTTGCCTGCTACTTGGGTCCTGTATTTCAAATTTTGGACTAAATATTGTGCCCTGTGTTTTCATTGTCCAGATGCCTTTCCTGTGGCATTTTTGTTCTTACAGCTTTTTTTTTTTTTGCCTTACAGATACGCAATACTGTCAACAGGATCAAAGAAAGGCGGAAAGCTCAGAATTTTTCTGTAAGTTGCATAGAGTTTCTCTTAGAGTCGGACCAATATTAAAACATATATATACTAGAAGCAATAGCAGTTTTAAGGGGCTACAAGTTACAATAACCAATAATATCCAATATAAGTAAATATTACAATTGAATATTATTAGTAGGGATGCAACAGGTACGGTCACTGTCACACAGCTCCAGAGTTCCAGGGTTGTGGGTTCAAATTCTGCCAGTGAGGAGTTAGTTGCTTTCTCTCTGTGTCTGCATGGATTTCCTCAGCCTGCTCCGGTTTCCTCCTACAGTCCAAAAACATGTTGATAGCTGGAATGGCTGTTCAAAAGTGTCTAGGGGTTTTGGCGAACTGATGCCCTGTGATGAACTGGTGCCCTGTCCAGGGTATGTTACTTTCTTGTGTCCAGTTATTCCTGGTAGCCTCCAGACCCATTATGACTTTGAAAAGGATGAAAGCAGTTTAAGAAAATGAAAGAAAACTAAATTAATTTATAAATCTATTAATATTATTATTAAATAATACTGTAAAAAATGGTTGAATGTGACTGTTGGTCTATATTTGTCACATTTATTAACAATGCTGAGACTCACAAATCAAAGATATTATAAAGATGTTTCTGATGAAGATTGGAACATCATAGGATTTTTAAAATAAGATTCCTGATTTCTGTTAAGATGCTAAAAGTTGGGATTTTTTGTAAAATGCAATAAAATCAAGAATCTGATTTTTGTTTATTATATTGAACATTTATTTAACTGGGGGGCACGGTGGCACAGTAGGTATTGTCGCAGTCACACAGCTCCAGGGACCTGGAGGTTGACTGTCAGTGAGGAGTTTCCCTGTGTTCACGTGGGTTTCCTCCGGGTGCTCCGGTTTCCTCCCATGGTCCAAAAATGCACGTTAGTAGGTGGATTGGCGACTCAAAAGTCTCCATAGTTGTGATTGTATGAGTGAATGTGTGAGTGTGTTTCACCCTGTGAAGGACTGTCACCCCCTCCAGGGGTGTGTTCCCTCTTTGCGCCCAGTGATTCCAGATAGGCCCCTGAACTGGATAAGTGGTTTCAGACAATGAATAAATAAATGAATTTCTTGAAAAGATTTCCAGTATTTTCATCCATCAACTTGAATTTAAATTGTAAATAGAAACAAATAAATCAAATAGAATCACACTCTAAATCGTTGGGTCAGAGAAATATTTAGCACTGTGTTACATAATCTTTTACATAATATTAATATAATCAATAAAATTTTGTTGTTTGGGGATACATTTTAATATTGTTATATATATATATTTTAATATTGTTGTTTGCAGTTTTGCCTATTCTTGCTTAATACAAGGCTTCAGCTGCTTAAACCATTCCAACAGACAATTCCTGATTCTGTTTTTCATGATAAGAGCCAGATCTGGTCTACATGCAGGTCAGTCAGGCATATACACTCTGCATCTACAAAATAGTGTTGTTGTAGCATGTGCAGAATGAAACCTGACATAGTTTTACTGAAATATATTTGGACTACCCAGGATAAAACATCAGGATATTGCTCTATTTCTGCTCCATAGGTGGGTAATATTTGGTTATTTTTGCTGTAGATGGAACTGACGCACAGGCAAAAAATTCTATAAAACTAAACAACTTGAATAAATAGTTGGTAATTAAAAAACATTTACTAACAAATTAAACTTCAGCCATGTATAAACAAGTCATTTTTTCACCTCAAACATACTTTTATACCTTAAAAAACACTGAGCTTCTGAACCTGAACAAACAAGAGAACAGTTTCCCCACAACTGTAGACAATTCAAGTCACAATGCAAGTCACACACGTTGTGGGCACTAATACAACACCAGTGTTGCCTAGAGGTTGGGCCTTTGCACCTTTTACTGAAATCAGTCTTAATGGCCCCATTCATCTCAATACAAGAACAGTGAAACCTGAATGTTCTATAAAATTTGACCCATGTATAAACAGTTTTCAACCTTTATATTAAAGGTTCCATTGATTTTCCATTGTTAGAATAATAATTAATATTTCTGTTCATATTTTTTTAGCCAATTTTAAAGTTTGTTTATTTATTCATTTATTTACTTACAAAGCATAGTGCACCTTTCCACTCTTGCAACCTCAAACCCAAGAACATCAGCCAGCAACCCAGGGTTACAAGTTTCTAATCCTGCACAAGCTTGTCCCTTGACATTAAACTGTCAGCCCAGTATTTATACGTAGGGCCGCTGCTCGTGGAGATCACTTAGCTTCTGCAAAGCGGTTTAAAAGTAGTTAACAGCCCCTGCCCCCCTCACCTTTCCACCCCTCTATGCCTTTCTCTCTCTCCCTCTCTTTCTCTCTCTCTCTCTCTCTCTCTCTCTCTCTGTCTCTCTCTCTCTCTCTCTCTCTCACACACACACACACACACCGTCAGTGCACTCTCCTTCAGCTTTACTCCGCCAATGCAACTTGTCCCCTTATGAATGATCATATTAACTCTCCTCCAGGCTTGTCACAGTTTATGGCCTACGGCAGTATGTAGTATGTCCCTCTCAGCCCTGCTGTGCCACCTGGTCATTGAGAGCCGAATGAGACAATTTCTAAAGGTAGATTGATTTTAGACTATGGCCCCCCTCCCTCTTCCCTTTGACCCCCCTGTCAGGCCCGACACTGTTAAGTCTGAGACTAGTAAAAAACGACCGCAACCCCAAACACAAGCGGCAGGTAGTGGCTGATATATCGTCACGGACCGTATTAGCGGTGGGACCCTTCCGCGCTCTCAGGGCAATTTTCCAATTTTCTAAGTCCACGCGATGGGAGTCGACAGCTGTACAGGGTGGATGGCTTTTTAGCTAATGCTGTTTTGCTTCATAAATCTGGGGGAGATATACTGTATCTACCTGAGTGATTTGGTGCTGGACATGCCATAGAGCAGAATGAAAACATATACTGCTCCTTATTGGACTGGAGCAGTGTGTACAGAATGTTCCAGAGCAGTGTACACAATTTAGAAGGTGAAGAGTCATATCAATTCTCTCCATTCTAGTGTAATTCTGAGGTCTTTGAAGGACCTGCTTTGATGACTGTTGTAATTCATTAATTCAGAAAAACAGGGTTGTCACTAGAATAAAAAAAAAATCACATTACATGGCAGTAAGGAGAGCTCGACCACTCAGTTATTTGTTTGCTCTCCAGGTGTATACTCTCACTGTCAGAACAAACCTTGATCTTCAAAGAATTTACAAGAGAAGAAAAAATGTTAATGTGTTTATTTTGAAATTCTGGCAGTATAATGGTCACCTGGTTTTTCTAGTAGTATGAATAAAAATTAAATAAAACTAAAAGGACTAATACAGTGTTTTTTCCCCACAGTAACAATATGCTGAGTAATCCTGTTTTAATTTAAACGCTACTGACCTTTTAACCTCTGGGATTATATGTTTTTTTCATCTCTAATATCATTTTTATGTAGGCCTGACCAGTGTTACTAGAGTGTTTGATACCAACTGTCTGCTGACCTGAATGACCTCACACTTGTACACACTGTGGCAGATTGCTTAGAGGAATAAAGCTGTCAGTTGTACTGGCCAAATAAAAAATGGCCCCCTTCAATACTTGCTAGGTCTGGGTCCATGACAGCGCTGAAATATAGATATAAATTGGAAGCAGATTAGTTTTTTGATCCTAATTCAAGTTTTGACAAGATATAGGATGGAAAAGAGCTGGACTGTATGCTGCATATGTGTGCATTTCCAACCATGTAAAAAGAGTAAACATCTATGTTTTCTGAAGTCTTGGCTGAACATTGATGATGTCATGTAAGTCTTAGTGAGAGATGATTAAAGAGCTAATAAATTACATATAACCAAGACCACTTTGGTCAAATGTTTTTTTGGTAAAATGTAGTTGAGGGACGTTTTAAATTTGATGCATATTTGATATGTATTATTAATAAGCCCCTACTTAAAGAAGTAGTTTGACCAAAATTCTTAGCTGATGCTAATTAAATATGTCAGCTCGTAGACATGAATCCCACTTTCATTCGTTTACTGAAGGAGTTGGTATCCTTTGTACAGGGCTAATTAATTTGGACATGGCTTTTCTGTGATATGCCTAAAACTATCAAAATTCAACATAGCTTAGCTCCTGTAGATCTGTTTACCATCCCGTGCAGCGTCTTCTCTGGATATACATGGACTTAACTGAATTTCTGTACTGTGTCATCAGGTCTGCCTAGTTTTAAAAATAAATAATAGACTCGTGCATGGTTAGTAAGTTAGGATTAATAGTATGTTTAACTCCGTTATGTAAAAGACTCAAAGTTGTCAACATGAAATAAACAACACTATGTTGATTTGGTGAAATGTAATCATTCTTCCTTCAGATCTACATCTAGATATGTGTTAGGTCTTCTTTCAGATCAAAATATTTTCTTTGATGAACTGAAAGTATTTAGTAGACAAAGGTTGGATAAATTAAATGGAAATTTAAAATGATAATTTCTTGATAAATAGTTAATTATACATATATTACCGTTATTTTATCTTGTTTCTGAAAAATGAATAATGTTTACGTAATGAAAGGACATAGCTATACAGTAATTACATTAAAGGTGATTTCCTAATGAAAAGTCATTAAAATATTAGGGAATTGACACCCAAGGGTGACAGAATTTGAAGAGCTACCAAATAGCTGTTGAAAGAGGTCATAGTGTGTGAGCTTTATGTTTCCAGACATGCAAAATACACTCAGTCCAAGCTTCATTTCTAGCTGAATATGTTGTGTTTGACACTGCAGAACTGTGGAAGTTCCAGACCATCCAGCTCTGTCCACAGCTCTCGACCAGGCAGCTCCCCTGTGCCGTCCTCTCTGGGTGGGCTTGGGGTTGATGCCAGTCATCTGGGAAGCCACTCCACAGCCAGCGACAGCACCAGCCTGAGCTACAGCCATGAGAGTAAGTGCTTGGCTCTTATTTTAACTTGTTAGACTGCTAGAGTTTGGAGTACTTTTTTTCAGCAACTATACATTTACCAACCATTTCGTAGCATTCGCACACATTTGTGTGTGTGTGTGTCCATGTGTGTGTGATTTGGAATGTGTCTATATGAAGCAATGATTCTTCTGTAGAAATCTGTGCTGCATTATGAGCTGAGGAAAGCCTAGTGAATGGTGGAGGGGTGGTGAACTTCAGAATGACAGCTATGTTTTAGACTGTAACATTCTCCAGACACAGCAGACTGCAGGGCTCCACTCGCCTTTTCTGACCTCAACATTATTGGGTTGCATCACAGTAATTGGCAAGGGGCTACATGCCAGTTAGATATTCTGAAAGAAGAGAACGACGGAGAGCTTGACGGCAGAAGCACTGATGGAGAAGAAAAAACATATTCATTTTTATTCCTCATAGCGTATACATTTAACAAAACTTGCTCCAAAGGTGATTAAAGAAATGTGTCAATAATCAAGATCATGTCCTCTAAGTCTTTACTCGCTGATTTGCATGCTGATTGGGGTTAATCTCCATTTAGCAGTTGACAGTATTGTTTTATTTTATGTATCTACTACTCCATATAAAATGATAATTGAATGAGTTTTATTTAATATAAACCAGTTTTGTAGACTTCATATTTTTGCCAAACAAGCTACAGCTGAAACAAACTAAACTTATTGTTTTCGGTCATTTTTTCTGCGGTCATTAGGATAGGGAATAATGAAATGCTGCCTTATAGTAGTAGTAGTAGTAGTACTAGTAATAATAATAATAATAATAATAATAATAATAATAATAATAATAATAATATTAATAATGTTTTATCTCCAGGGTCCTTGGGTTGTAGGTTCAAACACTGCCTTAGGTCACTGTCTGCATGAGTTTCCTCTGGGTGCTCTGGTTTCCTCCCACCGTTCAAAAACACATGTTGGAAGGTTGATTGGCTATTCAGAACTGTCCACAGGTGTGAGTGTTTGATGCTCTGCGAAGGACTGGCGACCTGTCCAGGCCGTGTTTCTGCTTTGCACCCAGTGATTCCTGGTGAGCTCCAGACACACTACAGCCCTGAACAGGATACAGCAGTCACAGAAAATTAATGAACAAAACTTTTCACTCTGTAGATTTAAGGCAGGAGGTATTTTAATTAGACTTATTCAGTATAACCATTTTTGAGGGACCATCGTATTGTGAGTTTGAATGAAATGATCCTCAATAAAACCTTTTTACATCTTTTAGGGGAATAATTCGGACTAACTTACTGCAATGACACTCCGCACTGCAAGTAACATTATTATCTATCTATCTAAATCTATGAAAACTAATAAAGCAGCGTAATGATAAATCAAAGAAGAGCAGAATAAGTGCCCAAGCCCACTGCATATTGATTGGAGGCCTGGTATTATCCAGCCCATTAGCTTATCTAGTGTGCTCTTTTTAGTGCTACACTAAAATGTTGGGATGTAAATTCATAGTAGTTTTTTTCTTTTGCTTGTACAGGCTATATGTGGTTGCTGTAATAAACACATGAGCAGCACAACTAATCATTGTGGTGAGATTCCCATCTATAGCAGAGCTATAATCTCATTCAATATAAGACATGATTGAATATTTTCTTTTAGAGACGGTCAATTTTTATAAAGCAGTCAGCCAGCAGCAGAGTTGATGTGGTCTATGAATGAACTGAGCATAAGAACACAACAGAAGACATGGGAACTGCATAGAACAGAAAGCAGTGAAAGACACTGCACTGTAGCAGATGGCACTCAGCTATGTATTTTGCTGGCCATATCTTTGCTCTTATGGATAAGGTCAAGTAATACTTGGTGCAGGCATGAGTAAGAAATCTAAACCGTTTGAGAGTGGTTCTGATCACTTGAAGCTTTTAATTCCTCCAAAGCTGTGCTTTCCATTGGCTGAGTGCAGCACACATATCACACAGTATGGGGCGTTGCACTGTTCACAAGGAAAGAGGGTAAGGACAAGTGCCATTTGAGCTTGAGTCTGGGGACATCATTGAAGTAAAAGGAATGAAGGTACATTTAATTTCCTGCACTCCATTCCTTCTATTATTGCTTAAACATACATGTACTGTGTGGACTGAAGGATAAAGTTGACTGTGGTCATTTAGCAAGACTTTGTACAAGGATTTTATCAGTACTAATTTTCTGCACTTTTTCCTTTTATATCTTGTGCCATTTTAAACAGATCTTTTAGACCTCAGGCTTTAACAAAAGGCTGCAGTGCTTATCTTGGGCTTTAAAAAATTAGCGAACAGTTTGGAGCACGGAGCATTTGACATGGAGCATGTAACGTGCTCATAATGTGTTTAACTCTTAGAATTAGCAAAAAGAAAAATATGTTTTAATTAATTGTTCATAATTAATGTTTTTCAGCCATCAGACAAACCCTGTCTGAAAAATAATTACATTTTTTTAGTAGAAATAATTGTGTAGAATGAGAAAACATAATTTGTATTTTAGTTTTCTATAGTCAAAGAGCGCAGAACATTTGTGTTACTGTCATTGGACGCCCTGTAAAGGCCAGCTTTATCAGAGGGCTCCTTTGCTCCTTTGCAGGGAAATCCAGATATTTAAATGACATTTTAGAGATTTTGTTTCCAGTAGTTTGAGCAAGCATTTTTCCAGTTTTGTATGACTACACCCCTCTCCTCAAAGCAAATAATTTTTTGTTTTGGTGTTTTGTGGTGGAGTAATTTGACAGGCTTACACAGACCCAACATCATTGGGATGAGCTGGTTCAGTAAGCCAGGTCTTCATTTGTGTTTTCGTGGCTGAATAGAAGCGAATCCCTGCGGCCATGTTTCAATATCTCCTCAAAACCTGGCCAGAAGAGTGAAGGCTTTTATAGCAGTAGAGATGGAATAATTGTATATTACTGCCCATGCATTTGTAAAGAGAATAACAAGCACATATGTCTGGGTCTCCACAGACATGACTAATGTATGTGTGAATAAAAAATATAAATTGATCATTTTACTCTCAGTTCATTACATTTGGAGCAGTAGAATATCAGCATAGGAGATGTAAATTCTAAACATGGCCAGTGGTTTCTCTGTTTGAACAGATTCTGCATCAGTGTCAGTACGGAATGAATCTGCTTGTCTTAGTTTAATCCTTTTGAGGTTCGGACAAAATGTATAACAAATTACACCTCAGGGTTACATATTTCTGGACACCTGGAGTGTATATACAATGGATAGCCCATTACAAATGATTTGACACAGTACTCTTAGAGACAAATTATGTTTAGATTTAAATTTCTGTATTTTGCTTGGTTTTCTGCCACTCTAATTCTCCCCCAAAAAAGAGATCTTGTTCAAAGAGCCTGCAGTGTGAGTCCGCTGAACAGTGTGAAATGTGTCTTTTCGTCTTTATTTGAGCAATTTACTTTCATCTTTATTTTTCTCCTCTGTAAGTATAGCCAGAGAGGGCCTGGCCTTGGTAGTTCTATGTTTGGTGTCTTTATGGCAGCTTTCTGTTATTTGGTAAAAGTGTGGTTCCAAATCAGGTTGTATTATTGGGAGTGCAGGAGCTGAGCACTTGATTGAAACTTATTCTTGTAAATACTCAAATAAAAAGCAGGCACCACACATTGTCTCTTTAGATACTGTTTACATTCCTCTCCCACCCTCTCCCCACAGTCTTTTACTGCCCATGTTATTTCTCTATTCCTTCAATTCTTGATGGGAAAATGTAGTCATGTTATGAAAACAAAATACACCAGGTAAAAGGAAAACCCATAAGCTTAATATATGTACAACGTAATATGCTGTACTCACTCTGTTCTTCCTTCTTAATTAACATTTGGAAGAGAGCTAAACGGTGCTTATTTACAAGGATTTGTCACATTACACCCAAGTCCATGTGATATGTGAAAATGTACAGCAGCTGCCAACAGGTTTTTAAAATAGTAATCACAGGTTTTCAGTTGTCTTATGGATGGCAGAGTTTACAGTGTATGAATCGGTGCATTCGGTCATTGAGGAACGTTGTTCTTAAACTTTTGCATGATTCAGTGACACATTGTTTGGCAAAATGGTAAGCATTGTATCATCCCTCTTTAATATCTTTCATTTATCCTTTATTGGTTAATCTATACACCCAAGCATAGTAAGATAAATAATCCATAATAATAATCTACCATACTATTTAGCATCATATATTTGCTCACCTGTAGATGCATTGCATGTTATTAAAAGTCCAATTTGACTGAACTAATCAGCAAATTTACAGATCCATCACGACCAGCTGAACTATACATAATGTACTGACCTTTTATTTATTTATTTATTTATTTATTTATTTATTTATTTATTTTCCCCCCCTTCACAAAATCCGTCCATAAATCATGCGTATAGTGGGTGCAGTGTCAGTGATAACAAATTGGAAAGAAAGTTGAATATGTTTCTCCTAAGGAGGCTGGCCGTGTTATACATGTGATTCCAGCTTTTGTGGTAATGTGATCTATGATGGATGGCAGCCTCATGCAGTCCCCCTTACTTTAGAGAAATTTATTTATTCATGAATCTGTCTATTTATTCAGTCAGATTGCCCATAGCAAGTTTGCCACCAGTGAAGGGTGCGCCACTGCCACCTGCAACGTCCACCATCAAAGTTGCTGTATTTTATTTTATTTTTTCCCCCCTTTGTGGCCACTGATGCTGTTGAACATCAGAGTGGGTCAATATTTTCTCTTCCAGCCCTAGGCTAACAGAAGGGAATGGTGGCAGATTCATGATATGCCCGCTCTGACTTTTCATCTGTGGGCTTTGGCCCTCCTATCTCGTATCAGCCTTCTGCCTAAGTGTTGACAGATGTCAGCCGAAAAGCCTAGAACCGAGTGCCCTTCACATGTACTCATTTGTGTTTATGTGAGATTTTTTCCCCTTGACATTCTGCCTCATAAGTTCTATTTTCATGCAAAGAACATCTAGGCACCACACAAAACACTATCTGTATTTTACAACTTGTATTACTCTTATTTTTAAATAACATTATATTGAGCACTCAAAATGTATTTATTTTTTTAATATCGTATCTGCATTTGACGGTCACAGACAGTAATTTCATGTTCATTGTTTCATGTTCACAGACATTCAAGTGCATTTGAAATATTTGCTCTAGAATATGCTAGAATTTGCCTTTGGGCACTTGGTAAATTGTGCGTAAATATCAATTACTACTTTTTCCTGGATTGTTTTTGTCTGAGGTAACGTAATAAGAACATTTTGATTAGATATTCTCTCATGTCTCTGTCATCCCATTTTTTACAGTATAATGATGCATTCCAAATGCTCATGAAATTCACATTCTTCATCTTATAGAGGGGAAAAAAGAACCGAGTGAACTAAGTGAGCTTTAAAGCAACAGGTTTTCAGTTCTTTGTGCATGCAGTAAAATGTGTCTGACATATTACAGGTAGAGCAGCATGGTGGTGCTTCGTGTGGTTACGCTGCCACAAAACTCCATAGTCCTGGAGTTGTGGGTCCAATCCCCACCATAGGCAAATATCTAAGAAGAGTTTGGTGTGTTCCCCGCTGTGTATGTGTAGTGTAAGTGCTCATTCTTCCTCCCACAGTCCAAAGACCACCTTGTTGGTAGACTATTGCTATTCAATATAGACTGCTGGGCATTTATGTTGTGAGGGTTTTTTTCTGTATTAGAGAAAGTTCATTGATCATTATATTCA